>NW_022111330.1:214240-226762 GCF_000313985.2 Echinops telfairi | reverse complement strand
TTATATATAAATATATTTACATATGTACATGCCTGTATTTAGACCTCTATAAATGTCCTTTGCCCCCTAGTTCTTTCCTCTATTTCTACAGGAAGGATTATTAACAACATGCAATATGCAAAAGACATAACCTTACTTGTTGAAAGTGAAGATTAAGGATTGGAGCATTCAGTATGGATTACAGGATTGGAGCATTCAATACAGATTACAACTCAAGGTAAAAAGACCAAAATTCTCACAACTGTACCAAGAGGTAATATCACGCTGCGTGGAGAAAAGATGGAAGTTTTCAAGGATTTTGTCTCGCTTGGATCCACAATCAGTGCTCATGGAAGCAGCAGTCAAGAGATTGCATTGGGTAAATCTGCTGCATAAGACCTCTTTAGAGTGTTAAAAAGTAGGGAGGTTACTTTAAGGTGTAGCCTGGCCCAAGGAATGATTTTTTCAATTGCCTCATATCCATGTCAAACTTAGATACTGAATAAGGAAGACTGAAGAAGAATCAATGAATTTGAAGTGTAGTACTTCTTAAGAATATTTAAAGTACCATGGACTATCAAAAGGATAAACAAATCTGTCCTGGACGAAGTACAGCCAGAATGCTCCTCAGAAGCAGGTGAAGAGACTTTGTCTCATGTACTTCTTTCCTGGACGAGTTGTCTGGCAAACCGGAGTGCAGTGAGAAAGATGAAGGCCCCGGTCAGGATGGACTGACACTGTGGCTATGGTAATGAACTCAAGCATAGGAATAACTGTGAGGATGGTGCAGGCCCAGGCAGTGTTGTGTCATTCTCTTGTGCATAGGGTTGCTGTGACTAGGAACCACCTTGATGGCACCTAGCAACAACAACAAAGGGGGCCCTGATGGCATAGTGGGCTATGTATTGGGCTTCTAACCTTAAGGTCAGCATATTGAAACCACCAGCCACTCTACAAGCGAAAGATGAGGTAAAGAGCTATAGTCTCAGAAGCCCACAGGGGAAGTTCTACTCTGTCCCATAAAATTGCTATGGAATCAACTTGATAGCAGTTTGAAGGGAGAGGCACTAATGTACTGAAGTACAGAAACCAAACCTACGGCCCCTTAAAGGTTTTACTATGCTAACATTTCAAGCGAAGCTCAGAGCATGGGAATATCCTCTTGGTTAAATTTTGATAGACAGCAGACAGGATAAAGTTAAGGCCACTTTTTGGAGAACCTTATAGACCAGATGGATACCCGAATGGCTAGTCCCTAAGTGACCTCACCTTGAGAGTTTTTAACCTTGTGGATGAACTAATTGTTAATGACTGGTTTGGACTGGTAAAAAGTTTATGAAAGGGGAAAGGCCAGAGAGGGGACTCGTGAAATAAATTTCTTTATGTGGTCTTTTACCTTGGTTCTTTGGAAAAATCATTACAGACTTTTTTAACCCCTAGGCTCTGAAGGAATTATTTTTACCCTAGTTTTCTACCATGGAGGGTTTTTGTCCAGGTTGATTGTTATTTCCTAGGTAAACTTTAAACAACTTGTTTCGATACTTTTTGTGTGGTCCTGGCTGCAGCCTGGCCCTGTGATTTGTACTGATTGATCAATAGACTATACCAATGAGTTGAGTTGCACCCTACCACGCAAATGATGGGATTTGGGACTACCAAGAGAGAATTAGTCAGTTCAGAAGCCCAGTGGAAATGCCATGCCTTAAAATTGACAGTTAAAAAAACAACAACAAAAACAACTGACCGAGTTTGTTTTTATAAAGTCAGTCCCACAGAGGTTTTTTAGAGAAATAATACTAGAAGGAACCAGATGAAAAAGAAAAATAAGCCGAGAGAGGAGGGGCAAGGAATCTTTTTAAAAAGCAATAATATGCGCCAAGGTCTTTAACACTGAAGGTCGAGAGAGGCCCACAAGGGGCACACCATCAGAGTCAATGAAACCAAGGTCCAGAAAGGATCTCAAGGCAAAGTGGTGGTTCAGACAACAGGGTCAAAAGGAGCCTGTCCTGAGGGGCAAAAATGAGGAGATCTTCAGGGGGCAAGAGAGGGAATGCATGGCAGAAAGAAGGACCTCATTTAGAGAGGCATTGGCAAAACTGTCCTCCACTAAAGAAAGGAGAGCTTGCCTACACACTTCTTGGTCCTGATCCTGACTCATAGCCTGTTGATCAAGATCCCAAGTTGGACCTTTACTTATTAAATAAACCATTTAACTCTATGTATGGTCTACAGTTCTGTGTGGCCATTGCATCGGACTACTGAACCCAAAAGAGAAGTTGAGAATTCCATGGGAAGGATAGCTGGTATCAAAATTGGTAAAATGGTTGGAGAGTGGAAATACAGTGGACCACCCATTCACAGAAATCAACTTTGGGCTGATTTTGGTCATTATTCCTCTTGAAGTTAAGACAAGTTCTGATGACACTAATATCACCATTTTATGCTTCACAGATTCAAAACCTCCTTCGAGTGGCACCGCACCATTTAGCTACTACATTTCCTTTCTTCCTGGATTCTATAACTCCTATTTCAGGAGGGCACCCAGTCTTCTGCCTGATAGAAAATCCTGATCAGTCCATGGACTGGTTTTCTGGGTAAAAACATGGTCTAGTTCTGACCACGCTGATGTGAGGGGCTTTGTTAAGAGTAGGGCGTGGGGGTGGGGTGATGGTGGGGGTGTGTGTCTTACTTTGCAGACAACATCAGAAGGACAATCTGTGTCCACGTGCATATGGATAGGAACAACAAGTGCCAGCTTGCGGACCGAGGCCTGAGTTGGAATGCAAAAGTATGGCAGAAACACAGGACCTGGATGACTTTGTTGGGACCCAAGTTAACAAAACTGAAGCCCCCATTCATGGATGTCTTTAGCTTTAAACTCATCTAGGCTAGGTTTAGTGTTCACAGTTGCAGCTAAAAGCACCTTCCTGGTACACAGGACAGGAGCACACAGTAGATTTTGCGTTGGCTTCACCGCCCCACAACACACACACACACACACACACACACACACACACACACACACACACACCCTCCCTGCCCCCCGCCTGTTGCCCATGGCTCCCCACGTGCCTGGACAGCTGTGGCTGGCCTATGACACCTGCACACTTCTGCCGCCACTGTCCAGCTGGTCAGTTGTGCTTGTTCCCAGCCTGTTTATGCCAGCTTAACTTGTGATTTTGTCCTTTACCTAAATATGTTATAAACAGAAAAAAACACTATTATGTAACAACTACCTCGAATGCTTTGGACATAAAGATTTTTAAATGGACTGCTATCTTAAAAATATTATTAAATAGGTAAGATGAAACAATGGGAAAGAAGAATGATGATAAAAAGTGGAAAATTCTAACCTTAGAGTGTCTCCCAAAACTCAGAGCACACAGATGGTCAATTACGGGTGTTATGTTTGTAAAAAGAAAAAGGACTACAATTAAAGCCTCCCTCAAAGGAAAGACCCACCCAGCAAGCACAAGGCTATGAGATCACAGAGATGAGCCTCCCCAAGGACGGTTACCAGGGATCTCATGCATTGCTGGGAAATGAGGCTTGGCTGATGCAGAAGTCATGGGTGCCATAACAGATATATAAGGAAGAGATAGAACCAATCCTGAACCAGGGGTAACTGGATTACTCTTGATGGATGTCTACCAAAATGGCTAATCACAGACAACAAGAGCCAACAAGGTTACAATTAGGAGTAGTATATTTCTTCTAAACAGCTTTACACTGCCAATTATATAAATTAGCCATATTTGTATTTTCAGTGTAATAAATGCTTATGGCATTTATCCTTTCTAATGTTTGACTATATTTCCTAGCCTTTATGAGACTCAGGAGCCATTGAAGAAAAAAATATAGTAGTTTGTTTCTGGAAAGATTTGCAGCTTTGGAAATCCTATGTATTCAATCTACTCTGTCCTGTACGTTATCTATGAGTTTGGTGTATTCAGACTCAGAAACCATTGTGAGTCCCATAATCCCGCCAATGGAAGCCGATAGCACCAAGCATACAGCAAGCATCCACAGAAGAAGACCTAGTTTGAGTTGAATAAAAGGCAAAACTATACCATTTCCTTTTTGTAAATATAGCTTTCAGTGGAGATGTGGTTACACTCACTTTTGAAGGGGGCTGGGCAAGTAACAGGCAGGTTGGCACTGCTTATAATGGCCTCTTGGTGGAAAGAACCTTCCTTCGTACCACCACTGCCAGTCCAGTCAAGACCATGGGAAGTTCCAGGGCAGAGTTAAGGCCTATTTGGTGGTGCAAACACAAGAGCATGTAGCCCACCAAAATGAATCTATATTCCTCAAATCACACCCGTGCTCACCTTCACCTGGTACTTAAGAAGCATCAACATAAGAAATAGGGCACTGCTTCCCAACTCCCAGGCCCGTGTGTCTTCTGGTTTAAGACATACCCAGACCAGTCTTTCTCTGTTTAAAATTCTCATCACAGGAGTAGATTTTGTCTTTTCCTAAGACAGATAGTCCTGGAACACAGAGGACAGAAGTGCTTTCATAAGGTTCTGTTTTGTTTTATCTAGCTCAGGTCAGCCTCTTCTTTTCCTTTGGGAAGGAAGGCTTGTAGTATAAACGAGCGTTATTACAGTTTGTTTTGTTGTTGTTTCAAGTGTCCTGTCTATATACTCCACATGTATCAACGAGTCTGAGGGACTCTGTGTAAGCAGCATTTCAATCGTGTCGAACCTCAGGCCCCTCAGGATAAAATGTCCTTCCTAAAAGGTGAAAGTAGGCTGTTTCACAATGGAAAGTGTCTGAATCCAGAGGAGACAAATCAGTGGAGTCCAGTATCCCCTGAATTGCACATACAGGTTTCCACCATACACCGTCAGGACATAGTATAATACTTCATTCATTTTTACCCTCTCTGCTCCAAGGGCAAAGGGAACCATTCCAGAGTCAAAAACTCACGGTTGAGCCCTTTTGGATGACATTCCTAACACTACCTCCTTTTCCCTCAGAACAGTCAACATACTTAGCCTGCTTAACAAACTCCTCCTGCCACCAAGTGCCAGCTCCATCCTTGTTCACGAGTGGATCCCTCCTTCCACTCAAGGCAGAGGATCTAGAAAGACCTCGACTGTTGTAAGACCGAGACAAGTTTGCATACGGCCACTATGGTCATAGCCTGGCCTGGGTCAAAATGTCCCAGCAGACGACACCTGAGAAGAGTGTCTGTCAAGGAAGAAAACTGCACATCAGGAACAACTACTCTCACAGTACAAGACACTATCCAGGGGGCAAGTCCTATAGAGGAATTTGGGAAATTATGAGCCCTCTAAACATCCTACATCCTCACCAGGGTGCGTTAGTCATGGCTGAATGAAGAGTACGTCTCCTGAGCATCTGTGGATGTTGATGTGTGTAGTTGGGCAGGGGACAGGAGAGAAGGCTGCAGGGAGTTGTCTCACCCCAGTAACTTGCCCGGGAGAAGAAGCCCTTGGTAGGGCGGCTCTGTTGTCCACACAGCACTAGATGAGCCTACCCTATGGCCACAGAATTGAAGCCAAGCAACGGCATCAAGAGGATACTTCAGCAGGGCTCTTAGAGCCACAGAATTCCAATCTTCTTTCCTAAACACCAGTGTTTAAATATAAATGGTTTAAATATAAATTTGGAAGATCTACTGGGTCTGGAAGTCAGCCGCCATAGTGGCCCCCAGTGGCCGTCCCCTCACCACATAGTGCTGTGCGTTCAATTGAATACTGTGGAAATGACAGCCACAACATAGGGTAGGGGCATCTAAAACAACGTGGTTCCTGTCAGGCTCTCACCTGGCTCACTTGCCATACTGTGAGGATACATAAAACCCAAGGACTCCATCAACAGTGGCATGGTCTTGACAATTACATGAGCAAGTTGTAACTAAGGTATTCCCATAGTTAAGTAGTGTGAAGTGTCACTTAAGTCACTAAGTTGGAGGCCCTTCCATTGTACTTCAGACAATGAAGTGGCCTCATACTGGCATCGCCTCATCCTACTCAGGCTGCAAGTGGTGGGTTAAATGGGAATTCTCTTCAGTTACGCCAACGTCTACTCTCAGGACATCTTATGCTATAGGACAATTCTTGAAGGATATTTTGCTGCCAGGGCTGTTTAATAATATATTACCTGGTAATCTTTGTTTCAAAGACATTTTTATTTCAGCACCTAAGTATTGTTTCTCTCAGATTCATCCTGAGGTACAGCATTTACACAGGGGAGATGGTGCTTCATCTATTCAAAATGACCATCCACGAATAAGCCTGTTGAGAGCTTGATCTATGATCAGTAACCAAGCTGGCAAAGCAGAAAAGTAGTGCGGACCAAAGCCATCTCCAGGGCAGACACCAGAGCCACCTCTTTTGCAGGAGCCACTGCAGCTTCCTAAGCTGCCTCCCTTCCCTGTGTGTCCTAACAATGACTCTCACCCATAGGCGGCGCTGCTCTTAGATACTAATGCCCTGAAGGAGCTTCTCCTATCAGACTGTGAATAAGAGATGTGGGAGGTGGAAGGGGAGGCTGCTGATTTCCCACCTAGTGTGAAGCCCACATTTTCTCCTCAAGCTTTTCTGAAGGTGTTCAAAAGAGGCAGGATCCAGAGCTCAGTGCTAACTGACTACACCACCCTACCAAGGCTATCACTGCAAAGCTGCACCTGCAAAATGTCCCTAAAGGGTCATGGAATCAGCCATGGCCTCTTACTGGCCCTCACAAAGCCCCTCTGAACATAAGGCTCTCCCTTAAAAAATGGAAATAAGGTTTGTTTTACCTATCTCATCATACAGAAAGAAAAGCACGTGGAAATTCTATAATTACTGCAAGTGACTATTATTAAGCACCAAGTTCCAAAATATAGTTCATATGTTGGCACTATTGACATGAAATTTGTCCCCGAATGTAGACAATATAAACAAAATTCACTTACCCCAGAGTGAACACAGTTCTCCCCAAATAACTCCTTCATGACATTTTTGCTAAAATCCACTATGTTCTGCAGGTGCTGAAATATTTCTTCTGAGGCCTGTAAAAAAACACAGAACACCTGAGTCATCAAGACCCTCTGACAAAGTCCCCGTAAGTGAACTAACACTTGAGAAAACAACAATGATCCTACAAAACCAACAAACAAACAAACTCATTGCCATTAAGTTGATCCTGATTCATGGCAACCCTATAGGACAAGGTAGAACTGTCCCTGTGGGTTTCTGAGGTTGTAACTTTATGGGAATAAAAAGTCTCATCTTTCTCCTGCAGAGTGGCTGGTGGTTTTGAATTGCTGACCTTGTAGGTCACAGCCCAACACACAATCACTATACCACCAGGGCTCCTCTGGAGACATACAAGGGTGTTTCAAAGAGTTCATGGAAAAATTCCCTGATCCTGAGACTATGCTGGGTATTATGTTCCTAATTAGACACTTTTGACCTAGTTTCTATTTAGTCTAGTCCTTCCTAATGCTGTGACCATTTAAAACAGTTCCTCATGTTGTGGTGACCCCCAACCATATAATGATTTTCATTGCTACTTCATAACTGTAATTTTGCTGTTATAAATTGGGTGACCCCTGTGAAAGAGTCAACTCCCACAGGGGTCGCGACCCCCAAGTTGAGAACCGCTGATCTAGCCCTTGATGACCCAGGCCCTGTGGTATAGACTGCTGGGACTTTGGACTCTGTTCTATGGAGGCACACAAAATCCTGCACAGGTCACACCAGAAAGCCATGAAGTGAACTGGGCTTTACCTCACTCACCTGTAGCACCTGGATTTAAAGCTGAACATTCCTGGTGTGAGAAGCAGCAGATGACATCTATCCCAAGGTTATGGAATTGGCGGTTGCTGGAATTTGGTATGGGTCTCTTGCCTTGAGGATGCCCAATGAATGGTGGCCCAGGATTACCATGTTTTCTATTCTAATGACATCCTTGCTTTATTAAGACATGTATCAGTCTGAAAGGCCTGGGTCTGCCTTTGTGAATGAATGTTATTATGGAAAGTTGTGGCCTATCACCAATGCCCATTGTTTGTGTAAATACTGTCTAGACACTTATGAGTTTAACCTGTACAAGTCAATAATTCATGTATTGGAATTTATAGCTGGCCTGTATTTGTATAACTTAATTTATTCAAAAATATCTTAAATGCTATATCACCAGCTAAATTAATGATGCTATCAATAAAATTACCTTATGCCCCAGGGGGATGATTGATAATATTCTCTATCATAAAATGCTATCTCTAAAGTGAACCAGAGACATATAAACAATAGATAATGTGAATGCATTTTGCACTCAAAATTCTAGTCCCAATTTAAGAACAACCAGTTCTTATGGTATGGCTCCACTTGATGTTCACCTTCATACAGAGATTACTGGAGATACGGGTGTTAAAGCAAAGTACGGAGAAGAAACTAGATGGTGTCTGGCTATCAGAAAGAATAACCCCTGGGGTCTTACAGGCTTGCCTTCAAATAAGCAGCCATCTAAGTGAGGTATCAACTAAGTATACATGGAAAAAGCACACCAGCCTGTGTGATCCAAGGATTGTAAATAATAAAGTCCAAATCCGAGGGCGGGAATGGTCTCAGAGCCTAAATTATGAATACTCAGTTTGCAAAAGGCTATGGATGACAGTGGAAACCCAAAATCTATTTGTAGGGTTCACACATGGATTAAGTTCCAGTGAATTCCCTCTGACCATAGACAAGGGATATGAATAGCCTTGATATCACAAAGAATATATTAGAAAGTGGATTATTGCAGATGAAGTTAGGTTAAAATTTACTATCTTATCATTTGGTCTCCCTTGTGACTCATTTTAAATTTGTTCCAATTTCTCATATTTTTGCTTTCTTTTCGACTGAAGTTTTTCTCTTTTATTTTGTTATTGTTGTTGGGTATTTTTATTTTTTGGTATGTTTTTTCTGTATATGAAACCCAAGAGATGCAAAACTATAGAGTAACTGGATTAATGGTTTCTTGGGAGTATAGCAGGGGAGGCTGAGGGGAGATGGAGAGCCAATAACAGTAAGTACAAGAAAGTGTTTTAAAAATGACTGTAGTGATTATACAACTCTTTCTAATATTATTGAACTACTGAATTGTATGACGTGAATTACATGCCAATAAAACTGTTTAAAAAATTCCATGATCTTTTCATCCATTTTTCCCATGAAATTTTTGATGCCTCTCAGAGTCCTTTAATTCTAGGGAGGGAAGACTTGCCTCACAGAAAACACCTATGCCTGAGCCCGAGCTCACACACTATCAAATCAAAGCCCTTACCTGCCCCAACCCAACTACTCCACAGGTCCAGGTATTGCTTTGAAGCAGATCCCCAAATAACTCGCAAAACACCTCCATTTGAGAACCACTCCGCTCCTGCCTGGCCAGGTATACAATGGAAAAACTGGAATGAGCCCTGTCCTCCCTCAGAAGTAACCTGTCCTTCTCCACAGGAAAATCATTCGCACCTAACAGCAGCCCTGGACTATGACTTTTCCCCTAAAAAGTTACTAAATACATTGATATTAAATTTAGAATAAATTATTTTCTTTCCAGCCAGAGGTTCTTAAATGGTCAATAAGCTGTTTAGTGTGAGACAGAAAATCATCTTAGTGTTACTTAACTTGCCCCAAGGGTGAGCAGTACAAAGGGCCACTGTGTGTAGTTCTCCCAAGGAAAAAATGGTTCTTCAACAAGGGGCTGAGGAGAAGCTATATGGGTATACTGGCTTACTTCGTCCCTCTGGGCCCTGGGCCTGAAAGTCTGATGGCCCTCACGCAGTCAATCCCAAAGCTGAGCTGACCATGTGGTAATATACACTACTGGATAGCTCCCTACCCTCATTCCTGACATGCCTCTGCACATGTCCCCAGAAGCCCTACCTGTGACTATGGCAGATGCAATGCTATCATATCAGAATTAAGCCAAGTAAAATGCTCTAGAACATGCCTTGTGGTGCCAGACAGCCATGGGAGTGAAGGTTCTGATAAAAACAAATGGCACCTTCTTCTCAATAAAAGAATTACCATACACAATTTCCCCAAGATAATATAGTTGGTATCACAATGTATTGTTTAAATAACAAATAAAAGCAAATTGCTATCTTAAAAGCCTATAATAAATCTAAATAGAAAAAGTAATGGAGGCAACAACCGAATATTGAATCTTTAATTGAGCAGAGGTTGATTTTGGTTGGATTTGGAATTGCTGTCACCAACTGGGGAAAAGGAATACAAGCCAAAAAGAGATATGTGGTAGGAGGAGGCCACAAAACACTTCTTTCTAGTTTCCAACTTGATGTATTTCAATAGAAATAGAACTGAGAAATGAAACTTCATATAATCTTCCATGGCAACCACCACCTCTTCCTCTAGTCTTCTAGACCAGTGGTTCTCAACCTGTGGGGGTCGAACATCCCTTTCACAGGATCACCCGATTCATAACAGTAGCAAAATTACAGTTATGAAGTAGCAACGGAAAACATTTTATGGTGGGGGAGGGGGGCACCACCACATGAGGAACTGTATTAAAGGGTCATGGCATTAGAAAGGTTGAGACCCACTGCTCTAGATAAAGGTGTTCATTCCATTTCTCTAGACTGATTATTCTGCCAGTTCCTTCACTTCAACTCATACTAGACACAACAACCTACTCTCTCCCAGAGTCCCCTTTTTCTCTATGGCATAAATCCCTGGGTTTGCCCATCACTTCTGTTGCACCTTAACGTTTCTTTTCTCTAGCCTCTGATGCTTCACATATCTTTGCTTACTTGTTGTACAAGTCAAATTAATCATGTTTCCTAATGCACTTATTGTAAGCTGAATTTCCATTCTACCAAGTAACCAGCCTCTTAAGCAAGACTCACTCTGCCACCTTATTACAGTGTTATAATTCACTGTTCAAAGATGGGACCATTTCCCACTTTTGCTCTTGTAGTTGCTTTTTTAAAAAAATATTTTAGAGTCTGCCTTATCTGGGCTCAAATCCTAGTGCAGTCATTAACTGGAAGGACAAACGAGGGCAAGTTTCCTGGACTCCTTCTTTTTGTCCAACTGTGCAATAAAAAGGTTGACTTTCCTTACAGAATTGTGACAGGAGGCTTTAAAGAGTTCATAGGAAAATTCTATTTCTTTCAATTCAAGTTTTCCACAAGTTTTTTGATCTAAAGGGCTCAGCTTAGAGCCTTAGGCAAAGAAATAGTTCAACACATGGCATCTACCATTGTTACAACTGAGACACAGGTACAAACAAAATAGTCACATGCTGGGTGAAATGGTTAGTCTTCATCCATGCTACATTTCAGGACAGAAGGGAGGCAGGTCACTGCAACAGTGTGGCAGAGAATGCTGGCTGAAGTCATTTGGCTAAACAGCTGCAGCAGCAGCTTTTTGAGGATGGTTAATGGTTGTATCACTGATAGCCACCTCACTGTCCAAGGGAGCAGAGTTCTGAAGTGGGTATTTTAAATAAGAAACTGTGGGCACATCATTCTTTGGCAAACATAAGTTTTTATAACTATCATTAATGCTTATATATAAGTACAAACATTTTTTTCTTAAAAATGTTGTTTATAATTGGGTAGCAACGCCCCACACCCCAATCTTACCTTATTTCTATTTGGATGAAACTTCAGAAAACGCAGTACCACACAACGCTATTGGAAAATAAAACAAAATTCTAATTAGTACTCTGCTTAGAGTCTAGTGGCTCAAAGAACTAAGGCCCAGGCCTCCCATGCATTAGCCCATGTGAGTTCCCACAGAAAGGAAATTGTGAAGCCACAGGCTAGCACTAATTCCAGAGGCTATCTGCCCATGACCTCTGAGAAGGCATATGCTGGCAAGAGCCACAAAGGCGGACATAGTCTCTGACCCACTGGTCCACTGCCAGGAGCTAACAAAGGATGAGCCACTATACATAGAAGTACTACTTATAATTCCAGAAGAAATAGAGATCCCTGATAAGACATTTAACCAAACATTTTCTACAAAAATAGACTCATATTAGACTTCCAAAGAGAACTAATATCCTGAACTTGAAGCCCATCAAATCAAATCAAGGTTTCTAGAACTCTGAAGAGTCATGGGGCTTGTGAATTACATCTACCGTATATACTCAAATATAAGCCGACCCGAATATCCACTGAGGCACCTAATTTTACCACAAAAGCGGCACAAAAATGTGCTGAAAAACTCGGCTTAGAGGGGCTGGCCTCAATCCCAACTACGCGGACACCTGCCCCTCCCCCCAGAAGAATTATTTCAGAGGACAGCACTGAAGCTGCAGCTCAGGGAGAGGGACATGTCTGATCAGAGCACATGGGAGCAAATAAAGAGGGCGGAAGAGAGATTGGAGCACATCATAGCCCACCAACCTTGAGGACAATATTCCCCCTCAGAGCAGCCATTCCACAGAGAAGGCCATATGGCCGGCCCCACTATGAGACACGACATCCCCCACTGACCCATAGCCCTACAGGGGACAACACTGGAGACACAGTGTGGGAATTAGGCCCAATCTGATCCCACCACTCCG
>NW_022111330.1:204028-213934 GCF_000313985.2 Echinops telfairi | reverse complement strand
TCTTGTTTTTGTGCATGTTATTATCTCCGCAGGTCTGTCTAAATAAAATAGGATGGATGAACAATCTGGAGGAGAAAACAATGGGACCGATTGTCCTGGGGGGAGGGGGTTGCAGAGGCGAGGGGGAGGTGGGGGGGAAAGGAAGTGGTGTTAACAAACCCAGGGACAAGGGAACAAGGGATCCAAATCAGTGGTGAGGAGGGTGTAGGAGACCTGGAAGGGCATGATCGAGGGAAATGTAACCAAGAGGAATTACTGAAACCTAAATGAAGGCTGAGCATGATAGTGGGACAAGAGGAAATAAAAGGAAATAGAGGGAAGAACTATGAGGCAAAGGGTATTTGTAGAGGTCTAAATAAAGGCATGTACATATGTAAATATAGTTATATATAAGTTTGGGGAAACAGATCTACCTACATAGGTTTAGTATTAAGGTAACAGGAAGGACATTGAGCCTCTACTCAAGTACTCCCTCAATGCAAGAATACTTTCTTCTATTAAATTGGCATTCCAAGATGCTCACCTTCCCAACACTATTGCTGAAAACAAAGCAGGTGCATAAGCAGATGTGGTGAAGAAAGATAATGGTGGCTGGCTATCAAAAGATATAGCGTCTGGGGCCTTAAAGGCTTGAAGACCCATCTAGCTCAGACAAGCAGACATCTAGCTCAGAAGCAACAAAGCCCACATGAAAGAAGCACACCAGCCTGTGTGATCATGAGGTGTCGAAGGGATCAAGTATCAGGCATCAAAGAACAAAAAATCAAATCATTGTGAATGAGGGGGAGTGCAGATTGGAGACCCAAGACCCATCTGTAGGCAACTGGACATAAATGTATAGAAGGGAATATCTATAAGGGTATAGAAGGGTCACAGGGAGGAGACAAGCCAGTCAGGGTGCAATGTAGCAATGATGATACAAACAAATTTCCTCTAGTTCCTAACTGCTTCCTCCCCACCCCCTCACCCTCACCCCCACTATCATGATCCCAATTCTACCTTACAAATCTGGCTAGACCAGAGGATGTACACTAGTACAGATAGGAACTGCAAACATAGGGAATCCAAGACAGATGATCCCTTCAGGACCAGTGCTGCCAGTGGCGATACTGGGATGGTGGAGGGAGGGTGGGTTGGGAAGGGGGAACCAATTACAAGGATCTACATATAAGCTCCTCCATGGGGGATGGACAACAGAAAAGTAGGTGAAGGGCGACGTCGGACAGTGTAAGATATGACAAAATAACAATAATTTATAAATTATTAAGTGTTCATGAGGGAGGGGGCAGCGGGGAGGGATGAGAAAAACTGAGGAGCTGATACCAAGGGCTCAAGCAGAAAGCAAATGTTTTGAGAACGATGATGGCAACAAATGTACAAATGTGCTTGACACAGTGGATGTAAGTATGGATTTTGATAAGAGTTGTAGGAGCCCCCAATAAAATTATTTAAAAATAAAGATTGACTGAAATGTCCACTCAAGACTGTAACCTTTAGATTCTAGCACCCTGTGATAACCAAATAAAAACTCTTCTAAAAAAAAACAAAAGAAAAACTTGGCTTATACTCAAGTGTATACGGTAATTCCAAAATAGAAATCAGTCACTGAACATATTAAGTTTCTTTAAATTCTTTTTTTTTTTAGTGCCAAATTACTTTTTGAAAAAAATCATTTTATTGAGGGCTCTTACAGCTCTTATCACAATCCGTACATACATAGATGTGTCGAGCACATTTGTACATATGTTGCCATCAACATTTTGAAAACATTTTCTTTCTACTTGAGCCCTGGCATCAGCTCATATTTTTTTTGTTGTTTCTTTAAATTCTTTATGTATGAATACTGTGACTATTTTAAGAATATCCTCTGTTTGTAAGTAACTACTTATAATTTAATATACTCAAGTCTGAGGCAAAAGCTACTATCCACAGAAAACTATAGAAATCTGTCCAATGATGTCCAATATCTCTTTACAATATCGGCTAGGTGCCCTAGTAGATTACGGAGTTAAGAATTTGGTTGCTAATAGTCAGCAGTTCAAGACCAGCAGTCGCTCTGTTGGAAAAAGATGTAGCTACTGCACTCCCTGAGCAAGATCCACAGTAGAACTACCAAGGCAGAAAAGAGAGATTATATGCATATTTGTTTTGCTGAAAAGATGGGAGACATTCAGATTAAACCAATGAATTATTCTAAATTGACAGGTGTTACTCAAGAAAAAGAAGAAAGTCCTGCAGGCTTCAG
Organism: Echinops telfairi; assembly: GCF_000313985.2. Lineage (NCBI taxonomy): Eukaryota > Metazoa > Chordata > Mammalia > Afrosoricida > Tenrecidae > Echinops > Echinops telfairi. The sequence goes on along the minus strand of NW_022111330.1, from coordinate 211,689 downwards.
GAGTCGATTAGTAGAGGTGCTCGTAAGTTAACCAACCTGGATTCAGAATCAGCCAAAGGGAAGACTGTTTTAAACACATTATGATCCATTCAGTCCGATACCCACGGGAAGCTTCAGCATCATCAAGCTTGGGACCATAAAGCAACCCAAATGAGCTCCTCACAGCAGCCGTCTAGGTATACAACAACTGCAACTTGGAGGAAAGAAAGAGAGAACACCAGGAGCAAGAATTCTTAGGGCTGCTACTGTAGTCAATTAAGGCCCCAGACCCAGAGGTGGAGTGGCTGACGCAGTCCCTATAACTTCAGCCCCAAGTGATTAGCTACTCACTACAGCTGTAACTACTGAGTGACTACAACTGTGGTCATGCTGAGTTCGTATCTCGCAAGGAATGTCCCCCATGAGACATGGGGGTGAGAGGGAAGTCTCCTTCACTTGTTTCCCTTATGGGACCTTGGGGCATCTGGCCCACAGAATCATGATGAAGGCCAAACCCTTAGACTGAAGGAGACCGGGCTCCCATGCTCCCTCTTGCAACACCTTTGACAGCAATCTCAATAAGCCTTGGATATGTGTAGATGTTGTCCATCTACTTTCCGCTGGATATCAGGGCTACCTAGTCAGCACGAAAATCCTCTAGTGGTCTCTTAACTTCCCCTTTCCAAGTAGTTGGCATCGATGAGGCCTCAACAAAAAGATTTTTCACTCCTCCCTTGCTTTGCTTCTGAGAAGGGTTCTTTATTCTCCCACTAATTTCTAGTTGTTCCAGAGTCTCGAGTCTCCCGCCTCCCCTTTAGACATTTTTTTTAATTGAGACTGAGTGCACAAGAAACCATCATTACCAAACCTACCAAATTGCTCAAGAGAACAGCTGACTAATGCAGGATTTGAATCCCAAACTTTGGGAGCATCACAAAAACTTTATGAGGCTCTTAAGAGAGAGAATTAAGAGGTAGAAGGAGACAAGGCCCAAGAAATGGCTTTTAAAGCACATAAACAAGCCTTCATTAAGACCCCAGCCTTAGAGCTCCTGACATAGAAACAAGAAAAGAAAGAAGAAACCTTTTTCCTACGTGTGTCAGAAAAAGACCAAGGTGGCAGTAAGAGTTACGATCAAGTTTTTTAGAACTGAACCACGACAGTGGCATATCTGTCCAAATAAATCTGGCTTCCTACCTCCCAGAGCCAATAACAAGCTATCTGCCTTTTATTGTTCAGCCCATGTATCTTTAACATGTTGACAAGTTTGTCTCTTCAAGACGGAAGCAATGCCATATAAGAATGGTGGTGACAAGGCCCATCCCACTCCAGATGGTGGACCAGGCAGCTCACAGGTTTAGGGTAAGTGAAGGGAATGCATTCTGAAATTATATACACACACACACTCACACATACATTAAGGTGACATAAGTTTTATCAATGGTGTCCCGCTTTAGTGTTAAAATCTGGTCACCTTACCTATAAGGCCTGAATGACCTATCCCAAATTGCCTTACAAGATCCATTCCAGAGGTCATGGGCACGTAATCTATCAACTAACACAGCAACATATGATAATGAGGTTCACTGGCTGCGGATTATGAGGCTAACCATTATGTTGGAACAAGGACCAATGAAGATGCAAGAATAATGGCCAATGGGAAAGCATGATAGGGGCTGAGGGGAGCCAACGGGGGTCCTGCAACCCAACCCCTAGAAAATTCAATGTCGTACCCCTAGCCATTGTCATCTTCCTCAGATCATGAGGTGGCCTGCTTCCTGGTTGAAGTGTACTTTGCTTATTACAAAATCTTGGTCTGCTTACAAAAAAGAAAAAGAAATGGAGATTCCCTAATGTCTAAAACAAGAATGGTAAGGGTTAAAAATGTGGGGATCCCTATAGGCAATGGAATACCTTGTAAAATAATTTAAAAGAAGATATGTTGTTAGGTGCCATCGAGTCGGCTTCAACCCATAGTGACCCTACGCTTAACAGAATGAAATACTCTGGAGTCTTTTTGGGAGGGATGGGGGGGTGGGGGATAATCTGGAGTCTTGAGCCATCCTCACAATTGATTGTTCCTAAGCCTGAGCCCATTAACCCATCTTGTAGAGGGCCTTCCTCTTTTTTGGCACCCCTCCACTTTACCAAACATGATGTCCTTCTCCAGTACTGGTCTCTCCTGACAATATGCCCAAAGTATGTAAGACAAAGTCTCTAAGGAGCACTCTGGATGTACTTTTTCCAATATAGATGTGTTTGTCCTTTTAGCAGTTCATGGTGCTTTCAATATTCTTTTTTTTTTGCAGCAAATATAAAAATAATTTTATGTTTTTATTGGGGGCTCTGACAGCTCTTATAACAATCCATACATCAATCGTGTCAAACATATTTGTACATATGGTGCCATAATCATTTTCTAAACATGTAATTTCTATTGGAGCCCTCAATATTCTTCTTGATCACCACAATTCAAATGCATCTATTCTTCTACAGTCTTCTTTATTCAATGCCTAACTTTCACATGCATATGATGCAATGGAGAATACTATGGCTTGAGTCAGGAGCAACTTAGTCCTCAAAGTAACATCTTTGCTCTTCTATGCACACAAGGCCTGGTGCAGCAGATTTACCCAATGCAATACAACTTTTGATCTCTTGACTACTGCTTCCATGAGCATTGATTGTAGATCCTTGTAAAACAAAATCCTTGACAACTTCAACCTTTTCTTCATTTATTATGATGTTACTTATGGGTCCAGTTATGAGGATTTTGGTCTTCCTTACATTGTGTTGTAATCTATACAAGGCTACAATCCTTGATCTTCATCAGCAAGTGTTTCAAATCCTCCTCACTTTCAGCAAGCAAGATTGTGTCATCTGCATATCACGGGTTAATAAGCCTTCCTCTAATCCTGATGTCGCAATTATATAATCCAACTTCTCTGATGATTTGCTCAGCATATAGATTGAATAAGTATGATGAGAAGATAAACCCTGTTGCACACCTTTCCCAATTTAAAACCAGGTGGTATTCCCTTGTCCTGTTTGCACAAGTGCCTCTTGGTCTCTGGACAAGTTCTAAATGAGTACAATGAAGTGTTCTGGAATTCCCATTCTTCTCAAGGTTATCCACAGTTTATTATGGTCCACACAGTCAAATGCCTTGGCACAATGAAACACGAGTAAACATCTTTCTGGTATTCTCTGTTTTGAAGCCAAGATCCACCTGATCTTACCAATGATAACCCTTATTCCATGTCCTCTTCTGAATCCTGCCTGAACTTCATGCTGTTGCAACCATTGTTGGATGATCCTAAGTAAATTTTTACTTGCATATATTGTTCTATAGTTTGAGCATTCTGTTGGGTCATCTTTCTTTTTTTTTTTTTTTCCCCACCCCCCACCCCCCAGGGTCATCTTTCTTTGGAATGGAATACTTTGTAGAAAAATTAAAAAGAAAAAAAAAAAAAAAGAAAAATTAAAAAGAACATGGAAGATTTGTACTATAATAATATGTTATCAACTGATGAAAAGTGGCAGAACAAGGCTTATAGTATAAAGCCATATTTTCTAAAAAATAAAAATTCAGGCAGCCCAGTGGGATAGGAGTATGGAGTGGGCTGACCGTGGGTGAGAGGTCAAACGCCGGGGACCCAAGTGGGGTTGCTTGAAATAAGTGCCTGGTACTGCTGCTGCAGTCACCACCTCACCTAAAAGAAGCCACGTGTCCCCTTCCAAACCCGGAATCCCAGTCAGAAGGTCCAGTCTGCCTGTTTACTGATGCGATGCCAGCACAAACTCAACTGTTTCCCCCTGATCTGGAACTGTGACCTGAGCAGGATCTATGGCACTATAACTGCTAACACAAGCACTTTTTTTTAAAAACATTTTATTAGGGGCTCATACAACTGTTATCCCAATCCATACACACATCAATTGTGTAAAGCGCATTTGTACATCGTTTCTCAAAACATTTTCTCTCCATTTAAACCCCCGACGCACTTTTGTTGCTCATCACCCCATGCTCCTCAGAGTCGTCTGAAATATATACCCTACCTAGCATATGCGACCTTTGCAGGCTGAGAGAACTGGGTTCAGTACACCCAAGGGAGGAGATATGCTATCACGACACAGAAATTTTACCACAACCTTCTCAGGTCAACACATCCTTAAAGCAGTTTCAACATGCCAGAATTGGATGGTAAAACAGTACTGGTGCTTGGCTTTGACAGAACCAGCTACTTGCAAATGCTCCCATTGAGGACCAGTGAAGTGCAGCACACTGCCTGCAGACCAAAGGGATACTCTGGGGGTGTCAATAGCCATGCTGGCTGTGCTTATTCCCAGCCAGTGAAAGATTCTTGTATTATATCGCCTTATCTTTGTGGCCCCATGAGACCTTCCTAGAGATTGAAAATGCAGTGGAGAGTAGGCAAGCACTGCTGCCCATCTTCTAGTGGCATAAGCACCGTAACAATTACTTCATTCAGGAGGACTCCAAATTGTATTTCAACAGCTGCAGGGCTTAGTGGCAAGAGTGTATAGAACTTAACACAGAGGATTAGCTGATACTGATGTTGAGGAGGCTTTAATTAATGTATTCAAGAGGCTTGATAATGGCATATCGTTGGAGACCCAAGTCAGGAATCCCAATTCTCTTTTTTTTTGGATCCCAACTACCTGGTGCTTCAAGTGGACTTTTTGGCGGCTACTGCTTGTGTGGCCCATGTGGATGGTGTTGACCTTTGTGTGGCCAAACAGGTGATAGCAGAGCCATGCTGGGCATGCAAGAGGCTGGGTCTTGGTCAGTAGTCACACTCTGTAATGACCACAATGCTCAGAATCAAAGCAAACTGGGATGGCTGAAATTCAAACATGCAACCAATGAGAATAAGAGTGTGGTAAAACAGGATCAGTTGTTTGGCTTGCTGGTGCCTTTTAGGGCTTTTGTAGATGTCCAGTTCAAATAGAACATTGACCTTAAAAAAAGAGTGATAGAATTTCACCCAGACCAGATGCATGACAATAAATATACCAAGTTTATCCCCCCTAATTATTACTCGCCTCCTTATCTCACTGGTGAGCCAGGGGTAACTTACCACTGATTAAGGCCATAGGATAAGTTTCTGATGGGTTGTGGAAGACTATGCACAGGCAGGATGTGGTTAGAATTATGGGTGAGTACCTAACTGGCATGCACCACCAACTGATATCAGCTACCTCTGGGAGAGATGCATGGCCTTGTAACAGAAAGGAGAGCCAAGATGGCCTCAATATTCAAGGATCAGATTGTAGCAACCCATTTCATTCGCCATGCTGTGGGCAACGAGCTTAGAACAGTAGGCCATGAACATCACTCCAAAATGGCTTCCTGAAGCGTTTGCTTGGATGTAGATATACAAAGATGACATTATAATCATCATGGTTCAGTTCAATTCTCACATCATGGGTGCATATCAAAACCAAGACTAGTGAGTGGGTTAGACCCTGGCAAGTCTCAAAATAAATGTAATGGACAGACAGAGTGAAAGAAGTTATAAACACCGCTAGTGGGTCTTTCTAAGTATTTGTCCATTTGATACTCTAGATTGTCTAGTCCTCCAAACTGACTCTGCAGCAGGGTGAAACATCATCTAGTTCTGGTCTGAGTCAAACCTCTCAGCACCTGTTTATGATTATACTGATTTTGTGAATAAGGTGCTCCTTTTTGTGGGCATCTCAAAGCATTTGACTTTTACCAATCTGAGAAAGTCAGGATGACCAAGATTTTGAATAGGCCTAAAGAGTTCTGGGGTCTTAAAGGCTTGTTTCCAAAGGATTTTAAATCACATAATCCAAAGCCAAAGGAGGGAATAGTATCAGAGGCTAAATTGTGAGATTCTGGTTTTCAGAAGGCTATGGATGACAGTAGAAGCCCAAGATACATGTGTGAGCTCAACATAGGAAATAAGCCTCCAGTGATTTCCCTCTATCCACAATGGAGGGATATGAATAAACTGATTATCTAACAGTGTATTTGAGAGACGACTATACTACAGAGGACTATAGAAGATCAAAATGATAAACCGGACTTTAACGATTAAAACCTGTCATTTGATCCCTGCTCTGATACACATTGGGCCTGATCTGGTTTTCAACATTTTCTGTTTGTTGTTGTTGTTCCTATTGGGGTTTATCTCATGTATTTTGTAATTTGGAGTGACCCTCTTGAATTTTTGTTACAAGTTTTCCTGTTTTTTTCAGTATATGAAACCTGAGATAGTTGAGCATCTAGAGACAACAAGTAGAATAAGGGTCCTTGTGGGGGGGGTTGTGGGGAGGAGAGGTAAAGGGGAGCTGATATCAAGGAGTTCAAGAAGGAAGAGAATGTATTGAAACTGGTTGTAGTAGCAATTGTACAATAATGCTTGATGTGGTAGAACTATGGAATGGTACGCTACTGTATTAACTCTCAATAAAATGATATTGAAAAATATATTAAAAGAATGAAGCTAAAAAGAAAAGCTAGTGTCTTACTGAGCATGTATTTGCATGGTAAAGGGGAAGAAAAATCACGCTATTCGTACTTGCAGACCCCTTTCTTCACTAAGAGTTGAATGTATAAGGTAACATGTATTTATTGTCTGACTTCCTAGATACACAATTTATATACTGTCCATCCAAATTTGTTTTAGCCTGAAATGGTTTTCTAATCCAATACTTAAGCCATAATGACCAAAAACAAGCAGTCTGGATGTGTACGTTTTTGTGGTGATCTCAATGAAATGCTTCTTACATGGAAGAACAATTCTTGCTCCCTTCCCCACTGCTGTTTTCCTAAGGTATTTAAACATTTTAGTTTTTGTCACAAACTTGAAAACAAAGATTTTTAATTTTATCAACTCTTATATCCATGTTAAATAAAGAGCATTTGTTTGTATTAATGAAATGCTTCATTAAGTTTGAAATTAAAAGATGCAGAGTAAAAAAGGGGGATTGGTATATTCCATTACTGTTATCAGTAGCCAACAACATATCTCTTTCACCATGTAATCCCCTATGGCGTGGCATACTATCCATGTGGTGTAGGTAGCCTGCTATTGGAAAATATATTGTAATTTATTAGTAATAACAATTTTCACCCCTTCTGGAATTATAAGGATGATACACACCGGAGAGGTTGGAGATGGAGGATGGGGCTGCGCACCGGCCAGAGGAAGGCGGAGGTGGCACAGAGACCCTGCCTGTCGGTCCTGGGTCGTTCGGCACCAAGATGAGAGGTTGGAGACGGAGACACGGAACAGAGATAGAACTTAACCAGGAATGTGAAGTTGAGAAAGATTTTATTGAGGCAGGGAAAGAACTCCTGGGAGGGAAGGGAGAGCAGAAAAAGGGACAGGGGCATCTTGAGCCCCCGGGCAGATTCCGAGACCCAACAAGTTAGGCCAGGGAAATCGCCTCTGGCAGTGAGGCAGTGGGACATATGTAGGGCTTGAGCCAAGGACGTATGTACTGGTAAGGGGAAGGAAGGCCTTCTGGTGCTGCAGTGTCAGGGTCTGAGTCAGGATGTGGTCTGTCTGTAAATCATCCTGGAACACTGAGGAAAGGGGCTGTACAGACCCGGCCCGTAGAGATAAGCTCCTTGGAATGCTGGAGGCAGGGACTGCACAGTCCAGCTCTGGCCTTGAGAGGCGGGGGTG
>NW_022111330.1:199066-203928 GCF_000313985.2 Echinops telfairi | reverse complement strand
GGGGAGGCGGCTGCATGGTCCGGACATGGCCCAAACAACACACACACACACACACACACACATACACACACACACACATTTAAATACGTTTAAATATCATTTGGAAGCTTAAGATTTAATATTACCATTGAGTATTGATAAACTAGGAGGAAATTTTAATTTCCCACCTAGGTCAATTAACATATTTGATTTAAAATTGCTAACCATATTGTAGCTTATAAGCAGGAATATAAAATGTGAGAAAATTTAAAAGGTAACTATTGTGCATGACTGATGCTTAAATACAACACTAACTTAATAGCATCAAGTGGTATCTCCAGCAGTCTCCCTAATTATATGAAATCCTTTCTACATGCTGTATCAAAGTAAATAAAGATAAATATATTCAAATTGCTTTTGGGGAGCTTATTTGATATGAAACAAGTGGCAATTTTCCCCATGTGTTTAATGGTGATCTGTGTACAGTTGTGCATATATTTTCTTTGCTTATTCTAGCATCACTATTTAAGAAAGACTGATACATAAATTCTAATAAAAAAACATCAATTTTTCATTATGTAATTAATGACAGTGTGCTTAGCAGTCCTTTCAAATTTTTGATGGATTATGAGTTTAAGGGGTCCCTGTGGGGTGTAGCTATTGATAAATTTGTTCCAACTTGAAAATATACTCAGGAAGATTGCAGCTCAGAACATCACATAATGTTTTTAATGTGAGGAGGGGTTGTCTCTCTGAAAAAGGAGCAACACTGTATCAGCTCTCATTAAAGATAGTCTGCCAGTCAGCACAGCCAAAAACTCAAGGATTCCCACAAAGGAGAGAATTCATGTAAAATGACCAGTTAGCAACCTGGAAAGCTCCAGGACTAATGCTAGTTAACATTTTTAACAGAAATTCTTTTCCCTTTAAATTATGAATATGTGAAAGCAGTTATCTGAAACACACCTTTTCTGAAAATAAATGCTAAAAATTGTGAAGAGAAGAAATAAAATTAATGAGGATGGGGCTAACAATCTAAGAACAATTAGTTTTTATAACATGCCCCACTTGATACTTGCCCTCTTGAAGAGATCACTGAAGATATGGGTTCTATAGCAAAGAAGGGTGAAGAAATCAGATGTGCTCAGCTATCAGGAAGAATAGGGTGTGGGGGTCTTACAGGCTTGTCTTCAAACAAGCAGCCATCTAAATGAAGCATCAACTAAGTCCACATGGAAGAAGTAAACCAACTTATGTTATGCAAGGATTACAAATAATATAAACAAAATCCAAAGGAGGGAAGAGTGCATCAGAACTTAAATTCTGAACACCAGTTTCCATAAGGTTATGGATGACAGTACATGGATGAAGTCCCCAGTGAATCCCCTGTGATCATAGTCCAGAGAGCTGAATAACCTTACTATCAGAGAACATTGTAAAGTCGATTATGGCAGATATAGTTAGGTTAAAATGTAACACCTTATCATTTGATCTCCCTTTTGAATCATTTTAGTTCTTTCAGTTTTTAATATTTTGTTTTCTGTATATACAACTTTTTAAAACAGTGACTTAACTATGCAAGTGTATAATATGTGAATATTATATCAAGAAAACTACTTTTTTTAAAAAGTAAGAAACCAAATTTGGCCTATGGTTACCATGGGCAAAGGAGGAAGATTTTTTTGTTTAGGGGGTATTGAGTTTATTTTAATGATGGTGGAATAATTTGGAAAAGGATATCAATAATGTTTTACAGAAAGAAGAGTATAATTAATGGCATAGAATTATACATGTAGAAGTTGTTAAATGTTTTGTTGTGTATTTTTGCCACAATTAAAAAATATATAATTACACAAATTAACAGTGAGTACAAGGACAAAGAAAATCTTGTACAATCAATTGTACAACTCTTTTTGATATGACTGAACTATTGAAAGTATGACGTGGATGAAATGCCAAAAAAACTGTTTTAGGTATTTTTGTTGTTGTTGTTCTGTTTACTTTGTGATTGAGGCATTTCTGTTTTGTTTCGTCATTGTTGCTGTCTTGTTTTGGGAGGGGGAGTAGCATGATCAGCAAGACCATGGTACCATGGTCTTAGTGAGGATATGAAGTCGGAGAGTTATGTTTTGTAAGCTTTTCTGTACATGATATCCAGGAAGGAAAATCTAGAGGCAGTAACTTGATTAACTTTACCTAAGGGCATGGCAGGGGAACTTGGGGAAAATGTGGAGCTAACAAGTATGAGAGGAAAATATTCTGAAATTGATTGTACTGAATGATTGCACAACTCTTCTTAATGATAAAATTGTATGATATGTGAATTATATACCAATAAAATTACTTTAAAAAGAAGAAAAGTGGGGCTTAATGTTTTAGTACATTATTCATAAGTTGGAGGAAAAGTTTACATTTCTTATCAGCAGCAGGACATATAATCATGGCCTAAGCCACATTTTTCAACTCTCTGACAACAGAAACGTATGGAATGCTCACTTATATTTTAAAAAATGATAAGAATTCAATTATTTAAACAAGTTTGAAAAGTGAATAATGAACAGAAGGAAGACCATACAAATACTTAGTAACTTCAAAAGTAAAAAGTTGAGACATAATCTGTAACTTAAAAAACTAACGAAAACTGCTTATACAGTAAACATGCAGTGAGTGATCAGCAAGAAGTTGCACCGTTATATGGAAAGCAGTCTGACAATGTATGCCAACAGAACACGAAAGATGTGCCCTTTCATTCACTTTTGAGTGTCCAGCCCAAATTCTCAGAAATATGAATGAAGCCTTATGTACCAAGATACTCAGCAAGGCAGAGCTTGGCTTTAAAAGTACAATGGGGATGGTCCGCAATACAAAAATGAGGAGACCCTGGCGTTCTAAAGAGGTACCTGAAGGATGTTGTCCATAGCTACCCTGAAAGGTACTTATTTTACTTATAAAAATGTTGGAAACAAAATTGAACACATAGTATCCTTAAGTACTCCATAAAACCATATAATTAGAAAACCGCTGGAAGGAATTATAGCAAAGTATGAACAAAAAGAAAAGCTCTTCTGAGAAGAGTTACCACTGCTTATAGAGAAGTGGTTTTCAAACTTCCTAATGCAGTGACCCTTTAATACAATATACAGTTCCTCATAAAATTATTTTCGTTGCTACTTCATAACTGTAATTTTGCTACTGTTATGAATAGGGCAACCCCCATGAAAGTGTCATTCAACCCCCAAAGGGGTCGCAACTCACAGGCTGAGAACCGCTGACTTAAGAGGATGCTCTATAAAGACCACTGAAAAAAGTGCTACTCTGGGGAACATAGGCCACTCATGCTTCTATGGGCAGAGGCATGAAAATGGTAGTACCAGGTGCAGGCTTCCCAATAAAAGAACTGGGGATCAGTGATCAGTTCACCCATCAGGGGGAGTTTGGAGGATGCTCAGAAGAAAAAGGCTGCAAGGAAGTTATGATCAAGTAATTTTCAAAGGAACCAACAAAGTGATCAGCCCTACTTCCCAAAGCATAAAGACAATTCACAGGCAAGAGCAGTAGGAAAAACTCTTCTCTTATGTAGCCAAAAGAACTGCTCAAATGCTACCTTCTTCCAGAAGCCACCCCTTCCTATTAACACCCACCAGGACCCTGGTCTTGCTCTGCTACCACTGAATATGATGAAGTCTGCCTCCGGCCTATCAAAGGGGCGGGCCTGAATGAGCACTCTGGAATATTCTTCTTGATGTGGTAAAATACTGCTGAGCACCCATCCCATTGAATTCAAGGGGAGCAACCTCGATGGATACACCAGAAATGCAATGCCTGGAAGCTGCAGCAGAATAAAGAGATGGACAAGAACAAATTCATTATTGGTACTGGAGTTCTTAAAAGAAAATGGAAGTAGCAGTACTAGTCCCTGATAGAACTCACTACAAATGAAGCCACTTGGTGTCAATAAGAATTCACACCTCTTCAAACTGGACACCATCGATAAGGAAGATGTAAATGAAGAAGCGGCTCTAAAGAAGAATTGGTACTATGCAGGTTAAAATGAACAAGTCAGGCAGATGTAGGGACTAGCTACTGACTTCCCTGAACCTCAGCTTGCTCTCATGATAGTAAACAAGAATGTGGTTTGGAAATTTAAAAAAAAGCCCAACCAGTGCAACTGCAAATAATCCTAGAAATAAAAAAGTAAGAGTTGATATGGCATAGGTATTAACACCCAAGTTACAGCAAATTAATAAAAACAACAACTTAGATCCAGAAATGGATCTAATTTAAGAACAATTAGTTGTTACATCATGGGCCTGCTTGATACTCACCCTCAGGAAGAGAACAAAGATGATATGGGCGCTATAGCAAAATGTGGGGGAAATTTAGATGGTGCCCAGCTACCAGATAAAATAGGGGTCTTAAAAGGCTTGTCTCCAAACAAGCAGCCATCTAAGTGAGATGTCAACTAGTCCACATGGAAGAAGTACAGCATCATCAGTTACAGAAGGACAGTGTTTTAGACAGGGTTCCCTAGAGAAACAAAAACAGAATACTAATAATTATATATATTTATACAGATAGATGGATACATAGCATAAGAAATAAACAGTTAATTAAATTATAAAGCAGTACAAATGGGTCAGTGCAACTCACTCCCGTGAGACAGTTATGAGATACTGGTAGTCCTCTGTAGAGCAATTCAGGCTATTCGGGCAGAGGCAGCAAACAGCAAGGCAGGTCACCAACAGTCAGCCAGATAACAGGGTCCGACAGTCCCCAGCTCAAGAGATATAAATTCCAATGGTGTGGCAAAGCAGTTCTTGAAGGAACCTCAAATTATAGTGACACAGTCCATGGCTTAGGTGTCCCACAGGTAGTGTAGCTTG
>NW_022111330.1:193926-195048 GCF_000313985.2 Echinops telfairi | reverse complement strand
TAGTGCCAATCTAAGAACAATTAGTTCTAATGACGTGGCCCTGCTCAAATTCATAAAGAGATCACTGACGATATGAGTTCTATAGCAAAATGTGAACTAGATGGTGCCTAGCTATCAGAAAGAATAGCATTTGGGGTCCAGCAGACATCTTCAAACAAGCAGCCATCTAAGTGAGGTATCAACTAAGTCCACATCGAAGAATCACAACAGCCTATGTGACTAAGGATTGTAAAAAATATAATCCAAATCCAAAGGAGGGAATGGTATCAGAGTTTAAATTGTGAACACCAGGTTAGTAGAAAGCTAAGAATGATAGTGGAAGCCCCATATCCATTTGCAAGGTTCACACATGAATTAAGCCTCCAGTAAATTCCCTCTGATCATAGTGAAGTATGTTATCAGAAGGCATTGTAAAGTTGATTATGGCAGACGTAGTTAGGTTAAAATGTAATATCTTATCATTCAATCACCCTTTTGAGCCATTCTAAAGTTGTTTCAGTTAAAAAAAAAAGTGAAGGAGAGATACAAGCAAATTCTCTCTGACCACACTATAGGAATGTGAGTGACCTTGCTATAATGCAAAGTGCATTGGAAGGGGTATTGTTGCAGATGCAGTTAGGTTAGAATTTAGGACCTTATCATTTGCTCTCCCTTAGAATTCATTTTAGATTTGTCATAGTTTTTAGTATTTTCTGCTTTCATTTCAATGGGGTTTTTTTATCTGTTTTACTTTGTTATTATTTTTAGTTTTAAAATGTTTTTCTGCTTATGAAACCCAGGATAGGTAAATCTATAGAGACAGTATGGCAGGGGATGTTGAGGGGAAATGGGGAGCTAATAACGATGAGTATAAGAATACAGAAAATGTTATAAAACTAATTGAGGTAATGATTGCATATCTCTTCTTGATGTGACTGAACTATTGAATTGTATGATATGTGAATTATATGCTAATAAAACGGTTTCTTTTTTAAAGGAGGAGGCTACATACATACAAATTCTCTGATGAGCTCAGATTTTAGAAGAAGGGCATTACCATGAAAGAATTTATATCAGAAGTCGACTTGTCAGGATACAAATAAAAATCACAAATACACAATAAGGTTTTCAAAGCAGTTTAGG
>NW_022111330.1:187146-189960 GCF_000313985.2 Echinops telfairi | reverse complement strand
TCTGTGAGGGGATATCCAATTATCTACAGATGGGCTTTGGGTCTCTACTCTGGGCTTCCGCTCATTTACGTTGATAGGGTTTTTTGTTCTGGGTCTTAGATGCCTGATACCTGATCCTATCGACCGACACCTCATGATCACACAGGCTGGTGTGCTTCTTCCATGTGGGCTTTGTTGCTTCTCAGCTAGATGGCCGCTTATTTGTTTTTAAGCCTTTAAAACCCCAGACGCTATATCTTTTGATAGCTGGGCACCATCAGCTTTCTTCACCACATTTGCTTATGTACTCTTTTTGTCTTCAGTGATCCTTTCAGGAAAGTGAGCATCACAGAATGCTGGATTATTAGAACAAAGTGTTCTTGTGTTGAGGGAGTACTAGAGTTGGCAACCTCATTCTTATCTTTGATAAGTGTCAGCCATCTGACAAAATCTTTTCATGTTACATCTGTCAATAAGGATGAAGCCACATTGCAGTATGACAGGAGCTGCAACAGCTTGTCCAGTTTGTCCAAAAGGCTGAGGACAACCTGGCAAACCTTGTTCTGCATCAGAGATAGCACTGTCTGCCTGAATCTTCTTTGAGTATCCGGTTCATATCCCTTAAAGCAATGAATACAGATCTGGAAAAGGCATTTAAGAGCTCAAATGACAAAATTTAGAGTGTTCTTTACAGGACAGATCCGGGGCCAAAACCAACTAGAAGGAGGTCATGAATGTAAGAGCAATGATATCTACACAAGAGAGAAGTTCAGCCTGGCCTTATAGTATTTCTTCCCATTACAAGCTCAGTTTACACAAAAGTGTCGTGTGGGTAGGTAAGAACAAAATAAAACGACAACAAAAAAAGTGCAATTTCCTTTAGGTTGTAGTAAGAAAAGCAATTTTCCCCAAAGGAAAGTACCCTTACCCTAGACATCCTGCTGCTCCCTTCCCCCCAAACCACCACCATAGGATTATTACTTGTCATTTCTGCACCCACCAAAATGTTGTCTGAGCAACATCTTGTCTAAGGCAAGAGCCTGAGAAGGTACATCAGCAATTCCACTTAAAGACTGGGCCCAAAGCTAAGAACCCAGGAACAGCAGAACTACTGTATGTGTTAAGCTGCACAGTTGTGCCCAAAGGATGTTAGAACAATAAAGAGGACAATGGCAAGCAAAGACAGAAGCCAGACAATCAGCAAACTTGAAATGCAAAGATCAGACTGTCCAGTGATGGTGAAGTGCAGGAAAAGTGTAAACCTGACAACAGTCTTCCAGAATTGGTAGTAAAAACTCCAAATTCACACTCTTAAGAACCAGTCTCCCTGGCTGGCCTGTAGTTAACATGGGCTCTCTCTTACTGTCTGTCCACCAGCTAGTTTATTCCATGACACGATGCATTTCTTTTCTTTTTCCTCCATCAGTTTTATGAACACATAATTTACATGTCATACAGTTCAATAGTTCATTCATATCAAGGAGAATTGTACAATCACTAACACAACAATTTTAGAGCAATAACGCCCCACCCCACCCCATGGTTAAATCACCTTTAACAAGAATTGTGCGATCACAATCTATTTTAGTGCCCACTTCCGCCACTATGCATTTCTTGTGGCATGTGCTCCTCCTCACATCTCCAATCTATTTTCCACAGGCCCAGATCCCCAAGGAAAGAAAGAAGACAAGATATTTATCTCTTTTAAGGACTTATCAGTTCTGTGTAGAAAGTAGCCCACTCTCTTTATACTTGGAAGAAACTTGGCTGAAGACCCTCCTACTACCTTGGAATGAATGATGTAGGATCTGAGGAGTGGTACAGAATATCAGGTACATATCCCACATATGGCGGAATTGAAAGCATAAAATAAATAACCCTGGATGGAAGGTCACCCAGATGCCGCCACAGTTGAGGGGGGAAGGGGTTCAGGCCTAAGCACATAGCTGGCTCTTTAGCTTGCACCATCTACCAGAAGAGTGATTTCTGTAAGAACTAATCATGAGTAAGAACTTATCACCTTCCTCTGTCCCACCCACATATATTATCCCTCTTTGGACACAAAATCCTAACAGCACCAAAAACCTTTCTTCAGAGCCCTCACCTCCTTTTCTCAGAGCAAATTCACTAATCAAAGCAAAAGCAGCAGGAGAGGTGCTCTCTGCTTCTGGCTGCTCACATTCAAGGAACACAATTAAACTTAGCTATATCAGGTACAGGCACAATCTGTATCTTAACTTAAGGCCTTTACTTAGTAGGAAGAGTTTATTATGATATTGTTAATGATATCATCTTCAACCTCAAGTGATGAACTAATACCAATAAACCATACAGGAATGAGCATAATAAATAAAATTTAGATTTAAAATAAAGAATGGTTAATATTTAGTCCATGATAACCTAATTACTATAGAGGTTTTTAAAAAAAAGAAACACCTCCAAACAATTGGCGCCATGCAAGAAGAGATGTGATTGGCATACTGGAGACATCTATACTGAAAAGGTTGAACTCACACTCATCAAGACAGGGAACGTACCTAGGGTGGCTGTACATAGCAGACTCTACCTTTTTGAATCCTGGGTGTCTTTTTATTCTGAGTTTTGAACTTTCCTCATTAGCTATATTCTTGAAATTTACTTACTCACTCACTGACGCACTTACTTCCATTAGGTCGATGTCCACTCACAGCAACCCTATAGGACAGGGAAGAACTGTCCCCGTGAGATTCCGAGATTGTTAACAGGAGTAGTGAGATAGTTTATTGTGCCAGCCTGGCCAATAAACACAAGTGGGATTAACTGAAGGGCAGAGAGATAAATGGCTTGGTGAGTCTC
>NW_022111330.1:178171-186845 GCF_000313985.2 Echinops telfairi | reverse complement strand
GTTTCTTTCTTGTATTATATATTTATCTGTATATGATTTAACAGTTCATTTCTTGTTATATATCTAATTATCTTTATAAATAAATATATTGAATTATCAGCAATTTGGTTTTATCTCTCTAGAGAACCCTGTTTAACACAAGTAGAAAGCTCCATCTTTCTCGCACAGAATAGCCAGTGGTTTCAAACTGCTGACCTTGTGGATTTCAGTCCAACTTATAACCACTACTTACTTAGCATATTAAAAAAAACTCACTGCCATCAAGTTGATTCCAATTCATAGGACAACACATTCCAACTCATACCACACAGGACAGGGTAAAACTGCCCCTGTGGTTTCCAAGAAACAGAAAACCTCATCTTATTCCCATGAAGCAATTCATGGTTTTGAACTGCTGACCTTGAGAATTGCAGCCCAATGTGTAACTAATACACCATGAGGGCTTCCTTAAAAGACACTTTGGTTTTGTAGAAAATAGAGATGCCCCATCCAACCTTATTAAGAAATCCAAAGATGGTTTTTTTTTAAATGAAAGAATTCAGGAATTATTTCACCAACCTGACCACAAAAGGGAATCACACTGGAATAATATTCATTGTATGAGATCTTGAAAAACAACAGCACCAAGCAGACAACACAGAGAATAGCAGTTTCGGTTAATCCATGTTCTAATTCAGTTAAAGATCTTGAGCAAAGCACGTATTTCAACTATGCTAAAAACTCAAACCAAACTCACTGCCATTACTCAGAGCAACCCTGACAGGCAGTGCAGAACTGCCCAGAGAGTTTCCAAGGCTGTAAATTTTTACGAGAACATAAAGCCTCATTTTTCTCTCTCAGAGTAGCTGGTGGGTTCAAACTGCTGTGACCAGGCCAATGGGAAATCCACTTCACCACCAAGACTCCTCAACTGCTCAGGAATACCAAAATGCAAAGGCAGAATATAAGAGGCCATTTGAATAAAAACAGCTTCACTACAGCCCATCTGGCTCCAACAGCACAGTAACAACAGAGGCCAGGAATAACTGGATTTGCAGACTATTTGGGTCAGGGGCCCTTAAATTCTCTACGCTCTGCTTTCTTTGTTAGTCTACTGAGGGTAACAGGTATCAATCATTGGACTAAGTTGTTAAACTCCAGGCATTCCACCAAAAGGTTCCATTCCTACTTTACAAATTCAGAAACTATGACTCAACCAAACAATGGTGAAATCAATCGGGTTTCTGGCAAGCTCTGGTGACCTCACAAGTACAGGAGAAGTGCTCTAAAAGGTTTTCAAGGTTGTGACCTTTTTGAAGAAGATCATCAGGCCTAGATTCCCAGGAGTCTCCAGGTGGGTTCCAAATGCAAACCTTTCACTAATAGTAGGGCAGCTTAACCATTTGCATCACTCAAAAATTCCTCGCCCCAGCTCTATATAACACACCCATTGCCAACTTGTCAATTTCAACTCACAATGACCATGTAGATCAGAGTAGTACTAACCCATAAGTTTCTTGGCTCTAAATCACTTGCTCTTAACCTCTACACAATGAATATTCTAGCCCCCCTGAGGAACCCACATTCCTACAAAGTTGCATGGAAGTAAGTAATGTCAACAAAATGCAGCCGGTCACAAGAATTCTTAATCTTCTCTTCCTCGATTCACCTCCTTGGGAATCATTATTACTAAGGTTACAGGATACAGTTTCTGAACCTTTTCTTAATATTATATTATTAAACAGCAGCAAAAACAGCAGCAATTCCGAGATTTCCCTCCCTGGTGGGGAAGAAAGGCTATTCCAGTCTTCCATCTCAACCCAGCCTCTCCCCACTGCCCGCTGCAGTCCCACGAGGCCACAGGGCACTACATGAGGCTAAACGTTACAGAAGTACACAGACAGGGTGGGGGTACTGCGACGTCGCGATGACTGGAGAATGATGCTGGTCGTACACTGAATTAACCCAACGAGGAAGGGTGTGATTATGGGGTTAATCGGAACCGACCAGGAGGTGATACTGGGGGAATAGGTGTCTGACTTGGGGAATGGAGGTAATTACCTGGGACGACAGACCTGGGCTAGGTAAGGGGTGATGCTGGAAGAAACCAGAATCTAACGCAGGTTGGGAGGCACTACAGGGACGAGAAACTGACCTGAGAGATGTGTAATGGAGGGCATTACATTGACTCAGGGTAGGTAACGGGGAGACAAGAGACTCGCCGATCGTACGGACGAGAGGTCCCCACACCGCGCTGAGCGTTCGCAGCTTTACCTGTACGTGGGCCACTACCAGACTCTTGTTGCCTTCGCCGTGGTATCCCCATTCATTTTCGTCCATCTTCCCCTCGTCCATACCTAGCGCCTAGCGCTTCGCTAGCAAGGAACTGGGAGCGTGGGGTCACGAGCTTACGGCAGCCGGCCTCGCTCAATAGCAATCTCCGGTTTCGGGGGAGGAGCGCCTGTCAACTGCCACCTCCGCCAGGCCAATGGCCTGGATTCACAGCCTCCGGACGCCGGAAGCCACGCCCCCGATAGGTGGCTGGCGTTGAGCCGGGCTGCTTCTGTGTTCCCGCCCACTTCCCTTTCATTGAAAGCGCAGCGGAAGAGCCTGGTGGCCATCTTGGGTACTGGCACCGTGAATCATTTCCGGTGCGTAATCTTGGGAAACAGGAAGGAAAGCTTCTTGTCTGGGCGCCGGACCTTAGGAAACTGGGAGGACTTAGCGGTTGCTGTGGACCAGTAGCAGCTGGGACTGGCTGTGCTAGTTAGGGCTGTACTGCGCGGCGGAATAAATGCTGAGGGAAGGCCCTTGGAGATTACGGACTACTTAGTCATGTGATTTAGATTCTTGGCATCTCTGAGCCTCTGCTTTCTTATGCATCAAATTTTGGGAGGGGGTTGGTGGGTGGGAGTGCGGGGAGGGTGATTCATTTTACACTCACCATTTGCAGACTCTGCACCTGACGCAGAATTAACTTGGTATCTTGTGATGAGGAGAGAATATAGTCATCACATTTTACAAATGAGGAAACTGCCCCAGAGAGGTGAATGCAAGGCTACAGAAAACAGCAGAATGCTTGCTGCTTTGCTAGTAAAGTAGACCTCATCGACCTTTAGGGACAGACTTTGTACACAACACTCGGTTTTTAAACCCAGGAGAAGCATCGGCAAAAAATAGTCTACTTCTGGAGGTGAGCACATATCGTCCCCAAATTACGTGATATTCTAGTTACAGCTATTTTACGGTTAGAACTAACCACATTTAACCTACAAATCTCCCTTGGAAGAAGTGGTAGGCCCTCAACAATGGTATCACACATAAGAATTTTGACGATGGCACAGGACCAGTCAGTGTTTCCTTATAACCTACTCCACAGCACCTAACAGCATTTAAAACTTCCCACTTTTTTCCCTTCAAGTACATCTTATTCATGTTGTTAGGTGCCCATAGAGTTGGTTCTGACTCAGCCAACTCATGTACAACACAAAGAAACACTGTTGGTCTTATGCCAACTTGTCCATAATGTGTACTATATATATTGTTGCAGTGTGTTGCTTACTGATACCATTCTCAGACATTCACTTGTTCATGTCCAATGTTATAATTTGAAAAGATGCTACTGCTGTTAGATACAAATGAAAACAAGATACATCTAAAATGATAGCCCATTTTAAAAAATGCTGGAGAGGGTGCAAAGACATTGAAACTAACACTAGTGGTGGGGTTGTAAACATGTACAACTATGTGGAAATTGATGTGGCAACACCTAAAACAACTGGGAATAGAAATACCATATGATCTGGCAATACCTCTGCAGGGCATATATCTCAAAGAAGTAAGAGACAGAACACAACCCAGACGTATGCTCTCCCGGGTTCATTGATCACAGATCACAATAGCAAGAAACTGGCAACAGCTCAAATGCCCATCAGTAGAAGAATGGATAAAGAAACTGGTACATTCAAGAACTAGAGGAAAAATCTGTTTCATCATTGCTACACTACACCCTGACTGTCTCGTCTCCTCCCCATGACCATTCTGCATGGGGATGTTCAATTGCCCACAGATGGGCCCTGGGTCCCCACTCTGCACTCCCCCTCATTCACAATGCTATGATTATTTTGGTCTTTGATGCCTGATACCTGATCCCTTCAATGTCTATTCTACCTTACAAATCTGACTAGACCCAGAGGATGTACACTGGTACAGATAGGAACTGGAAACACAGGGAATCCAGGACAGATGATCCCTTCAGGACCAGTGGTGAGAGTGGATATACCAGGAGGGTGGAGGGAAGGTGAGGGAGAAAGGGGGAACAGATTACAAGGATCTACATATAACCTCCTCCCTGAGGGGTGGACAGCAGCGAAGTAGGTGAGGGGAGATGTCAGATGGTAAGATATGACAAAATAATAATTTATAAATTATCAAGCGTTCATGGTCATGGGGAGGGGGGACGGGGAGGGAGGGTAAAAATGAGCTGATACCAAGGGCTCAAGTAGAAAGCAAATGTGCTAAGAACGATGAGGGAAACAACTGTTCAAAAGTGCTTGACACAATGGATGTATGTGTGGATTGTGATAAGAGTTGTACAAGCCCCCAATAAAATGATTTAATTATTTAAAAAAAGAAACTGGTACATATATACAATGGAATACTGTGCATCCCTGAAAAACAATAATGAAACCATGAAACACCTAATGAATGAATGGACCTGGAAATCATTATGGTAAATGAAGTTAGTCAATCACAAAAGGACAAATATGGTATAAAACCACTGCTATAAGAATAAACACCAAGACAAAGGCAAGCTTCAACAGGGGGCGGGGGGGGGGTGTGTCTTACCTCAACTGGGTCACTTTCCCATATTGTGGGGAGAGGGAAGAGACCAATCAGTTTCTGCCATATAACATTGTTCTATGGTCACCCCAAATTAATAGATATTACTACAAGAATGCTTAGCGTGCCTTATTGAAAATAGAAATCAAGAGAAGGGCATGTCTTTCTCAGAGAAGGCAATTACGTTTCTTCTGGTAGGTAAACCACGTGGGGCAGCCTGTCATAAGGAAAAATGCACATCAAGTATACAGAGCCTCCAATGGGTGAATAAGCTGTGCCCAATAGGAGAATGTCATGTTCCTAATTGGGCACTTTTCATTCAGTCCCTGGTGGTGGCTCAGGCTGAGTACTGTAGACAACTAGGACTTAGACTCTGCCCGTTTGAGGTGTACATGGGCCACATAAGAAGCATCCGACTTGGAACTTCTACTAAGAGAACTGGACTCTACCTTAAACACACCTGTAACAGATGAAAGAAACCAAAGTACTCCCTTAGGTTTAAGGTTGAAACACCCTAATGTGACAAGACTGCTGTCCCAAGGCTATGAATGTGGAAGTCATTGAATTTTAGTTCAAAATTCTTTCTTTGAGGGTACTCAATAAATAGCAACTCAAAGCTACCATATATTAGCCACTCTTATTGCCTTTTTATGAAATTTTAGTCTAGTAGGCATGGTTTTACCTTTGTGAATTAGAATTATAGGAAGTTTTGCCCTATCTCCAACCTTCACTTTTTGTGTATAGTATCCAGCCACTAAGTTGATAACTGTACAAGTTAACAATCCATGTATTTTGGTCTAAAAAACTATCCTATACATGTATATTTTCCTTTTCTCAACAGTGTTTTAAATTCTATACCATTGGCTAAATTAATGATACTATCAACAGAACTACCATAAGCTCTATGGCAACAATTCATAATATTCTCTAAAAAATAATAATAATGGGCTTTCTACTTCTGTTAAGACTTAACAATCTCAAAAGCCCACCAAGGCAGTTTCCCATTGACCTATAGGGTTGCTATGAGTTGGTATCAACTCCATGGCAGTGAATTGGTTTTGGTTTAAAGTTAACCAGAGACATATATAAACCATAGATATATGAATGGATTTGAAGATAGCATTTTTTCATAGTCCTAATCTAAGAACAATTAGTTCTCATGAGATGACCCTGCTTAATACTTGCACTCATGAAGAGATTACTGAAGATATGGGTATGATATCAAAATGTGGTGAAGAAAGCAGGTACCCAGCCACCAAAAAGAATAAGGTCCAGAGTCTTAAAGGCTTGTCCTAAAGAAGCCATCGAAATGAGACTTTAGCTAAGTCCACAGGGAAGAAACATGTCAGCCTATGTGATCCAAGGTCGGTAAATAATAAAATCTAAATCCATTGGAGGGAACTGTATTAGAACTTAAATTCTGAACACCCAGTTTGCAGAAGGATATGGATGATAGTGAAAGCCCAAAACCCATTTGCAGGGTCCCCCATGTAGATTAAATCCCTAGTAAAAGACAGTGGACCAGGGATGGGAATAGCCTTCTTACCAGACAGTGCATTGTAGGGTGGATTACTGCAGTCGTAGTTAGGCTAATATGTGACACCTTGTCATTCACCCTTTTTATCCAATGTGTATTTGTTCCAGTTTTTAATATTTTTCTATTTTCTTTTCTATTGAGGGTTTCTCTGTTTCAGTCTGTCATTTTACTGAGGTTTTTGGGGGTTTTTGTACGTTTTTCTCTATATTAAATCCAAGATAGGTATGGTCTATAGAGACAGTAACTGGATTAATAGTTTCCTAGGAGCATGGCAGGGAGATTAGTGGATAATTGGGACCTAACAACAGTGAATACAAGGAAATATTGATGTTCTAAAACTGATTGTAGTAATGATTATGCAACTCTTTTGGATATGATTGAACTCTTGAAATGTGAATTATATGTCAAAAAAATTGTTTTTTAAGTTGATATTGCTATGGTTATTATACATATTATACATATGCTATTGTTATTGTTATTATACATATCCTAAAAGGAATTTTGTGACCAATGCAAAGCTAAGCAAAGTTAATTTAAAGTCAAAGGAATGTTAGACAAAAATATTTCAAAATACAGTGAATGTACTTCAGAGGACAGCACTGTAACTACAGCTCGGGGAGAGGGGCGTGTCTGATCAGAGCACACAGAAGCAAATGAAGAGGGAAGGAAAGAGAGTGGAACACATCCTGGCCCACCAAGCCCCAAGGACGATATTCCTGCTCAGAGCTGACAATGCACAGACCCGCCATGAGACACAGACATAATGTCCCTCACTGATCCATAGCACTACAGTGTGGGAATTGTGCCTGATCTGACCCCATCACACTGGAGTGAAATACTAAGGGCATATAACAGAGCAGCAAGGGAGCAAAACAATGAAGTTGCCGGGAAATAACAAAAATAGACTTTGAGGCTAAGGCGTGTGTTAGTCTGGGTCAACTAGGGAAAGAAATGCATAGACACTCATGTATAAGAAAGAGTTTTATATACAAAAGCAGTTGAATATTGAGAAAACACACCAGCCCAGTCCAGATCAAGTCCATAAGTCCAATATTAGCCCATATGTCCAATACCAATCTATAAAGTCCTTCAGATTTACGAAACACATGCAATGACACAGAACACAGGAAGATCACAGGCCAGTGGATGGAAGATCTTGTGGATCCAGTGGTAGTGTAAGTATCTCAGCCCTGGCAGGAGTCTCCTCATGGTTACTCTGACTCCAGAACTCTACTGTAGCTCCATGTGTCTGGTCAAAGGAAATATCTTCCAGGGAGTGAGCATATGTCCTGCCTCCAGTGAGCTATTTATCTCCTTACCACCTCCAAATGAGGTCATCAAGCTGTGACCTGATTGACAGGCTAAACTCCACCCCTCCACTCTGAAGTCTCAAATTGACAACAGATTATGTAACTACCACAGCATGACACTCTATCAAACTCAACTGGAAAACACTCCTAAAGGTCAACAAACGGACCTGGAACCACTTATAGGCTTTTATTTTTCTGTCATTTTTTTTTTTTTGCTTTGTCTTGTTTTTGTGCTTATTACTGTCTTTGCATGTCGATCTAGATAAGATAAGCAGGATGAACAATCCAGAGGAGAAAACAGAGGAGGGACAGATGGTTCTGGGGGGACACTTGATGGGGGGCGGCAGGGGAAAGGAAGAGGGATGTCAACTAACCAAGCGATGAGGGAACAACAAGTGATCTAAAATCAATGGCGAGGAGGGTGTAGGATGCCTTGTGGGGCTTTATCAAGGGCAATACAGCCGAAAGGAATTACTGAAACCTGAATGAAGCCCAAACATGATAGTGGGACAAGAGGAAAGTGAAAGGAAATACTGTGGAGGCAAAGGACATTTATAGAGGTCTATATACAGGCATGTACGTATGTAAATCTATTTACAACCCAAATATCAGCCAAAGCACTGCATTAAAAATGTGCTGAAAAGGCCAGCTTAGATGGTGCCGGCTATCAAAAGATATAGCATCGGGTCTTAAAGGCTTGAAGGTAAACAAGTGGCCATCCAGCTCCGAAGCAACAAAGCCCACATGGAAAGAAGCACACCAGCCTGTGTGATCACGAGATGTTGTAGGGATCAGGTAACAGGCATCATCAGAACAAAAAATATCATTGTGAATGAGAGCAGGGAGTGCGGAGTGGAGATCCAAAACCCATTTGTAGGCCACTGGACATCCCCTTACAGAAGGGTCTCGGAGAGGAGACAAGCCAGTCAGGGTGCGATGTAGCAGTGATGAAACATACAACTTTCCTTTAGTTCCTAAATGCTTCCTCCCCCTCCACTATCATGAA
>NW_022111330.1:173719-176597 GCF_000313985.2 Echinops telfairi | reverse complement strand
CTTCAAACTCACTGCTGTGAAGTCAATTCCAAAGTAAATATTTAGTAAGCCTATAGGTAAACAGATAGATTCAAAATAAACAATATTAGCAATTAAAATAACTTATTAAGTAAAAATGAGTCACGAGATGTAAATGTCTACTAATATAGCCTTCAGTCAAAACAAGAATTATATCTATGATACACAAACAATTTTTTTTGGCTATGTAATGACCCTGTGGACAGAGTATTCCAGGTAGCCCCCCAGGACGTGTAATCTAGAGGAACACACACCATGTCTGCTCTTGAATAATACAGAAAGCATTTCTTAAATTCCAAAGAACTTGGAATGAGGAACTAGATATTAGAAAGTATGCCTTGGTTGTGTGAAGTTTTAGATGGTTAGGAATGTGTGATGTATAATAACACAGCCTAACAACAAAAAACATTTTTTTAATGTCTTGGTTTCCAGTCCTGTTCCTGGGGTTATTTGGTACTCAGAAAATTGCATTGGGTAGATCACATCAGTTTAGTATCTTAGATATGGTGTTCCAGTAGGTTTTCAGCTATTGAGCTATAGCAATTTACTAATTTATCACCCTACTTTTAAATATGTGAAGAATTCAGACCCACAAAGTACAGGATAAGACCCCAAAAAAGGTAAGAAGTATTTGAAGAAGAATTAGGTATTAAGAGAGTTCCAAGGCAAGTTATATATGAGCCAGTGGTGGCTAGTTGGTTACACATTGAGCTGCCAAGCGCAAGATCAGTGGCTCCAACCCAACAGTCACTCTGTAGCCTTTCAAAGACTTAAAGATTTGGAAACCCAAAAGAGCAGTTCTTCTTCGTCCTGTGTGGTCACGTTTTCTTTTTGGTGCATGAAGCTGTGCAATATATACAGAGATTACAAGTTGGAGACTTCATACAGCTTGAAAAGAGTGGAAAGTAATAATAATAATAATAATAAAAGACATCGATGGAAGGTGTGAGGGCAATTTAGAATTAAAAAAATATAAGACTTAAGAGCAATTTTCACAAGTATTTTGAAATTTAAAATTGTTTCAAATTATACAGTACACATTTTACAACATATTTTAATATTTAACAAGTCAATGGCTAATTCATGTTAAACGTTTCAAAGGAGAGGTTGACTCCAAGCTTCTTTATAAGAAAAATTCTAACTTTTAAGAGTTTCTGTGTACAGAATGAATAGTTGTGTCATCGTATAACAAGATTAAAACATTTTGATTTTAGTAAAGGAATTTGAACTCTAACAGACCCTGGCATTTGAACTCTGACATTTGAATCTCTATTTATTGTACTAAATACTAAATATTGACTGCACTAGCAGTCAGTCAATGATGACTCATAGCAACCCTATCAGACAGAGTGGAACTTCTCCTCTGGGTTTCTGAGGCTGTAAATCTTTATAGGACAGAAAATCTCATATTTCTCTTTGTAAAGTGGCTGGTAGGCTTGAATAGCTGGCCTTATGGTTAGCAGTCAAACATATAACCCACCTTGCTCTCAGGGTTCCTTATTTATTATTCAGTAACTCTTATTTCTGGCCCCTCTTTAAGATAACAAATTGTAACTGCTTGCTATTCAGTTCCTAATAAAGGTGAAATAATATTTGGAGTTTATGTAACTTGTACTGTTTAAGTATATCTTTGGATCAAAGGATACCATGTGAAGTATAAAAACCTAAATATTTAGTAGAACACAAACTACTTTAAATAAAACCTGTGTACACATCCTCTAACTCAGGCTAGCTAACGCTACATTAAAATGTTCTGATTTATTGGTGGGTGAACAGAGTGAAGAGTGGTATATAATATGTTCTGTATCTCAAAACTGAGAGCTGAAGGGGGAAAACTGCCATTTTTGAATCAGCAGGTCAAATATACCCAGAAACAAGCTAAACATATGAGGTACCAAAACATGTGTTGGCCAGATTAGAATCTGTGAAATAACACTAAAGCATCAGCCATTTTCGATACTATAAGGTTTGATGAACCTAAGGCATCCTTGTCCTGGAAGCCAATTATTTAAAGAGTGAATGATTCCCACCCTCCCACCTCTCACCCCCAGTGGCTTTTGGGTTAGAACTTCTGATTTTCTGATTAGTAGCTTTTTAAATTTAGGCTATTACCAAAACACTAGAATTAAATCTAAAAGGTAAGCTGCTGACTAAACTAAAACTAGTTTTACTTCTTAAATCATATAGTCTTAAAAAAAAACAGGGGAGAGTGCAAATGCAGTCCCCCACTACCACAAATTATGCAGTCAAGTTTCCCACATTTGGGGAAATCGCTGGGGTCAGCACATCCGGAGTGCAATGGATAAGCCTCGCCCTGGGAAAACCACCTTCATGATCATGGTGTCTCCCCTGTCAGGTAGGTATAAAATCGTATAGTCTTTAAATGAAACACATTCTGTAATATCTAATTCAAGTTGCTTATAAAGTTCTACATTCTAAAGTGATAGATACATATATAAAAATCTGTCAAAATGAATCATTTCATTAACTTTTCATATGAAAACAATTAATCGATAAACATCATGAAATCAAAACTAAACTCTTGAAAAATAAAAATGTATACATATATTTTATCTAATTAATAATATCATCTATAGGTAGAACATATACTTTTATAAATATTTGGCTTTAGAAAGGCTTTAAGAATCTACATATAGCCTCTGCCCTCGGGACGGACAACAGAAAAGTAGGTGAAGGGAGATGTCGGACAGTGTAAGATATTACAAAATAATAATTTATAAATTATCAAGGATTCATGAAGGAGGGGGTTGTGGGGAGGGAGGGGGAAAATGAGGAGCTGATGCCAGGGGCTTAAGTGGAGAGCAAATGTTTTGAGAATGATGAGGGCAATGAATGCACA
>NW_022111330.1:166181-173550 GCF_000313985.2 Echinops telfairi | reverse complement strand
TTGTGATGAGTTGTATGAGCCCTAATAAAATGATTTTTTTTTAAAAAAGAGAAAGGCTTTCTTATACCAATCAAAAACATAAAAGGATTGTCTAATCAAAAAATCCCAAAAGGCAGTTTGTTAATGGAGAGGAAAAAACAAAACTCAAAACAGGATGTTCTTAAGGTGAATTCTCATCCACTGTCCCTCGCTGGCCCATAAGCTGCTTTCATCTAAGCAGGCACTATTTTGTGTGAAGGCCAAATACTTTCTACTAGGCCATAAGGTCATTTGCTGCCCGTGTTTTCGCTTGTGATATTTCATGTTATAAAAATTAACTACACAACCTTATCAAAAGAGCACCAACAACTAAAATAGCTACATAATTTCAATTTTTTTTTAGGTAGGTTAACCCATTTAAAAATTACTGAAAATGTTCTTCAATGGACACCTCTGATAATTCAGTTTTTACTGCATGAGTAGAAAGAAAGTATTAATTGTATCTTACAAAGGGATTAAGAAATGTTCAAAACAAAAAGGGTTCAATGCCTTCCCCCATTCTGCATAAATTCACCCTAAATGTAAGTGGGTGTGCAAAATTCAAATGGAAACAACAGGGAAGCGGTGCATTATTTTATATAGATTTATATGTTATATATAAATATACACAAATATTTATATACTATACAAAATATGTTTGTGTATATATAAGTTCCAAAAGCTCACTGATATTGAATTGGTTCTGACACATTCTATACTATAGGACAACAGCCCAAAGTGTGTTTCCACTCTGTTAGCAGAGCTCCTCTTATAAATATATCTATATTTGCATCCTACAAACATGCACAAAACAGCATGAACTCACAGCTCCTGAAGATAGGAATTACTTCTGATAAACGCCAAAATAGAACAGCAATTTTCAGACATTTCTCTGAGCAACATAAAACCTAGGCATACAAAACCAGAGTCCTGGAACAAATTGTAGAGAAGACAGCTGAAACTGGACAGAACAGAAAATGAATATGCTTTTAACAATTCATAGCTGAGAAAGACACACAGGATTTAATGAAGTTTCTGAAAGCCCTCAACACATGGGTTTCTAAATCCAGGAGTACTCACTTTTAGGGGCTCTGAGAGCCCATGTATACGTGGGGTAAACACCCCTTTCCTGGTACCAGTTTCCTCAGCTTGGAGATCCCACCAGGAAAGATAGGTTTGGAATCCTGTCGACCACACCATTTGTTTTCAGGTACAAAAAGAGACCCCTGATCGCAACTATAAGTCTTAAACAAAACAAGACAAAGAAATCACTTGGATGAGAAAGACCACTAGAACAAGATCACAATGATGTTCAAGGGTTTGTAGAGATTTGAAGACTTAAAAAGGGCATGAGATGGCAAAGGAAACTAATGAACGATTGGCAGCAGATTAATTCATCATAGGTGGGGCTACAGAAGCTGGAATGAGACCATGATTGGGATAAATTATGGTAGACTGAAGTAATAGGTCTATTTGAATGAAAGGTGGCGCCTGGCCAATTCAAGCAGCACATTTCCATGCTTCTTGCACACCCTTTCCACCCCCACATCTTCCCACGCACCCCTGCCTCATCCAAAGTTAACAATCAGGAAGCTACGTGGTAGCTCTAGCCACCAGTCTCCACCCTCGAGAGTATATCTGTTTGTGCCTCCTTTGTGTTGGCGCTACTGGCCACTTTGGAGTAGCCTCTTAATTGATACCCATGTTTTGGCCCGTTTTTCTTTCATTTGATGCCGAAACCTGGGAAGATGGAGTGCCTGGACCACAGCGGACCTCTCTTGGGTCAATTGGCTTCCTAGCCCCTCCTGGACCTGCCAAAGTGGGTATCTTCCAGGGACCCTCTTCAATTGCCATTACAGACTCGGCATCCGCACACAGGCTGATTCAGAGTGAGTGCTTATTTGGGTTCCCTTCCTCGAGCCATTTTTCTACAGCCTTTCAGAAAAGCCTCCATTCCAAACTCCTGGTACCGGGTTGGTGGACTCTGCCCCGGGGGCTTGGGTCGCACTCAGGGTGGGGACCCTGCCTGACCTGCTTCCTTCCCTTTGCTCCCATAGGATCCTGATTCTGACGGGCTCAATGAGGACGCCCCTTGGGCCGTCTTTCTCCTCAGGAGCACAAATTTCACTCACCCTCAAACTAGGAAAGGCACTTAATCCAGGTTGCCCCAAATTCACCTCTGCGGTGTCTACACTTAAACTTCTGGGTGTATACCCCGACACTAAGCCTGAATGCCTAATCTTTTTTTTTTTTTTTCCTTTGGCAATCAGGTTTGGCCTCAATACAAACTAGACAATGACTCAAAATGGCTAGAAAACGGCTCTTTTGATTTTAAGATCCTCCAGGACCTTGATAATTTTTAAAAATCATTTTATTAGGGGCTCATACAACTCTTATCACAATCCATACACACATCAATTGTGTAAAGCGCATTTGTACATTCATTGCCCTCATCATTCTCAAAACATTTCCTCTCCACTTAAGCCCCGGGCTTTAGGTCCTCATTTTTCCCCTCCCTCCCCGCTTCCCCCTCCCTCATGAACCCTTGATAATTTATAAATTACTATTTTGTCATATCTTGCCCTGTCCGACGTCTCCCTTCACCCACTTTTCTGTTGTCTGTCCCCCAGGGAGGAGGTCACATATAGTTCCTTGTAATTGGTTCCCTTTCCTACCCACACTCCCTCTACCCTCCCAGTATCGCCACTCACCCCACTGGTCCTGAAGGGTTCATCCACCCTGGATTCCCTGTATTTCCAGTTCCTATCTGTACCAGTGTACATCCTCTGGTCTAGCCAAACTTGCAAGGTAGAATTCGTATCATGATAGTGGGGGCGGGGAGGAAGCATTTAGGAACTAGAGGAAAGTTGTATTTTTCATTGTTGCTACATCGCACCCTGACTGGCCCATCTCCTCCCCGAGACCCCTCTGCAAGGGGATCTCCAGTGGCTTACTAATGAGCTTTGGGTCTCCACTCCACACTCCCCCCATCATTCACTATGGTAAGATTTTTTGTTCTGATGATGCCTTATACCTGATCCCTTCGACACCTGACCTTGATAATTTTTGTCAATTTAGTAGCAAGTATTTAGAAGTTACCTCTGTACAGACTTTTTTCCATCTCTGCTCTCATCCTTCTCTGTGCACAAACTGTCCCACTTCCCACCTCCTGCTGGCTCAGAAGAAGCCCCCGCTCCCAAACAATGAATCTTCCTTCAATCCATCTGATCATGCCTCTCCACCCACATCTGTGCTTCCTCCATCAGCTCCAGTTCTCTCCCCTCCTCCTTATAATCCTCCAGTCTCCTCCTTGGCCCCTCCTGTTCCTTCCACTTCCTCTTACCCGCCATTTTCTCCTCCACTGTCATTTCCCCCTCCTTCTCCTCCTCCCCTGCCACCATCTTCTCTCCTGCCACCTCCATCTTCTATGTTATCTACCCCCTCCCCTCTGCCACCATATTCTTCACCCCACATCCGTTAGCGCTCAGCCCTTCCCTGCTCAAAAGCCTATATATTTGAAAATTCCACCTTCAGTTGCCCAATGAGACCCTAACTGGAATTTTCAACTTGGTCATGGGAACCGCACTCCAAGATGCCATGGTTATGCCCCTTATTGAGGCCCTAACAAAAGATAGCATATAAAATTGTCAATTATGAAGCGATTAGAGAAATCCTTCAAGAATCAAGAGAAAATCCAGCCCAATTTTTATCCTGCCTCTTTGGAGATTGTCCATACATTCACCAGGATTGATTCCTCAACACTAGCTGGCACCATTTGACTTCATTCACACTTTATCTTGCAATCAGCTCTTGACATTAAGAAAAGTGGGTGAAGGGAGATGTCGGACAGGGAAAGATATGACAAAATAATAATTTATAAATTATCAAGGGCTCATGAGGGATGGGGACCAGGGAGGGAGGGGAAAATGAGGACCTAATGTGGGGGGCTTAAGTGGAGAGGAACTGTTTTGAGAATGATGAGGGAAATGAATGTACAGATGCATTTTACACAATTGATGGATGTATGGATTGTGATAAGAGTTGTATGAGCCCCTAATAAAATGATTTTTAAAAAAAGAGAGAGAAACAACAGCAAAAAAAAGAAAAAACTTTAAAAACTTGAGGAAGATCCTCAGACTCCACAACGAGACCTTCTCAATTTGGACTTTAACATTTTCAATAATAATAAGGAAGAACAAGAAAAATTAGATAAACTAGAAAGGGACAAAACTAAATATCAGATGCTGGCTAGCACCCTTCAGGGCAAAATGGGTATATGCAAATCATTAAACAATGGGCCACATATGGGCAAGCCGCCTGGATCCTGCTTCAAACGTTCCCAGATGGGACATTGGGTATATGAATGCCCCAAACCTTGTCCCCAGCTGAAACCATGCCTACAGTTCAAATAAGGACACTGGGGGAATTGATTGCCCTTTCTGCCAGAGGGCACAAAGGGTAGTCTATCCCATAACACCACTGGAGCAATGGGCTTAAGATACCTCCCTGTCAGGGCTTCTAGGCTTGGCCACAGGATTGACGATGCCCAATGTCAAGGGCCCCAATGGAGATCGCCCATCATGAGCCCAGGGTAATGATCCTCATCTCAGGTAATCCTATTCCTTTCCTTTTGGACACAGGGGCCACTTATTCAACACTACCTGAATATTCAGGACAGACTTCCCCTAGTCCCCACCACTATTGTAAGCATCTCAGATATGGTCTCACAACCCCTCATTACACGGCTACTCTTCTTTTTTCTTAAAATCATTTTATTGGGGCCTTTTGCAGCTCGGTTTTCTCAACTTCTCTAGACCAGGCATATGTCCTCTGCAGCCCCTCAAGAAAGGCCTCCTCTCTGCCCCTTTTGCACCGGCTCCTCTCAACACCCTCAGGAAACGCCTCTCTTGGCCCTGCCATATGTCACAGTACCGTTCAAACATGTTGCCACTGGTTCTGCTGCAGGGCCTCTTATGGGCCTCTCATTGTCTTCAGTGTTACAGCCTTCGTAGGAGGTTCCTTGTTTCCTCTCTTATGAAGTGCACACGAGGGGGGTGATATATGGTTCATGGTCAGTAGGTACCCTTTCTACCCTTTTGTTTAGGAATTAGTCCCTAAGATTTGTCTAATTGGTATTTCTCCTTATAGTAGTGGATGCATACAATGTTTATCTTTTTGTGATTGACTAACTTCACTCAGCATATTGACTTCCAGGATTAAGTCACTTTTAAAAAGACTTGTATATGCATCTTCACAATCAGTTCTTACTCCCTCTTCAGGTATGAGGGGGTACCCCCCAAATCAGAAAAGAGTTCCGCTAGGTGGAGCTTTTGTAGTATGCATTTTTCCCTCTAGGGGAGCAACTCTCTGTTAATGCGCCCTGTGGTGTCACCTGGGAAGGTTCTCTGTGGTTTCATAAAAGTCGTTTCACTCATTTTTTGTGATGGCTGATTTAAGAGAACAGAATTGGACTGTGAAATTTTGTTTCCTGCTCAGGAAAAATGCTGCAGAAATTGCTGTGATGTTGAGCAAAGCTTACAAGGACAGAGCTATGAGAAAAACTCAAGTGAACAAGTGGTTTTCTTGTTTCAGAAAAAATGAAATGGCATTTGATGACTAGGAAACATAGCATAACATTTTCTTTTAAAAAGAAAGAAAAGAGCACTGGTAATATTAAAATAAGCCAGAGAGAAAATATCTGTTGTGGAACAAGCAAAAAGTAATTAAAACCTACAGCAAATTCAGTATGGGCCAAGAAGGAGGTAAATTGACCAGATATCATATTACTCCCTAGTTTAATCCACCATAATCAAGTTTACAATAAACTCTGTCTGATAATAAAACTGTCTGGGTCCCTCCACTTGGCCACAGGGGATCTGACAGAAGTTTAATCCCAATAGGTACTCTGCAGATGGATTTGGGGGTTTTCACTGTCCTCCAAAGCCTTCTACAAATTGAGTGTCTACAATTTAAACTCTTATACTTTTCCTTAATCATATTTGGATTTTGTTATTTGTCATCTTTGAATCACACAGGCTAGTGTGCGTCTTCCATGTAGACTTAGTGGAGGCCTCACTTAGATGGCTACTTGTTGGAATACAAGCCATTAAGACTCCAGACATTATTCAAATTGATAGCCAGGCACCATCTGCTTTCTTCACCACACTTTGCTGTAGCACCCATATCAGTGATCACTTCATGAATGTCAGTTTCAAGCAAGGCCATGTTATAAAAATTAACTTTTTTATTGGGAGTGTAATTAAGTGGGATCCCAGAACCCATCTGTTTGACCACAGGTTATGTATGACTCTAGTTTATTTTAGCGATCTTATCATTTATGACAAAAAAAATATTAATCTTCCCCCTGGGGTATAAGGCAATTTCATTGATTCATCAATAATTTATCCAATGGCATAGAATTTAAGATACTGTTGAGAAAAGGAGGTCATGTGAGTATAGCCGACTGTGATCCACAATCTGAGTTGTTGCCTTTTACGGATGCAATTTTTAAATAATTTACCTCTGTTTATATTGACCATGGAAGTTGGTGCTAGGGACAATTCCCTGTAACATTCCTTAAAAGGGAAGATCCTTGCCTGTCAGATTAACACATGTCACATTAATGCTAGGAGGACATTAAGATAGTAAATGTACGATAGTTTTAGTCCCCTTTCACTGGACACCTGCTAAACCATGGATCCTAACCAAGGTGCAGCATCGCCAATTTCCCAGTCTTGGGGTGGACATCATTTGTTTCCTCTCTCAACAGGAAATTTCAGTCTTAAATCTAAGGGCTATAGGTAATTTTGAGGTATTGCCCAGTTTGTTTAGTGGAATTTCCATGTTGAGTCCACTGGTATGGTCTATAGGAGATGCCATGTTCCATGAAATGAAGACTCTAAGATCATCATAGTGCATTGTGTACAGTGTGGTTCAGTGAGGCTTAGGCTTAGATAACTCAAAAGTGTCTAACCAGGAACATAGAACTGAATTTATTCTCTCCTTGAGTTTTCTATATTTATTATTGAGTGTCCCTTCCCAAAGTGTGGTTGCTCCTCCCCCATTTACCCACCAAGTATAAATGACTCGTCTGAAATCTAGATGCTCCCCTCTCCTGGACTTAACCTGAGTTTCTTTTTTAATTTACTAATATTTTATTGAAAAAAGAAAGTGAATTAGTGCATATAGTTAAGTTAAATCTTAACATCTTATCATTTTTAGCCTGACTTGCCAGTAAGGTTCCCATCTCATTCTTGTGGAATGTCTGTTGATTTGTCACTACCTTGTCTCAGTGTTGTATAGCATCAAATGGGTGTCTTCTCCTTCTTCTTCCTTCTTTTTTTTTTTTTTT
>NW_022111330.1:163090-164251 GCF_000313985.2 Echinops telfairi | reverse complement strand
CATGTGGTCCTCTCTGTTCTTCTTCCTTCTTGAAGTTGTGACCATAGTCAATGTGAGGTCTCCTATCTCGAGGTGGTTCTTATGAAGTGCACATAAGGGGGATGATGTATGGTTCGTGGCCAGTAAGCAGGTTCTCTACCCCTTTGTGTGGGAATCATCGATTTTTCTCCTTATAGTAGTGGCTCACACTGTATTTGTCCTTTTGTGATTGACTAACTTCACTCAGAATAATTGTTTCTAGGTTCTTTTATGTCATCCTGTGTTTCATCACTGTTTTTTTTTTTTTAGGGATGCATAGTATTCCATTGGGTGTATATACCATAGTTTCTTTGTCCATTCTTCTGCTGGGCATTTGGGCTACTTTCACTTTCTTGCTATTGTGAACTGTGCTGTAATAAACATGGGAGAGCAAACATACACACGTGTTTTGTCTCTTATTTCTTTGGGATATATGCCCAATAGGGGTATTACTAGATTGTATAGGATTTCAATTCCCAGTTGATAGTGGTTATATGTATTTACCAGTCACCAACAGTGCATACGAGTTCCATTCTCTCTACAAACTCTCCAGCATTTGTTATTTTCTGTTACTGCCCCCAAAGGGAGTGCATGTGTCTATTTGTGTTGTGTCTTTTACTTCTTTAGGGTTTATACCCAGTACAGATATTGCTCAATCATATGAGATTTCCATTCCCAGTTGTTTTAGGTAGCACCATATCACTTTCCACAATGGCTGTACATGTAAATACTACTTTTGATGAGGAAAAGTACAACTAGCATGAAACTCAACAAAAACATAGAAAAACTAAACAACACACATACAGAACACACTACCCAACAGCAGCACGCTATCCATTATTTCCTAGTACACATGAAATATTCTACAGAAGAGACAATATGCTAAGCCATAAAACAAGCCTCAATAAATTTAGAAACACCACAGTACTACTAAGCATATCCTCACATCACAGCACTATAAAATTATAGGTCAACAAAAGGAAGATCAAAGGGAAAACTAAATAAATGAAAGTTCAATAACACTGTATTTTAAAATTACACATTTTTAGAAGAAATAATCAAAAATTAAAATTCTGTGAATCAAACAAGAATGAAAACACAAAATATCAAAATCTGTTGGACAGCAAAAAAAAAAAAAAAAGC
>NW_022111330.1:160217-161303 GCF_000313985.2 Echinops telfairi | reverse complement strand
AAGAGGAATTTACAGACTGGTGTCGGACATATGGGCTAATATTGGACTTATAGACTTGATCTGGACTGGGCTGGGATGTTTTCTTAATGTACAATTACTCTTTATATAAGGCTCTTTCTTATATGCATGAGTATCTCTGGATTTGTTTCTCTAATTAACCTGGACTAACACACTAGGTATCTGAAGAAAAGGTAATTAAGTGTGCCAAACACATCTACAAAGAAATCAAGGGGAAGAATCTACATGTGATCACTGGGCAGACTGGTGGCAATGAACCTAACTACCCCACCTGTAGCACAAGCAATCTCTAGTGCCTGACAACTAGAAAGAACAACAAATTGTCCATGGGCCAACTATAATGTTTAAAAAAAAGTCATCTCATAGGGCATAGCAGTAAGAGAAATGTGAGTACCACCCTTGTTCCCTATTCTCACCCCTACCCAGGTGAAGAGAGTAGTGACTGGGCCAAACCTGGTGTGTTTAGCAACTAATTGCATGCTTCCCTCTGCAGACCTAGGGCTGTAAGTACAACCTGAAAAAAGAATATGTATATTTTATTTTCTCCCTTCTTTTGTGGCTTTGATAAACTACCAATGGAAAGACGTGATGAAAGAGGAGTGAATCATCTCTAACTCTTCACAACCCCTTGTTGACCAGAAAGGCCATCAGCTTCCACTCTCATACATCTATGGCTACACTGAATCTGTGCAGACCTGCAGACATGGGCAAGATCTTGATAAACACGTATTTATGACTGAGAAATTGAAAAAAGATGCTGGTTTTGGCTTGTGTGTTTTGTGTGTGTGTGTTCCCATTTGTGTCGTTTTTCACAAGTTATTCTTTTTAAAATGTTCTTGTTACCATTATTCTTGAGTGCTTTTGGTTCTGTTTTATTTGTATTATTTCTTTCTTACACCACCTGAAGGAGTCAATTGTCCCTACATGACCCAGCCACCCTCACTTCCAACAGTACATCACAATGTCTCAGAAACAACAGATAATCTCGGTTCACATAAAGAAGCAAGACCAAATGGCAAACAAGTGAACAATACAGAGGCTAAGGAAACATTCTTAAGGAAGATGATG
>NW_022111330.1:150951-152553 GCF_000313985.2 Echinops telfairi | reverse complement strand
GAATTTTTCTTCCTCTCTTCATACATCTTCAAGACTTTCTAAGGCGTGTTGGAAAATGATGATGGAAATTAAATATCAGGACCTTTGCTTGTCCACGGGAAGGGTTTTGCTTATATTTCACCAAATGGGAAAAAAAAACTATGGACTCCTTTTTGGCGTGTCTGACCACAAGGACAATGTTCCTGCCCTGAGCCATTTGTCTCAAGAGGTTCCTGCAGGGTCAGTCTCAGTCAGAGACTTACTGATTTGACTCCTGAATGTATGTTTTTGGCCATGTTGGCAGTGCTTGTTATTTCATCTGAAGTAAGTATAGATCATTCTTACTGGGCTTACATTGCTCACCCACCATTACTACAAGTTGCTGAATGACATTTGCCAAGCTGTGGCTTTCACTAATGACACTCAATGGACATCCAGGACCATGGAGAGATGAGAAAAGTTGTTTTCCCAATGAGGAAGGGCATGCTTTGAACTTTACTTTGGGTATGACTCTTATCCATTGTGTTTGGGATCTGCAAAAGGCTGTCTTAAAGTTAAATGCAAGTGTGGATGTTTTGGCTATCTGTTAATTGGACTAATCATAGATTTTTTTCTCCTTAGCGGGAATTGCTTTTGCTGAATATGAAAATAACATTACACAACTTGGCAAGGGAGAGAATGAATTTTGTGAAATTTTCATTTATTGTAAAACTGTACAAAAGGAGTGGTGTTGGTTATGCTGACAAAAACCACATGGGAAAATTACTGTTAATAATTCTGGTGCTAATGTTGATTGAGGTCCTCATGGAAATTTTTTGACAAACTGCTCTGAGGATGTAAATGCAACTTTTTGTATTTGGAATCATACAGGATCTACTTACTGGGCTCACACTAAGAAATTGATGGCACGGCATGAGGGTGGGTTAGCCAGTCCTCTGCCTCTTCTGTTGTTTCCACCTATATTGGACCTGAGCAGTAGGACCTGTGGAAATTGCCTTTCGCTACATGCCTTATGGTTTCCTATATTGGACAATTTGGAGGCACAAGTCAGTCACCTTCCAAATATAACTTTACACTTAATCAAACTCATTATGTAACCTCTTGTGTACAACTGCCTTATGTGATTGCTATTGGACATTTAAGCATTAACTTGTTAATGAGAACAGTAACTTGCAGCAATTGTAAGTGGTATAATTGTATAATTGCTTCTATGCAAGTGAATTTAAATAAACAAAGTCTTATCATATTTAATTCCCATCTGAGAGTGTGTCTGCAAGTGCAGATGTTTCAACCTTTGAAATAAGGTCTCGTTACAAATGTGTTAACTAAGGTATTGCGGGAACTGCTGAAAAGACATATGAAGTTTATTGGAATGTTAATTGTTACTATTTTAGGATTAATAGTTATTACTACTTGAGATAAAGTTTATTGTGCCAACCTGACCGATAAACACATGTGGGGTTAATTGAAGGGTGGAAAGATAAATGGCTCGGTGATCCTCACCTTTCTAGTTCTCAGGTCTCTTGCGTTGTGATGGTCGGACCAGGGTGCAGCTGCCTTAGCCAGTTCCCAGCTTCAGCTGACAAGGCTCACTTCCTGCAAGACATCCCTGAGGAGAAGCCA
>NW_022111330.1:121774-149674 GCF_000313985.2 Echinops telfairi | reverse complement strand
GCATGTGTGATCTGGATGTGTTGAAGGGAAAAGGTATCAAAGCTTAAATTGCAAAACACCCAGGTGTGAAAGGTTGTTGAGTAAAGTGGAAACCCAAAACTCGTCTGCAAAATAGTATCTTTGCCCAACTTAGGATTGAAAATAAATCTTATTTGATGTTTTGAATTTTTTTTGATGAAAATTTCTTATTGCGTCTTTATTAAAATGTGATTGAAGTGTTTTTAAACTATTATATTATACAGTACTATGAAAGATAATATGACCCATATCAATTTGACTGATTAGAAGATAAAAAGGGTGTGATGTGGAGGGAAAGTTGTTTGCTCCTTAGGCAAACAGGACAGGACCACCTTCCATGGTTCAAAGCTGATGGGAAACACTGATGGCTCAGCCATGGGCGCTGAAGCCGCAGCAGGCCTGTTTTTCTGCCTGAGATAAAATGCACGTTTCCACATGTTCCCTGGAAAGGTTGCAGAAGCAGCAGTCTGCAAACTGATCAGTTGCTTCTTGTTCCCAAATTTGTCCTCCCGTCTGTACCTTCAAAGAATTGTGAACTGTCCCTTTGCATAAGCCTGTCACGAGTTGCAGGCTATGTGCAAGAAAGGTATTTAAACCTGCCTCAAAGTTTCCTCATTGCAGACCCTACCCTCTAGGACCCATTCAATTTGTAAGGGAAGAGTTAATTCTATATTATCTTACAGGACAATCAGACAGAAGAGACATGATTCTCTGCAACAGGACCACATAGTGTGCATTAGTACAAATAGTGCAGTTTTACAAATGGAAAAGAAATGACCAATCAGCTACCTGCAGTCACTTCTGGATCTACTGTCACATTTGACATTGAAGCTTTGACTCTAAAAGCTATCAATAATAATGGTGGAAACGTCAAGCTTCAAGTAAACATTAGCTCCAATAACAGAGAAGGGAGTTTTGATTGGCTGCTTGATCAATCCTGTGGTTCTTGTTACTTTGGATGCTTTTTTCCACTCTGGCTGGAAAGTGTCAGTGATTTAGATTTTTTTCTCAGCCCTGCTGAGTTGTAATTAATGAAAACAGTTAGATTTATATCTCAGTTACATAATTGGAAATGGCAAGTGTTTACTGGATTCACTTTTGGAGTATTTTAACAATAATACTTGAATGTTGTGAACAAAGCTGTAACACAGTTATTTTTTAGCATAGTGCTAATTGCAAAGTCCAATACAGTAAAAATCAAACTGGTCTTAAAAATGTAGAATGGCTACAGAAAGGTCTGATTTTACTGTCTTTAAAAGAAAAAAACTTGTTGGTTACTAGAACAGAAACATCATCATTGAAACATATCAAGGCCGTGTAAAAGTAGAAGACACCTGGCACAGACTGGCTAGAAGACAGTTTTATAATACAAGTTCACGCTTGTGCTCTAAAGGAATATAGTGATTACACTGTCCCTTTTCAAATACTTAGGAGCCCTGGTGGCATAGATTACATGTAGGGTTGCTCATTGTAAGGGCAGCAGTTGAAAACCACCAACTACTTCAAGGAAGAAAGATGAGGTTTTCCACTCCATAGAGAATTTTAGTCTTGAAAACCAGCAGAAGCAGTTCCATCCTCTCCTCTAGGATTGCCAGGAATCAGAATGACTTGGTGGCAGTAAAAGTCTTATTCAGATATTTTGCAAGAAGTGTTGACTTTTATCTCCTGTTCAAGACCCCAAAGCATTATATTTTTTAATTTTGAAGATGGAAATGTGTACCATAGTCCACAGTATTTCCATTGCTTCCTTGTCATGCAGGATACAGGTCAGATTATTCCTTTGGAAGTTATATGTACATCAGTGTTAGCAGTTTCTTGTGTATGCAACACACACACACACACACACACACCCATCCTCAAGTGATACATGTGTACAGTTGGCCTGCCAGATGCCCTGATTCCACATCAGTGTGTTCAACTAACTGTAGATAAAAAATATCAGTGGCAGGATCCAGAAAGTAAATCTTGAATATACTGCTGTGGGGACAGCTGAATCCCCACAGACAAGGATAGGCATACCTGGCTTCAACCTCCCACCACTTCAAAGATTGCAGCCCCTTGCCATTTGAGCATTGGTTGCTTGGCCCCTCTATTGTTTTGTTTTCTTTTTCTGTAGAAAAATGTCTCCCAACAAGCAATTATGTTGAATTAGGTATTGATTGGGTAAGTCATCTAAAGGCAATGTAAAACATATAGTAAGATTGTAGGTTATATGCAAATATACCATTTTATAATCAAGGCTCCGGGACATGCTGTCTGAGAGCAAGGCCGCACCCCACCCCCCACCCCCCTACCCACCGGTACCAAGGGACAATTTGTAGCATATTGTCTGCAGTAATATTGCATTTGGTCTATTTTTTGAAGACAAAAATTTGTGTAAAATATTTATTTGAAGGACTTAGTTTGTAAAGATGATGTTCTTAACTTGCTATCCCTGCCAACAGTTTTCGCTTGTTTAACGTGAAGTTATAAACAAACAAATAAACCTTTTCTTTCCTTTTATTCCTTTTGCCAGTAGAAAAATGTCTGTAAAAACAAATTTGATTATTTTGGGGAATTTAAAAATTGTAATTGGCAATTCGAGTTCCCTCTTGGACAATCATGATCTTTTCCTGTGCCTTATATATAAAGTCAATAACCTTTCATTTTATTCCGTGATTATTAAGTCATGCTAGAAAGACATAGACATCTTGTCCACCTGTCTGCAACAAAATAAAAAAACCTAAAAGTTCAAAATGAATAAACCAACACCCCCCTAGATTCCCCTCCCCCCACCCCCACCCCGGGTGCCAAATCAGGTGAAATGTATTGTTTTATAGTATCCAAAAGGTTAAAGTACATGAATTTTCTATGCCCTATTAGGTAGTTACATAATCTTGTGTCAACTTGAGGATATTAAGAGCGAAGGGGTTAAGTCTAGCCTGTCATTGGCATGGCCTTCTCATGAGAATTCTGGGCGCTTCCTCTCTTGATTCTGCCATTAGAAGAGGCAGGCCTCTCTCTCTCTTCTTCACTTACCTGCTGTTAAGACACTTAGAGAGCTGGAGGAGCCATGTGGAGACCCACACCAGTGCTGAGATGCTTCTGTTGACATTGGATCCACAAGACTTTTCACCCACCGGCTTGTAATCTTCCTGCATTTGGCATCATTGCATGTACTGTATGAATCTGAAGGAATTTATGGACTAGAATAGGGCTTACGGACTAATATAGGGTTTATGGAATTGATCTGGACTGGGCTGCAATGTTATCTTAATATACAATGACTCTTTTGTTATAAAGCTCTTTCTTATACATGTGTATGAATTTGCTTCTCTAGTCAACCCAGGCTAACACACCCTATTATAAAATGTACCCTATTGTAACTTTTTTCTTAAAAGCTTTTTCTTTGACTTCTTGTAATTTTCAGTGAGTCTACCCTTTGGTATTTCAACTTTCTCTGTGAAAAATTCCTCGGTCTTATCCTGTCCTATATTCCGTAACTGGCGAAGGTGTTGACATGTAGCCACAACTTTCCAAATACTTCACAGTACATGGTATGCCTTCCAAAGTCACCGTGTTTTGAGTAGGTGTTGCAATTTGTTCCTCCTTTGTAATGTATTCTGGTTTTGAAATCAATGGTTGGCTTAGTGAGACCTGTGCCTGTGTAATATTTTTCTACTGCAGTTGGGCCACTGACTGTTTCCTTGGGGAGAAGTAGAGCAAGAGGCCAGGAATGTCCAGAGAGGGTAACACTGGCAGTCCCAG
This sequence comes from Echinops telfairi, assembly GCF_000313985.2. Taxonomy (NCBI): domain Eukaryota; kingdom Metazoa; phylum Chordata; class Mammalia; order Afrosoricida; family Tenrecidae; genus Echinops; species Echinops telfairi. The sequence continues at coordinate 145,909 of NW_022111330.1, read as the reverse complement.
GTTCAATATTAGTATACAGTTCCATCCCTGATGTCAAACTGCCTGGGGTCCACCTCCAAGCTCCACTTAATCTTCTTTCCACAGCTGGTGGCACTAACTCTCAGACTGAGAAACAGCTTCTTGCAGGCTACAAGGATTTCACTTCTCAGACCAGACCTTCCCCCCTCCGGGTCAGGTGTCTAGCCCACACGTGCTAGTAGTCTTCCACCAAGATAGTACTTAGCTCCACCCCAGGTAAGCTACTCTTTAGCACAGCTCTTTTTTTTTTAGCTTGAGTGGAGGCAGTATCACTTCTGCAGAGAAATTCAGGAGGCCAGACAGTGAATCTAGGTATCTGACTGATGCCCTTGCATACCCTCAGGGGTGGTGGGCAATGCCAGGTAGCACGAAAGTTAGTTCCACAACAAAAGCAGTTTCTAGCCGCTTTCCTCTCCCCAGAGTCAGGGATCCCAAAGTGGATGCAGTCTATTTTGGTGAGTCTGGGGTCATCAGAATGGCCTACCAGATGGCCAGTCTATCCAATTATATGGCAACCATGGGTGTCTGTGACAGAAGCAGCTGTGAGCATCAAGACCTAGGCTCAGGAAGGACCCTTGTCCCATAGCAACACAGATGGTTATAGAAATCACCATGCTGGAGGTAAGGTTGTACAGGCAGTGTAGGCAGGGCCAATAAGAAGTCCAGCACAAGTGCAGGCAGAGAATGGATGGAAGATGGTCTGGGTGTTTACATAGGGCACTGGGGCACCAGGGATCCAGGGCTAGATTTATGGGGAAAAGTCTGGACTGGCACCTCCCTAGGTGACATAAATATGTACTTCTCCCTGATAGCAGGAAGAGTTACCAAGAATGATCACCAGGGAGACAAGTGGGCCTGTGTTTCAGGCCAAGGCCACATTCCACCCAAGAGGTTGGTGAGGATGGATGGAGTCATGGATGGGATAGAATAAGAGACCTGGGAAAGAAATAGGATGGCTAGGAGAACATAGGGGACATTCAGGCTGATATGAGGACAAGGAAGAAACTGGGGGCTGTTGGGTCAGAAGAACCTAGAACTCAAAATGTAGAACACTTTACTTCTGAGAAGGTGGCCTAGACCAAACTCAGGGAGGGGTCTGAACTCCAATAGTGCGATATCCCACAATTTCAGAGGTAAGTCCATCTGTGAGAGAGTAATTACAGGTCAGGGGGGCATGATGAATCTGTCCTTTCCAGCACCTTGTGGTATAGGCCTGTACCCAGGGTGTAAGTTCTTTCCTCCAATGTGCTCTCCCCCACCTACCTTGAACACCAAGATGTTCTGCTCACCTATCTGGGCGAGGTAACTTCCTTGATGTCTCCAGTTATGCCTGCTGCCCAGCATCTTGCTTCTTCCATCATATCTCAGGGCCTTTTCTGGGACCCATGTGTGCTCATGTCCCTACCCAGCCCAAGCACGCTACCCAACTCAGGTCTGGTTGACTGTCTTTGAGTGTACCACCAACTCATGCTCTCCTTCAGTTCTCCCTGATGTGGGTTTACAATGAACTTTATGTAAAAGTTTGAATTCTGTCCTGATCTCTTGACAGATAATCTCTAAACTCTTGAAATTTCCCAAAGACTCTCATAATTCAACCTATGTAGCTAATCATTTGTGTGTGTTTTCCTAGAATAAAGCTTTAAGTTTAGATTTTTCCATGAGTTCTATTAGTTGCTCTAGTTAGTTCTGAACCCAAGGTAGTAGTGGGAGCTAGTAGGGCAGAAATGAGTAGGGTCTTGCGAGGGTGGCAGGGGTGATGGGTTTCCTGGCATCTAAAGTTCTGGGTACATTTGACAGTGTGGAGGACTCTGCGCCATTAGCTTGTGAGGTCTGATCTGGTTGGGTGGTTAGGGTCAGCAGAAGTGTCATAAGTGCCAGCATTTGGTGTCATAAGATAATTAGAATGACTACTCTATCTACCCTGTGAGGTTAGCATTCTCCCTGCTGTCTTCCCTGGTTATCTCATCTGCACACAAGGGGGTCACACTGACAATTCCCTCTAGGGTAGAGCCTCATCTACCTACTGCTGCACAAGTCTACCTTGAGGATTCCTCCTCCTCTCTCCCTCTTTCCTTCTAGGCATAGCTGCCCATCTCAGGCTGGGCCCAAATGACTCCCTTTATATCTTGATACCGTCAACACTCAAGGTGGGGTTGACAAGCCAAAGGAAGGCTTGGGAGTGCCATACGCTCTGTCACCCTTTCAGGGTTCCTTCTAGTCTCCACTCAGATGAGCCAGGTGAGAGGTTTGTTGAAACAACATGGATCAGCAGCAGGGAAATTACTTCTAGTTACTGAGTTCGAAAAATAAATACCTCTTTTATCTAACTAGAAAGAAGGTTCAAAGTCATACCAGGCATGGAAGACCCTACTATATGGAAGACCCTACTAGAGAGGGAGGGGCCTCCAGGGTTAATGTGGGGGAGGTGATGGGACTCTAAGAGCCTGAGACAAGGCAGACCTGCAGGGTTCTATGTGGGGCAGGGGGAACAGGACAATGAGAAAGCCTGTCTTAGAACAGCATCCACAGGGCTACTCCCATGTCTCCTCACCCAATGTCCCCAGGGATGACACCCAGGCTACTCTAGCTCCCATCACCATGACTACCCATTCATGTTTAGTTTCCTTTGCTGTTGTATTTTACTTAAAAGCACTGCCATCACTGGGAATTGCTGGAACCAGTCAATCGGAGTACAGCATCCAGTAGCTACAGAAAAACAACACGTCTTTTTATTATTATTTTTCATTTATTTGTTCTACCAATGTGACTCTTTACACAGGCCCACTGTTCCTATGCACACTGGCTTTGGAGACGTTCAAGTCATACCTTTGTGTTCCAAGAATTTCAATTAATTTCTTCCTATTCCTTTTCCATGTTCTGCCTAATTTTCTCAAAATTAAAGGCATTTGCTTATTATTATTATTTGTTTAGGTCCGTGTAAAGGTTCCTTGGCAGGAGAACATGCACATGACCTTAAAATAAAGACCAACATTCTGACACCAGGGCAACGCACAGAGAAATACAGTACTCAGACAGCACTGCAAATAAATACCCCAATATACCTGAAACTATCTCAAAGGTAACAACATTTTGTATAAATCAATACTGTAACAAAAGTTAAAAATAGGAGTCTCTACAACTAAGAAATGTTTTTCCAGAAAACAGAATTCTTTCATTCTTGCCACGTATATGGTTATAATTTATACACTTTTTTTCCATTGTGGAGGAGGGAAGGAGAGGTTCTTTTTCTTGCTCCACAAGTACCAATTTAATCATTCATATGAACTCAGCAAACAGGGTGGGGATGAAGACCAGCTGACTCAGCTTACTAAGGAGCATTAGTGATTTCTGTTTCCTGAAAATTAAGTGACTAGTCACATCAAGCAAGGGAAGATATTAATGTCTCATTTGCAAAGAATACTAAGTTTAACCCTTGTCCACTATTGTGCGAAGCATAGAAACAGTTCTAGCACTTATAACACATTCTTGGTTATCCACAACATGCTATTAATACAGCTGGCTTAGCTTGTTCCAGAAAATCCATTTGCTTTTCAAAGCACACTAAATGCTTTGTGTCTGCTTTCATTTTCTAAGCCCCCGAATTTGCAAGGATCTTCAGAGTAAAGAATCACTGATTAACAAAATTTTATCCAATTGCTGTTCTCTTTCTTTTGATGGAGATGCCCAGGTAAAGATGTGAAAGCACACACTCACCCCACACTTATTGCTTCACACTGGCTGAGAAAATGATCACCTGTTCATTTTAGAGAATAAATCACTCTGGGACATCTACCTTAAATGATGAAGGCACTACTGGCAATGATTACTAACAAAGAGGTGCTGAAATAGAACACCCTAAAAATTGACAAATGTAGAATTTTTTAAGTGTACCACAATTTGGCACAACAACCAGAGTAACAAAACAATTCCAATTTGGAATTTCATTGGTACAGTTGTTCAAAATCCTGCTAATCAGTCATGCTTCATAATGTCTTAAGACCCAGAAAATTCTGGAATTTGCAAGTAATACTCTCATTCAATAATTTATAATGCTTTTTTTCAAGTGCTTACTACTGTTTTAACCAGAGCAACGGTCAAGTTTTCTTCTTGTTACTTTGAGCTATTCCTAAGAATAATAATAAGACAATATGAAAAACTCTAGAATCCGAATACCCTGAATTTCTTAATGAACATGGCATTTAAATCCATAATTTCAAAGATGAATCATATAATGCTGTATAATGTAACAGGCTGCTGACCCATAGGGTGGCTCCATCATCCAAGCTCCTTGCTGGGTCCAAGTCCTTGCCTAAACAGTATAGAGCTACATAGTAAAAGAAGTACACATGTTTGCAATATGCTGACATCCAGTCAAAAGGTTGACAGTCAGGATGGAGAGCTATGTGATCTTGAACACACACATCATTTGAGAATTATCTCTACATAAGGAGTGAGGAACTATAATACCAATGTAACAAAAGTGCACAGGTTTATCAGGTAAAAAAGGGGTGTATGTAGGACGAGGGGCTCCCCATGATGTCTCTAGTGGGTTCACAATGAACACGGTGATCATGGTTTGGAGCAGATTCCTCAGTACTTGTAAAAAAGTCTTTCAAGCAGTAGCCTGCAGTATTTTCATCATTAAAGCTCTCATTCTTCCCATTACAAACCCAGGGAATGCTGTTTTTTTTTTGGGGGGGGGGGGGGGGGGCGGGGAAGCAGTGGCATATCCAAAGACATTTCTAAGTGGAAATTATGTTGCCTTTCCTTCCTCCATGTGGACAGCCTGTATTCCTCCAACCACAACCACGAAGGGAGGAGAGGAGCTGCAAGGCGACAGGGCCAGGTGGCCGAGTCCTCTCAGCAACTACTCTACAACTGGAAATGGGAGAAAACAAGATGCCATTAGAAAACAAGTCACTCATCATGCCAGCTCAACCCACATCTCAGTCTTGGTGGTGCTGTGAATATGGGGATAGTTAGTTGGCAGAGCAGAAACTTCCGTGTTAGCTGTGGCTATGTTCTGCAGTGAGGCTGCTCCCGAGTGACACACAAAGGTCCTTACAAGGACTGAGAAAAGCTGCTGCGGTGGCAGGCAAAGTGGAGGCTGCAGACGTGTATGAAGTGACACATGCAAGGCAGGCTGAGATAGGGAAGTCACTCCTCCGATAAGTCCTGTTCGCCAAGGCAGGGGAGGAAAGGGCCTTTCTAAAGGAGGAGAGGCACTTCAAGGCCCACTGAGCCCAAGATACCAAGCCCAAAGAACACCTGCAGGACTCTCCTCTGCCACTTCAAGTTGTTGCAGTCCCAACCTAAAGCACAGCCTGCCCACAGCAGTCGGAGTTTGTTGAGGCCCGAGATATTCTCAAGAACCATGTGTAAGAGTGAAATAAACAAAGGTAAACACCTTTGGGAGAGAGGGCAAAGCAGTTTTTTTGTCAGATAACGTGAATTCCCCGTCTGTAGAAAGGTGCCCTCTGTCTTCTGATAGGTGAGGAGCAAAGAGATGAAGACAACACGGCTTCTTGTCCAGCTGACCCCAGAGGGTGATTAGGAAGAGAAATACTGAGAGATGTGCTGCACCAGGAAGTGTAAACTCAGGATGCCTGATGCAGTACAGACAATGTCCCCACTAACTAATGGAAGGGCCATGGGGTTCCATGTTGACTAAGTCCCATGACCTAATGCCCATTCATCCCCCACATTGCACTAAATAAAGGAAGCCACATTTCCACCTGTGAAGAACAGGGGCTGGTCCCACTCAAAGCTGTTGAGAGCAGCCCAAGCTGGGTTCCTGCCAGCAACTGTGAGGAGCTTTCAACTTAGCTGAGCTCAGGATGCTGGGATTTCCGGATGTGGATTCAAAGTCCTTCTTAGGGGTGACGTCATCTTCGAGGAAGTGATGCACTGTGAGCAGGTAAGTGGGCACAGTAGGGCACTGCAGGCCTACCTGCTACCCTGCAGGGAAAGGTGGGCAGCAGGAGAAAAACCACTGCCATACAAAAGACCAGGGCTTCACATTGGATACAAAGACCCTGGCTAGGCACTTGGAAAGTTATTTTCATTGGAACTATGGTCCCTGACAGCTACCTTCCTACCTGCTTGCAGAGCAAGACAGGTGCAGACCTCAGAAGGGGATCAGTGGCTACGTCAGGTGAACTGGGCTAGATCAGCTGCACTTGGGCTGACATATGCTTAGGCTCCCAAGTGACATGTTGTCTGGGTCTGAAGGAATGCAGAAAGCTTGGGGCAGCTCTGTACCACATTGGTGGTATAATTATGCACTTCTGTCCTGAATGGGTTTTGCAGTGAAATGTGGCACAGGCTACAAAGCAATTCCTGGACCAAGCTGTACGCAGAGTTTTCTGTCACAATCACTTCAACAGGGAGGATGGGAGCCACGGCGGAAGGGCAAGACAAATCCATGGCACATGTGTCAGGGCATGAGTTTCCCACCAGGATCCTGAACCTCCCTGCAGGTGCTGAACAAGGACGCCAGAGCAGGACTTCCTTGACTAAGAGCTTGCTCCGTGGCCCACATCACCAGGAAATCCCTTCCTCTGTCCCCTCCTCTAACCCCTACCAAAAAGGGTAGCATCCAAAAAGTAACAAAAAGATGAACAGACACAAAACAGGCCCAAGAGTCCAGAAGGCCAGTGTGCTGCACCCACGTAGATGTGAGTTAGTGGGGATGAAGCGAATAGGTGATGCTCAGTGTTAGCTGCAGCATGCAGTGTCCACAGCCTTAGTCACAGTAAATGTTATACTTTTCACGACAGAACACCTGAGTGGAGAGCCCAGAGCCCTCAGCCCTGTCACTGGCACTGGCACAGGTGTGACTTACACTCGGGGCATTGGGCTTGGACTTGGGGGTGGTCTTGTTGCGGCCACGCCGAGCCTGCTCATGGTCCAGCTCAAGCAGCTCCAGACGCTGGGTCAGGGCCAATTTCTGCTGAATGGCCATGCGCAGTAGTGAGTTGAGGGTCTTCTTCTCATCCTCAGCAGCTGCCAGCTGCCGCTGCATCTCATCCAGCTGTGTGATGTACTCGTCACACCTGCAAGACAATGTGAGAACTCATGACGAGGCATGGGTAGGTAAGGTAAAGTTGTTTCCTGGAGCAAGGAAACTAGGGTCCAGGGGATGATGGTGGTGAGGTGGGTCTGCCTTGGCCATATAGGAGAAACAGTAGTAGTGAAGCCATCTCCCATGTGGGAGGCTATGGACAGTAGGTGAGGTGAGGGTAGTGGGGAGGAGAAAAGGCCAATGTTCCAACTTCTTTTAGTAAGGGCTGTATGTGCCTGATTAAGCAAATCCAGTCCTCCAACTATCTGTCCAGGGGTTTATGTGGGGGGGAGGGACCTGGTCACAGCCGACCCTGGACCTCCTCACTAAGCCTTCTCCCCTGTGGTAGTATCTTCAAGAAGCTTTCACAAAGGCCCCTGATCACAGCTAGTCAGAGAGCATGCTCAGAGGGCAGACAGCACAGACTGAAAGGGTTAACTAGTTTTGTTTTTTAATTGGAGGTAGGGCATACATTTGATTCCGCCTGCGTTGCTTTTTCAATAGGGTTTTCAATGGAGCAGCTGTTTTCCTCTGATTGATCTGGCTTTCTCTGCAGCATGTGTTCTCAAAGGGGAGTGAGGACTGCCCTTCTAGGCTTCCTTATGATTTGGGCAGCCAATGGAGATGCTGGTGCCATCTTAACTGTGACATGGGCACTATGGTATCACATGACTTTCAAGGTTTGGATGTAGACCCCAGGAAGCTGGGCTGGGATCTGGTTTTGGCTTTACTTGTGTTGGGCATGGTACTTGCGTTCAGTAGGAGCTTAGTCAATCTGTGCTGAGTGGACTATCCAAGCCAGGCAAACGTGTGTGGGTGTAGTGAGGTAAACAGGAATGGCTCCTAAGTTCCTGCTCAGGACATATCTGTCTCCTGTCTGGCCTTGAGTGACCTTTCACACATCTTGTCATCTTTTTATTTTTTTTGTCATCTTCTTAACTATGCTGAAGATTAATATAAACTCATGAGAGGGCACAGCCAGGCAAGGTGTTCTGCCACCAAAGGTAACATACAGAGTCAGGAGTTTCCCAGAAGTTCCAAAACACCCAAGTACTATGAGCCAACCCCACACCAAACTGAGTGATCTCAGAGCTTAGCCTACTGAATAGCTGCTCCTCCCACTGTGGACCTGGTTTTTCTGAGTGTACATATCTAAGCACATCCCTCCAACCCAGCACCCTCCTGAAGAACTTCCATTCATGCACACATGGGGGCTAGGGCTGAGCAGGATGTGGACATGTTTGAGATACTTATGTCAACTGAAAAGTTAAGGGCTGTATGTCTTTAAATAAAATAAGTTTAAGGAAGCGGAGGTTTAGGTATTAATGCCAAGGAAATGTGCACTCTTTTCTTGAGGACTTGTGTATGCCTCAAGAAGAGGAGGAAGCTTCTAGACAAAGGCTGAAGCTTTCTCTCTCTTTCTTCTCCCACATATCTAGTTTAGGATTAATTTCATCCTGTCTCAATTTTGTCCTGGCAGGGACAGTGAAAAACAAGTATGCCCAGTTCTGAACGTGAGGGGACGCAGGACATGAAGTTCAGGCTATAATCCTACCTAATCTCATGGTTTTGTTTCCTCGTGTATAAAGGGAAACTATAGAATCTAGACCACCTCCTGGAACCACAGTGGAAGGATCTCTCCCATGAAGGGGCCCCTAGTGCAGTGCTTAACATCTAGGAACCCTTATTCTCACTGTCCAGCCTTTTGTCCCAACCTTTCATAGGAAGGAATGCTGTGTCAGACCTGTACGTCTCTTTGAGAAAGCTCAAGTCCTCCACCTCCCCAGCTAGAACTGTATGTACGGCGTGAGGACGGGGCTGCTTTCAGCCCATCCTGGACCTTGTTACTGAGCTCCTCCACCATGTGGGAGAACCTCCACTCTGCACTGGGTTATGTGCCTACTCACAGCCACCCTTGGCCATTACTACATGCTCCACATTAGAGGACAAGGTCTTTTCAAGTAAGGACGTCAGCAACTGGCCAAGGAGATGCTGATTGAAATCACAAAGGACAAAGCAGAAAGTTTCCCCCTTCCACATCTGCTGCTACAGTTTCCTCCTTATCTTACCCATCACCATCAGTGGACAGCAGCTCTGTACTCCTTCCCAGGGGCTGTGATGAAGCAGCATGCAGGATATAGTCAGCTGCAGCTCCACTGGGAGTGCCTCCCCTGGTCCTTGACCAGCCAAGCAGTAACACCCAGGGTGGCGGGTGCAAATTTCTCCCGACTGCTCACCTGGTGGCAAACATGGCACGCAATGATGAGAAGGTAGCAGCATCCTCCTTGAGTGCTTTGAGCTCGTTGCGCAGCTTCATCATGGTCTCGGTCACCATTGCTTTCTCATTTTCATACTTGCTCTTCAGGTTGGCCAGGGCTACCTCGGCTGTCTATAAGGATAGCAAGTGGGTGGGGTGAAGAGTGCACCCACCACACAATGTCTCCCATGAACACCCATGGTGGGAACCATCTGAATGTGAACATAGCTTCAGAAGTATTCTTCTCCAGTGCAGCCTCTCAGTCACCTCACTTTAACAACACTCAGTAATACTCCCCAAAGCATTAAGGCCCAATAGTAGGCAGTTGTGCTAAAGAACCCTAGTACAGGATAACCACTAACAATGCTGCTCTAGTTATGAGGAGGACCTGTCAAAGCTTGCCACCCCAGCTGTACCCCTATCCTTCTTAACTAGAGGTCCTGAATGCCTCCTGAGGGTCAGAGGAGGTCAGAGTTGAAAGGGAAATGCCCATTCAGACCAGCAGCCTTCCAGGGTCCAGACCAAATGGTTCCCTGATAATCAAAGTCAAACTCTTAGAAGCCTCACAGAGCCCTGGGCTTGGAGCTCTGAAGAGTGGCTCTGTCCAGCTCCTATTCATCCCCAACCTTCCTGGTACTATGAGCCCCTAGTCCTCACCCATGCATCCATAATGAATTCCCAGGTCCTGAAGCTTGGCTCATACACATCCAGTTCCCCAGACTCCAGGCCTAGCCCAATGACTCACTTGTTTGTTGGCCTTGAGCACGGTCCGCAATGTAGTGATTTGCTCACGCTTGGTGCTGAGGAGTGACTTGAGCTTCAAGATCTCCTCCATCAGTGCCTCCTTGTCTTTGTCTACAACAGGGCCCAGCTCCTGTGAGGTGATACGTTGCCGAGACAGTTCAGTGGTGCGGTCCACAGCTATTTGTAGGTGCTTGATCTGGTCTCGAATAATGGCAATTAAGTTGTAGATGTTCATGGGCTCGCGGTGTGGATCGCTCAGGGGTGATGGTAGCGAGGAGCTGGTTGAAGGATTGCTTTCTCCATTCCCGCTCTCTCCTCTGCCCAGCTCCATAGCCAGTAGCCCCTTAGGCAGGAGGATGGGAGACCGGTGGCCACAACCCTCAGGGTTGGCATGGCTGTCTCCACCATGCCCCTCACGGTAGTAGTCTAGCATAACGCGATTTGGTGTTTCATTGTTACACATGCATACATGGTGGTAGAGGTTGGCCAGCTCCTCACTGAAGCTTACCAGCTCATCTTGGGCCACACTCAGGCTGCCCTGTGTTTCACCAGCCACATCACTCACGCTCTTGAGTTCCTTCTCTAACCGAGACAGCAGGTCTCGGTCTTGGCGGCTGGCCTTCTCTAGTAGGGTGAGCTTTTCAGTCAGTGCCTGGCCCTCAGCTTCACGGCGGCTTTTCTCTTCAGCATGTTGGGCTTCCGAGGCCTCGTGAATACTACGTAGTGCCTTCAGCTGCTCCCGGAGCTCACCTGCCTCGGCCACAGCCACATGGTACTTGCAGGCCAGGATTTCAGGACCATTGATGTCCACCTCATAGTAGTCGCCATCTTCATGGCTGTCCCGGTCCTTCTCATTGTCCAGGGCTGTCTGTCGCTCCTTGCTGGCCTGTAGGCGCCGAAGGGCACTTAGGTTCTCTGTGAGCTGACTAACTTTTTCATGTTGCTCTGAGAGGGCCCTGTGTGCCTGTTCCAGCTGCTTCTGTGTGTCTTGAAGTGTTGTAAGCAGGCTCACTTTCTCCCGATCCATCTACAATGCATAGGCACAGAGAAGTCAGCTGTTTATAAAGGGGCCACCTTGGCACAATTAACACCATCCTGCCTGATTCCATGTATCAACTATGGCCTCTGGGGTTCCTTAACCATTTGTTGTCAGTGAAATGGAATGAATAGTATGACTCATGTGAACCCTCAAAACCCCTTTATACCAGCACCAATCCTCACAGTTATGCAGAAAGGTGCTGCTGTCCGTACCGCCATTTGGCAGGTGGGGTACCTGAGGTTGAGATGCTGGGTGACCTGTCCAAAGTCATTATGAACAAAAACTAGGGGGCTGGGATTCAGAGCCTGGTCATGTAACTGCTTGAAGTTAATGTGAGGAACACCACTCTGAGGAACCCAGATGTCCCTTGTGCCATGTCCCCTCCTCAGTGGGCCCATAGTCAGAGTCCTGGGCTCAGAAGGTTAAGGCCCAGGATTACAGGGTAACAGTAGAACTTAGGCCCAGCACTCAGCTTCCCAAGGGTAATAACTGCCTTTGTCCCCAGTGCCCTGGAGACATGCAGTAGACATTTTTAGATTCAACATAAAATGAAAGATGTTCTGTCTTCCAGGAGGCAAGGTTATAAAGATGTGTCTTGCTTTGGCTTGAGTCCTTCTCTATAAAGTGTCTGCATGTGGGTGTTGAATACAGGACTAGCTTTTTATCATTTCACAAGTGGGCTCTCTCCCTTAAGTCTTCGTGCTCAACAAGGTTGGCGAGTCCTGTCTCTGCCTGCACCCTGCAGCTGCGGTAGCAGACTAGAAGCTCTGAGAAGTCCTGTGGGGAGACACCACAAACCCAAACCAAACTCATTGCCAACAAGTCAATGCTGACTCAAAGTGACCCTATAGGACAGGGTAGAACTGCCCCTGTGAGTTTCCAAGACTGTAACTCTTCACAGGGGTAGAAGTCCCATCTTTCTCCCAAGGAGCAGCTGGTGGTTTCAAACTGCTGACTTTGTGGATCACAGCTCTACATGTAACCATTATGTGACCAGGGCTCCTATGGAGACACACCATGGGGACTTTGAGTACAAAGTCTTGACACAACTCATATCCCACTGTCATTACATGAATGTCATGGTAATATATGAGAAAACCTGAATCTAGTAATCAGTCCTTTAATTCTTTAATTCTTAAATCTGGATTAGGATGTACTATACTTTATGGAACCAATATAGAATTTAAAACAAATTTAAGTAGAAGCTAGCAAGTCAGTATAAAGTGTTAGATGCATACTGTTGACAGAGGTGCAAATGTGGCAAGGGCTGAAAGTGGAGAAACTAAACCAGACTTTTTCATGTTCTAGAACTCTGTGGCAGAGGCCCCCACCATGGCCAACCCCACCATGGCCACATTCTCACCTGCATCAGCTGCTGTTTTAGCTTCTGGATCTCAGAGATGTTGAGCTCACTGAGCAGGTCAGAGACCAGGCTAGGTGAGGGTGGTGGGATCCCATCTTTTCTGGGCATGGAGGTCTTGTTGTCAAGCGGCAACTTGGCCAGACCATGCTCCAGACCATTGGCCAGGGCCTCAGCATCATTGTTAGGTTCTGTGGTAGCAGCAGCAGCATCATCACTGAACTTGAGGCCATCTAGGGAGACATGCAGATGGCTAGTGTAGAGGGAGTCATTGATGCTCATGTAGTGCGATAGCTCCTTTCGCAGGCTGTTCTTCTGTTCCCGCTCTGTCTTGAGCGTCTCTAGTACCTCTTCTAGCTGCCGCTCTGAGATTTCCTTGAGCCGGATGGCATCCTCTAATTGGCTGTTTAGATATTCAGTCTCTTCCTCCAGTCGCTTAATTTCATGCTTGAGGCCCTCAAATTCCACCTAGGGAAGAGGATTTAAAGAACCATAAACCAGGCAACCACTTTATGGGGACTACAGTAGCAAAAAGTTTCAAATACTCAGTCCCATTTCTGGGCAGTAGAAGTCCACACCCAGCCCTGCTGGAATGTATATGCCTGTGTTGTGGGGATGCGGTGCACTACTGTGGCAGGTTATAATGGTGAGAGTTTACCCATCATCATAGGAGGAAGCTGGGAGGGATTCTGCTGAGGGTTAGGGGAGGATGGAGGTGTATATGTGCACCATGAGTAACACAAAAGTGCCAGACAACCAAACCTGAGTCTGTGCAGATCCAGGCCGTGGAAGGGTCTTAACACAAAGGACATGTGTCTATGCTTTAAGATATATACTTTTTTAACTTAAAAATATTAATAAGAATTGATCATTTAAAGTAATATACAATTATTTAATTAATATTAAGCTATTTGAGTATTTCAAAACATATTCATATGTTCATTGATTATTTTAACTATATTTCAAATGATACAGAAATGAGACCCATCAAGGCAGTTGCAGTGAGCACAGGACACCAGAAGGCACTCACCTCTACTTACAACCAGTGTACAATACAATACATAGACCCCAGAAGCGCTAGTGTTAAGGGGTCAACAGCAGAATCCAAGATTTTATCTGTATGAAATTATATTCTCAAGTGTTCAAGAAACCGACAAGAAAATATGATGACTGATGCTTTATATTGGCAGGGTGTGTGTGTATGTTGAGTCAGGGTTTGTGGAAACATTTAAAAACACTGACTATAAACAAATTGGCTATTATTTTGTAATACTTAGTAAAAGAAAAAATATCGACAAAAATGCAATACTGAATGGACCTGCAGATATTAGAAAGGTACAGAGGTGCCATATTAGGAAGAAAAGCTTGGTGGTTTACTTCAGAAAATCAGCCAATGAAAAACCCTAGGAATCACAATGGTCTGATCTATATCCAATCAAGCAGAGGGCACAGGACAAGGCAGGGCTGTTTCCAACCATTGTGCATGGGGTGACTTGACAGCCACTAAAAAAAACCTAGTACAAACTATATCCTAGGTTACGATGCGAGGGCATTTCATCTTTTTTGGCAGGTCCCTGAGATTTGGCCTGCAACAACTCCCAAAGCAAGGAACAAATAACCACATATGGATTGTCAAGGTCTATCCAGTTCCTCCACTGACTCCCACTCCCTTGATTCTATACTAAAACCAAATTCACTGCCATCAAGTTGATTTGGACTCATAGCAACTTAGAACTCATAGAACTTCCATGTCAGTTTCAGAGGCCATACATTTTTATGGGAGTTTTATTAGATCCAGAGAAATAGCATGAGTGCCCATAGGTGAAATGGTAGAACTGGGTGGAGCTCACGTCGTCTGTGCCAAAAATGGCACAGGGGGAAGAAGGGGCTAATGAACACTTCCACAAGGACATGTGGGTACCTCCATAAAGAACTTAAGATCAGCAATGGAGATGGGAAGAGAACCTGGAGGTTCTGAGGGGTTTAGTGTAATCTTTTATGATTTGATGGGATGGTAGCCTCAGGGTAGATGACTGACACAACTGCCTGAGCTCCTGCCTTGCAGGGGGCCTGGGGGCTGGGACCTGGCCACTGAGAGCCCACTGCCTGGGAGAACATACCTTCCCAGTGCATGAAGTCAGGAACAGGTGAGGAGATGAGCTCCTCCGTGTATCCCCCACCCGCAGGCCACAGACTTGCCTGGTTCTGCCTGAGCACAGACACCTGCTTCTGCAGGCAGATGTTCTCTTCTTCCAGCTCTGAGTAGTCCTGCAGTAAGCGAGCCTCCCGGAACTTGTACTCTTTGATGTCATCCCGCAGGCGGCTGCGCTGGATCTCTACATTCTGGTTGATCTATAGGCGAGAGATACAGATGAAAATGACCATCTGCCACCTAGCACAGGGTAAGGTAGGGCCCTGAGTGGCCAGGCATCTGGGAGTAAGCAGCAGAGCCTGGAGACTTAGGTTCAGCTTCTCAATCAGCCACTTGGCAGTTTGGAACCTTCAGCAAGTGTCTCAAGACTGCTTTCAAGACTCTGATTCAAGACTCTGTTTTATCAACTGTAAAATAGAATTTAAAAGAAAATTAAAAATACACTCTGGTTAGGAATGTAAAATGGTACAGCTGCTGTGGAAATATTTTTTTCCAGTTCTTAAGAAGTGAAATTAAAAATTCCCATATGGCTTAGCAATTCCACTCTTAGGTATAAACTGAAGAAAAGCAAAAGCACATTTGCACAAAAACTTGTAAACAGAGGTTCCCAGCAGCATTCAATATAGTCTAAAATAAGAAATAAGGCAAATGTCCATGAATGAATGAAAGCCTAAAGACAACGTGGGATAGAGAAACAATAAGAGTATTGTTTAGCCATACCAGCATGAAGTAGGGAACCAACAGAGAGGTCTGCGGGGCTGGCCCCAATCCTAACTACATGGACAGCAGCCCCTCCCCTCAGAAGAATTCACTTCAGAGGACAGAAATGAAGCTACAGCTCAGGGAGAGGGACATGTCTGATCAGAGCACACAGGAACAAATGAAGGGAGGAGAAGAGAGAGTGGAACACATCCTGGTCCACCAAGCCCTGAGAACGATATTCCTGCTCAGAGCAGCCAATGCACAGAAAGGACCATAGGGCCAGCCCCACTACGAGACAGAATGCCCCTCATTGACCCACAGTCCTATGGGGGACAACACTGGAGACACAGTGCGGGAAATGTGCCCAATTGACCCCACCATACTGAGGTGAAACATTAAGGGTGTGCAATGGAACAGCAAGGGGAGGAAAGTAATGAAATCCCCAGGGATTCCAAAACTAGACTGTGGGGCCAGGGTGTGGGACTCTATCAGACTCAACCGGAAAACACTCTTAAACATCAACAAACAGACCTTGAACTGTTTACAGGCTTTTGTTTTTTTGGTCGTTGTTGTTTTGTTTTGCTCTATCTTGTTTTTTGTGCATACTATTATCTCTGCAGATCTATCTAGACAAGATAGGCTGGATAAACAATCTGGAGAAGGAAACTACAGGATTGACAGTTCCAGGGGGACATGGGAGAGGGGAAGAAGGGGGAAAGGAAGTGGGTGTTAAACCCAGGGACAAGGGAACAAGTAATCCAACATCGATGGCAAGGAGGGTATAGGAGGGCTTGATCAAGGGCAATGTAACCGAGAGGAATTACTGAAACCAAAATGAAGGCAGAGCATGATAGTGGGACAAGAGGAAAGTAAAAGGAAATAGAGGAAAAAAGTAGGAGGCAAAGGGCATTTATAGAGGTCTAAATATAGGCATGTACATATTTATATAAGATGATGGGGAAATAGATCTATGTGCATATATTTATAGGTTTAGTATTAAGGTAGCAGACAGACACTGGGCCACTACTCAAGTAGTCCTTCAATGCAAGATCACTTTGTTCTATTAAACTGGCATTCCATGATGCTCACCTTCCCGACACCATCACCGAAGACAAAGCGGGTGTATAAGCAAATGTGGTAAAGAAAGCTGATGGTGCCCAACTATCAAAAGATATAGCGTCTGGGGTCTTAAAGGCTTGAAGATAAACAAGAGGCCATCTAGCTGAGAAGCAACAAAGCCTACTTGGAAGAAGCACACCAGCCTGTGTGATCATGAGGTGTCGATAGGATCAGGCATCAAAGACCCAGAACAAAAAATCCTATAATTGTGAATGAGGGGGAGTGCAGAGTGGAGACCCAAAGCCCATTTGTAGGCAACTGGACATCTCCTTAGAGAAGGGGCACAGGGAGGAAATGAGCCAGTCAGGGTGCAATGAAACATACAACTTTCCTCTAGTTCTTTAATGCTTCCCCCCACTATCATGATCCCAATTCTACCTTACAAATCCGGCTTAGACCAGAGGATGTACACTGGTACAGAAAAGAGCTGGAAACACGGAATCCAGGACAGATAAACCTCTTAGGACCAATAATGAGAGTAGTGAAGGGGAAGAAATGGGGAACTGATCACAATGATCTACATATAACCCCCTCCCTAGGGGATGGACAAAAGAAAAGTGGGTGAAGGGAGATGCAGGACAGGGTAAGACACGACAAAATAATAATAATTTATAAATTATCAAGGGGGAGGGAGGAAGGGAGGGTTGGGGGGGAATGAGGACCTAATACCAAGGGCTCAAGTAGAAAGCAAATGTTTTGAGAATGATGATGGCAACAAATGTACAAATGTGCTTGACCCAATGGATGGATTGTGATAAATGTTGTATGAGCCTTCAGTAAAATGACTATATACATAAAATTATTTTTATGTATAAGTATATGTATAATATATATTATGTAAACATATATAATTATACATATAATTTGTCCTCTAGGTCCCACAAATTGTGCTGTCATTTTCCAGGGTACTAGAGTTACATGCAAATATTCAACCAATAGTAATGTTGGATTGATAAAATAGGACAAAAAATTTAAAAAGGAACAGAGGGAATATAGCAGACAATGCTGTCCACTCTCTTTTTGACCAAGAAAACCTATACCATAAGAGACAGAGAGACCAAGTTACTAATTGGAAAAAAGCAAGACTTATCAATAAATAAAAACTCCCATTGTTGTCATTACATGCCATAAAGTAAATTCCGATCCATAGCGACGCTACATAAAATAGAACTAAACATTACATGGTCTTGCGTCATCCTCACAATTGTTCCTATGCTTGAGCCCATTGTTGCAGCCACTGTGCCATCAATCCATCTTGTTGAGGGCCTTCCTTTCTTTCACTGCAGGCCAGGGTATTTTCAATATTCTTTGTCAGCACCACAATTTAAATGTACCAATTTTCTGTTCTTCCTTATTCAATGTCCAACATCCACAAGCTTATGAAGCAACTGAAAATACCAAGGCTTGGGTAAGGTATACCTTAGTCCTCAAAATTCTTGCTTTTTAATACTCTAAAGAAGTCTTGTCATCCACTTGATTCTATACAACATTGTGACAAGGCTACGACAAATCAACAGGTCCTCCACAGGAATGAGAGAAGAACCTAACTGGAAAATCAAGTTAAGCCCAAGGGAGAGGAACATCTACATTTTAGATGAGACACTATTATTTCTGTTGGTGAGTATGGTGGGCAAACTCTAGGTGTTTGCACATTTCTTTATAATATTTGATTTTGGCTTCTCGAGCTGCCCTTAGAAATTTTCTGTTCAGCTCTTTGACTTCATCATTTCTTCCATTTGCTTTATCTAGTCTAAAATGAAAATTAAGGGTGTCTTCTGACACCCACATTGATATTTTTTCCTCCTTTTCCTGTCTTTTTAGTTACTTTTTGCTTTCTTCATGAATGATACTCTTGAGGGCCTCGCACAGCTCTTCTGGTTTTCTGTTATTAGGGTTCAAGTCATCAAATCTGTTAAGATGTTCTCGAAACTCAGGTGAGATAGACTCAAGGTTATATTTTGGCTCTTGTGGACTTGTGTTCATTTTCTTCAGCTTTAACCTGAACTTATATGAGCAATTGATGGACTGTTCCAGTTGTCCCCGGCCACAGATGTAGTTAATTTTATTTCTGTTTATTCCATATGGAGAAAAAGTCCAGGTGTTTAGTCACCTTTTTTTGTTGTTGTTGAAAAAAAAAGCACTTGCTATGACTAGTTGCTGGTGTTGCAAAATTCAGCAAAATTCTATCATGTGATCTTCATCTTTGTTTCTGTCACCAATTCCCCTGTTTCAAACTACTGTTCCTCCTTCTTTGTCTCCAACTTTTGCATTCCCATCACTAATAATTATCAATGTAGCCTGATTGCATGTATGATCAATTTCTGACAAAATTCCCATTAAATGGGTGAAAACAAGTAAACAAGTCAATATATGTGAGTGAATATGTAACACAATGTTACAACTTGTGTTCATCTATCTGATAAAACTCAACATATAACTTCAAATTAATGAGACAACATAAGGTCTGCATGGGACACAGTGGCAAACACATAAGCAGGAGTAGGGTGCAATCTACAACTGCAGATTCCAAGGGCCTCTCACGCTACCAATCAGATTTCAAAGTAAGAACTTAGTAATTTAGTGTTCTCACCATAGTTAATTGTCCCCAGGGGACAGTCACCTAGTCTTCAATGAGCCATCACTTGTTAAGCAGGTTTCTTACCTGGGCTACAATGTAGATGAGGTCAGTCAGCAAACACATTCTCACAAAATCCAGCCTACAACCATGAAATGTCCCAAGACATGGCATGCAGCTTAGGTCCAAGAGGGAGGAATACTGGGAATTCATCCTAAGTCAGGTCTGATAAAATTTACCCTATAGAGCACAGGCCTCCTAGGGTCTTACCATTAGATGTGGCAGGTGTCAACTGTCATTCACCCTTAAGGGGCTGCTAGTAAAGCATAGGTTCCCAAACTTATTTGCCCCACCTTTACTAGAAAAAACAACAGCAGCACCACTTGGGCAATTAAAAATTTTTGTACTGAACACCGCGGTGGGAACTGAGTCTGGCCATTGTTGCAATCTTGCCTTCTAGGATACTCCGACCCAGCATCTGTAGGACCCTACATCAAATGGGCACACCACCCTGCTACCTTGAGGCAGAGTTGGAACTCCTCAAGCCCAACAGTCAGGTGATCAAGCCTCAGTTATCTCCTTAACTTACCACTCTACTTCTTCTTTCTTTATTCTCTCACCCTCCTACTAACTTTCCCACGACAGATGGTCTCAACCGACTCAGGTTTGTTTTATTTTTTCTCTCTCTCTCTTTGTCTTTTTCTCTATTTTTCCTCGTCTCTCCCTCTCTTTCCTATCATACACCACTGCTGGGGTCCAAGCACCTATCCTCCACCAGGGTAATTCAACCCAAATAGCAGGGGGGAACTCCAGCCTGCCCTCTGTGGGAGTGCTGCACACCACACAAAGCAGATGTGGCAACCCTCTACAGCGCTCTGCGCTGCTGAGGAAACCTCTTTTGGACCTCCTAAAGTGATCTTGCCAACTAGGACAATTCCGCCCAGCACCACTGGGTCTCTGCATGAAAAGGGCACACCAACCTACCATCTTGGGGCAGGGTTTAAACCCTTCTGGCCCCACATTCAGGCAATCAGGGATCAGCTATCTCTTTACTCTTTATTTTTTCCTTCTCCCTTTTCTTCTCTTTAGCACCACAGCCAATCTTAGTGAGTACAGTTGTGTTTTTCCCTTCTTTCTCTCTTTTTCTTTCTTTCTTCTCTCTTTGTTCTCTTCTCCTCTTTTTGCTTTTCTGTTTCTCTCCTTTCCCTCTCTTTCCTTCCACATGCCACTGCTGGTTTAGAGACTGTTTACCCTCTGGCTACAGCAACTCCACCCACCCAGTGGGGAGAGCTACAGCCTGGCCCCTGTGACAGCGCTGCACACTGGACAAGGCACTGCTACACACAGCACAGCATGGCATGGCATCCAGGTATCTCTTTATCTAATATTTTCTCTCCTTTGCTTTTTTCCCTTTCTTTCTGTTCTTCCACTTTTTCTTTTCTACTCTTCTTGATTTCTTCTCTCATTCTTGCTACAGTCTCAGCAGATTCAAGTTTCCTTTTTTGTTGTTTTTACAATTATTTAGTCTTTGAAATTTTTTTTTTGTGAGTGGGTGTTAGTTTGCTTGGGAGTTTGACTCCCATCTCTGTTTTCTTCTTTCTCTCTTTTTCTTCTCCATCCATCCCTCTCTTTCCTTCCACAAGCTACTATTGACCACCAGGCAACTCAACTCTGCAACTCTGAAGGCCCACTTGGGGGAGCTCTCATGCACATTTGTTGGCTTTACACGCAGCTGGGGAATCATGCCAGTTCTCCTCCATATACCAAGCAGCTGGGGGGTTCTCCCCTTCAAACGGCTGGGGGAACTATAGCCTAAACCCCTAGCCCTACAAGTGACTGGGGAAACTCCTGCCCACCACCAGTGTGCCTCCATGCTGCCACAGGAACAACCATCCAACCTACATGGCGATCTCTCTGACTAGGGTAACCCCGCCTGCCAGCTATGGTGCTCTACACCATAGAGGGTACACCCACATGCCCTCCTCGGCACTCCAGTTGCAAAGGGAAACATCACATGTCAACCTAGGTGCTCCAAGCACCATGAGACAAGCCACTACGGCTTACTTAGAGACCAGCCAGTGAAGTGACACCCTCGTGAGCCCACAACAACCCGACAAGTGTCACATAAGATGACTATCCAACACACATTCCACATAATGGAATACTGGTCAGCTAGCATAAGGGTGAAACTACAGTTAGATAGAGTGGTAGCCTGACAACCGAGTCCAGCTACCTGCAGGGATTTCATAGAAGCACTCATACCAGTCCCCCAAGAGAAAGCCCTGTGCTCTTAGACTCTGGAAGATGGCTTCAGGCTCCTCTAACACAACATGTAAATAGCAACCAGCCCCAAAAGCCTTAACAAAAAAAGTAGGATAAACAGAAGACAATGATGGAAAAAGTCATGAACCTAACGATGTGCTTACAAGAAGCATCATTGACCTGCTAAAGAAATTTTCAGAATGCTGCTTGAAGTCATACAAGATATGAGGGACGCAATACAGAAAAAGTATGAAATGATAGAGGAGATAAAGGCAATGCACAAAAAGGGAAATACAAGACTTAAGGGATGAAATAACAAAACCCAGTAGCAAATTGACAGACTTTTACAACAGACTTGAGGAGGCAGAGAATCGCACAAGTGATCTACAGGATAGCCAAGAAGACCTCAGCAAATGAGAAAAGCAGTCAAATAAGACAATTAGAGAAACTGACAAAAACATGAGAATCAAGTCTGATGCTAGAAAGAGGAAAAATATCAGAATAATTGGACTACCGGAACAAGACACAACAAAGAAGTCAACAGTGAAAATAGCGAGGGAATTCTTAGAGAAAAATTTCCCCAGCTTAATAAATGAAAATCAGGCAACCATTCAGAAGGCTGAAAGAACAACAGCCAGACTGAATCCCAAGAATTCACCAAGACACATCATAGTTAAATTATACAACTATGAAGAAAAGGAGATCATAAGAGCAGCTATGGAAAAGCAAATAGTCGCATATAAAGGTACCCCAATAAGAGTATGTTTATACCTATCAGCAAACATGATGAAGAAGGAATTTTCTTCCAAAAATTGATGAAAACAACGCAAACCTAAGAATACTATACCCAGTCAAATTATCTATTGAGATAGACAGAAAAGTAAGAGTCTTCCCAGACAAGGAATAACTCAAAGAAAACACGAAAAGGAACCCAGTCTTACAAAAGATCCTTGCTGATCCAGTATAGGCAGAAGATCAACACTCACCAAGTGCAAATAAGAGACCATCACTTAGAACAACTCCATCCATAGGGAAACAATGAGAAAACAGCCCCCAAGATAGCATTGGGTGAATAGTGGAAAGAAGGGAAAAATGAAACACACACGCACAACACTAGTGGATAAGATTCGTAGGTAGGAAAACACCCAAACACCCAACACAAAACCCCCCAACACAAAGGTATAAGATGACATCAGAGTCCACAGATGTAATAACACTGAATACCAATGTCCTGAACCCAGGCATTAAAAGGGAGAGGATAACAGACTAGCTCAGAAAACATAACCCATCAATCTGCTGCCTATGGGAAACACATCTCAAGCTTGCAGACAAAAACAGATTGAGAATTAAAGGCTGGAGAAAAATATACCAAGCAAACGGCAATGTAAAAAAAAAAAAAGGCAGCGATCTTAATATCTGACAAAAATTGATTCCAAGGTATAGAACATAACAAGAGACAAGGAGGTACACTATATAATGCTCAAGGGAACAGTAAACCAAGAACCAGCAAGAATAATAAATATATACATGCCCAATGAGACCCACGAAATTTGTAAATCAAACACTCCAAAAGATAAAAAAAGAAATCAGTCTCAACAATTATAGTTGGTGACTTTAATACACCACTTTCTGAAAAAGAGAGATCACAGGGAAAGAAATTCAACAAGGAGGCTACAGATCGAAACAGCGCAATCGGACGACTTGACTTGATATTTTCAGAGCGTTCCAACCAAATGCAAATAAATTCATGTTCCTTTCAAGCCCACATTGCACATATTCGAAGATAGACCACATGCTGGCACACAAGTGGAACTTGAGTAAATTCAAGCACATAGAGATTATACAGACGTCTCTCTCTGATCACTGTGCAATAAGGCTGGAAATCAACAGAAGGACAGTGCAGAAAACAAGGGCAACAATTGGATGATGAATAATTTTCTACTGCAAAAGGAGTGGGTATTGAACCAGGTAAGAGATGAAATCAGGAAGTTTCTAGAAACCAATGAGAATGAAAATATGGCATATCACAATCTTTGGGAGACACCAAAGGCATTTATCAGAGAAAGGCTGACAGTAATAAATGCACACATGAAAAGAGAAGAGAGACTCGTGGATGATATACTGGCACAAAACTTACACCAATTAGAGCAGACTCAACAGAACAATCCTACTAATAGCAAGAGGACAGAAATAATAAAAATCAGAGCTGAGATACAGGAGAGGGAAAACAAGAGAGCTATGGAAAAAATTAATGCAGCTAAAACTAGGTTCTTGAAAGGATTAATAAACCGCTGGCAAACCTAACTAAAGAAAGGAAGGAACATCAATTGCAAGGATGAGTGATGAAACAGGGGACATTACAATGGACCCTAATGAAATCAAAAGGATAATTACATAGTACTATGAAGGCCTATACGCTAACGAATTCAACAACTTGGAAGACATACATAAATACTTGGAAACACAATATCTCCCCAGACTATCCCAGATGAATGTCAAGAAACTTAACAGCATATGTGGTGAAGAAAGTTGATGGAGCCCGGCTATCAAAAGATACAGCATCAGGGGTTTTAAAAGCTTGAAGGTAAACAAGTGGCCATCTAGGTCAGAAGCAACAAAGCCCACATGGAAGAAGCACACCAGCCTGTGCAATCATCAGGAAGTGTTGAAGGGATCAGGTATCAGGCATCAAAGAACAAAAATACAAATCATTGTTAATGAGGGGGAGTGCAGATTGGGGACCCAAAACCAATCTGTAGGCAACTGGATATCCCTTTACAGAAGAGTCGTGAGGAGAAGAGCCAGTTAGGGTGCAGTGTAGCAATGATGAAACACACAACTTTC
>NW_022111330.1:119209-121050 GCF_000313985.2 Echinops telfairi | reverse complement strand
ATAACTCTGATACCTAAAGCAGGCAAAGATCCCACAAGAATTGAGAATTACAGACTGATATCTCCAAAGAACATCAATGCAAAAATCCTTAACAAAATACTGGCCTATAGAATATAAAAGCATATAAAGGAAATAATTCACCATGACCAAGTGGGAGTCATACCAGGGATGTAGGAATGGTTCAACATATGAAAGACCATCAGGATTATTCGCCACATTGGCAGGAAAAATGATAAAAACCACATGATAATATCGATAGATGTAGATAAAGCATTCGACAACATCCAACACGCATTCCTGTTTAAGACAATAAAGAAGATAGTAATAGAAGGAAAATTCCTCAATATTATACAAGATATATGAAAAACCAACAGATAACGTGGTAGTCAATGGAGAAAAGATGAAAATAAATCCACTGAAAAAGGGGACCAGACAAGGATGCCCCTTGCCTCACTCCTATTTAACATAGTGCTGAGGTCTTAATTAACAACATAAGACAAAGAAAAGACGTGAAAGGTATTCATCTGGGGAAGGAAGAGGCGAAATTATCATTCACAGACAATATGATTTTATATATCGAAGATCCCTTAAACTCCACAAGTGGAGTGTTGGAAGCAATAGAGGAATATGGGAGAGTAGCAGGATACAAGATCAACAAGTCTATCGGTCTGTATACACATCAGACAAGATCACAGAAGCAATAATTAAAAAGGTAGTACCCTTTACAATAGCCAAGCACAAATTGAAATATCTAGGGATATACCTGTCTAAAAAAATGAAAGACTTATACGAGGAAAATTAAAGAATACTACTATAAGAAACCAAGAGTGACCTCAAAAAATGGAAGACTATCCCATGCTCGTGAATTGGAAGACTCAATATAATAAAGATATTGGTTCGACCCAAGGCACCATATAAGTTCAATACTATTCCAATATGAATACCACTATCCATTGGAAAGGCTGATTACCAACTTCATATAGAGAGGGAAGAAGCCCAGAATTAGCACAGAACTCCTCAAGAAGAAGGACAAAGTGGGAGGGCTTGCTTTACCTGACTTTAGCATGTATTATACGGCCACAGTAGCCAAAACAGTGTGGTACTGGTATAATGACAGATATTCAGACCAATGGAAAAGAGCTGAAGAACCATAAATAAAAACATCAGCATACAAGCAACCGGTTTTGATAAGCCCCCCCCCCACACCAAATATCAAACTGCAGATGCCCTCTCTTCAAAAAATGGTGCTAGAAGAAATGGTTATCTACCTGCAGAAAAATGAAGCAAGACCCTTACCTCACTCCATGTACAAGAATAAACTCAAGGTGGATCACAGACCTTGAGGTAAAACCCCAAACAATTTAGGGCCAAGAAAGAGGGAAGTGGTACAAACCTGAGAACCATGGTACAGGGACTACATATGTTATAGGAAATAGGGAAGGATACAAATACAGAGGAGTCACAAATAGACAAGTGGGATATATTGAAGGAAAATCACCCGTGTACATCGAAAGAATTCACTAAGCGAGTAAGTAATAAGAGACCCCACGGACTGGGAAAACATCTTTAGCAATGACACATCAGACATAGGCCTTATTACTAAAATCTACAATACTCTGCAAGCTTACAATAAGAGAAAAACTAACTGCCCACTAAGGAGGTGGCAAAGGACCTGAACAGAAGTTTCACAGAGTCTGAAATCCGAATGGCCAACAAACTATGAAAAATGTTCCCAATCTTTAGCCATAAGAAATGCAAATCAAAACAACTCTGAGATACCACCTAACACCCTCAAAGATAGCCCAATTCAAAAAATCAGAAAGCAACAATTGTTGGAGGGG
>NW_022111330.1:117317-118360 GCF_000313985.2 Echinops telfairi | reverse complement strand
CATCCCAGCCCACCAAGCTTGGAGGACAATATCCTGGGTCAGAACAGCCAATACACAGAGTGGTCATATGGCTATGAGACAAGATGTCCCTTGCTGACCGATGGCTCTACGTAAGACAACACTAGAGACTCAGTGTTGGGATTGGTCTGGTCTGACCCCCACCACTCTGAGGCAAAACACTAAGGGCATGTGGCAGAGCAGCGGGGGGACTGGAGGACAACAAAGAGACCTTGAACTATTTACAGGTTTTTCCCTTTAAAATTTAATTTATTTATTTTTGTTGTTGTTATCATTGTTTTCCTTTGTTGCTTTGTCTTGCTATGTCTTGTTTTTTTGTGTGCATATTATTATCTCTGCAGGTCTATCTAGATAAGATAGGCTGGATCAACAGTCTGGAGGAGAAAATAATGGGACTAATGGTTCTGGGGGGACATGGAAGAGGGGGAGGTGGGGGAAAAGAGGTGGTGTTGACCAACCGAGGGACAAGGGAACAACAAGTAATCCACAATTAGTGGCAAGGAGGGGGTGTGAGGCCTGGAAGGGATTGTTCAAGGGCAATCTAACCAAGAGAAATTACTGAAACCCAAATGAAGGCTGAGCATGATAGTGGGACAAGGGGAAAGTAAAAGGAACTAGAGCAAAGAACTAGGAGGCAAAGGTCATTTATAGAGGTTTAAATACAGGCATGTACATATGTAAATATATTTATATATGAAGATGGGGAAATAGATCTACGTGCATTAATTTATAGGCTTAGTATTAAGGCAGCAGATGGACACTAGGCCTCCACTCAAGTACTTCCTCAATACAAGAACACTTTGTTCGATTAAATTAGCATTTCACGATGGACACCTTCCCAACACAATTACTGAAAATGAATGTGTGCATAAGCAAATATGGTGAAGAAATATGATGGAACCCGGCTATCAAAAGATATAGTGTTTGGGGTCTTCAAGGCTTGAAGGTAAACAAATAGCCATCTAGCTCAGAAGCAAGAAAGCCCACGTGGAAGAAGCACACCAGCCTGTGTGACCACAAGGTGT
>NW_022111330.1:109767-116666 GCF_000313985.2 Echinops telfairi | reverse complement strand
ATGGATTGTGATAAGAGTTGTATTAGCCCCCAATAAAATGACTCAAAAACAAAAAACTTTTGTACCATAATAAAGGATAAACTCGCTGCCATTGAGTCAATGCTGACCCAGAGTGACCTGCTGTGTGTTTGTGAGACTGTAATTGCTTATACGAGTAGAAAGTCCAGTCAGTCTTTCTCTTGCTAGAGCTGCTGGTGGTTTTGAGCTGCCGACCATGCAGATCATAGCCCAATTTGTAACCTCTACACACCACCAGGGCTCCTGCAATCAAGAATATAACATAGGTATCTGTTTTTAGCACCCACCACCCAACATACACACCAATCATTTCAGTGCTGGAAAACATCGATCTAACATATAAAAAACTTTAGAAAATAAGGCTTTAAATTATAAAGATGAGAAGACTGGAGCCAGTATCCACTGTTTGCAGAAAAGACATGCAGACATGCTGGGCCAATAGGTCACAGCCCATACCCCAGTGGACACTGAGATCTCCCTAAAGAGAATGGGGTTAATAAGGGCTGACAGGTCACAGGGATTCATAGATACAGGATGCCATAGTCCTGGTAACCAGACCCACTTTCTGTGGTCAGTGAACACAGCTCAGAAGGGTTTCTGGGGACAGAGAACTACTCTGGTTCCATTCTTCCAAGCATTGAGATCAACAAAAGAAATGAGCATCAGTGAAGGGCGGGTCAAAAGTATTGAAGTGAAGGGCTTCCTCTTCACTGGCTCCCAGCAGCAATGCCCAACATGTGTACCTAAAGTAAAATGCTACTGAAATTTAAGTGCTCGTGGGACTAGCTGAACTTACTTATAGCAAGTCTACCACTCAGCTCTCTCCTAGCTTTCATTCAGGGAGAAGTCCTCCAGGCAGCTGAGTCCCCTTGCCTCCTATACTCTCTATGTCAGAAGGAAGTGAGATTATGCCATGCCTTCATGGAAGCCTCTTATAGCATCTTGTCATGTGGAATTCAATCCAAACCCTCCTTGTTCAGGAACTAGCTCCCTTGACCTCCTGGGCACACCATACCCAATCTCCTGGCCTTTTTTTCATTGGCCTCAAGGCCCTAGTCCCTGCTCAAAACCACCCTCAATGGGGTCAAGGAATGGGACACAAGGTCATGAACTACAGTGCTCCCCTTACAAGAAGACTCTAGGACCATTATTTTACAGATAAGGAAACTGAGGCTGAATGATGCCTTGTCCAGGCTTCAGTTCTACATCTTACCAGGAGTCCAACCATACCAGTTGAACCCAGGGGTGCAGTGACAACACACAGAGTGGTCAGATGGAAGGGACATCTTTCCAAGGAAAGGCCATATCTGCCACCCTCCCACATGAGCTGCTCCACACCCCCCGCATGGTTAGTTTGGTTGGCAGCCCTGGAGATGGATGAGATACAATCTTCTTCCCAAGGAGAATTAGGGGCTTAGAGTAATAGAAGAGGGGTGGAGATGAGTGAACCCACATGGGCACACCTGGATCCCCCAGCTTCCTACCCTGTGGCTGTCCTAGCCCGCACTGGTGATGGCTTTACCCTTCAGCTGCTCAGCCCCTCTCAACTCCCTGCTTCTACTGTAGGCCTCTGTCAGAATGATGGAGGTGGGGACTATATATTCTCTGGCCTCTTTGCCTCCATTCTAGTCCCCACAGCCCATTTTCCATGTGGCAGACTGTCCATGACCTATGCAGAGCTCTCATATTTATCCTCCCATGATATGCTCATGATGCTAGCAGCACACCCCAGGCATACTCAGGCTGTCACTGTCCCTTCTCCCCACACAGTCCCCATGGACTCACTATTGCATTGTTTCCCTTGATCCCCACTAGAAGTTCAGCTTCTGGGGCCAGGGCATATGGTACAGGTCTCACTGAGTAGGATGACCACCTTACTTTGCTCTGCCAAGTGCATCTGTTGCATGATCAGCTAACTGTGTGGCACATAATTTTATGTCAACTTGAATTTTTGTGAAAATGTAGGGGTGGAATTTAACATGTCAATCAGATCACAGTCTGATGATGCCTCCTTGGGTGTGTGGCCTTCCTATAAGAAGCTGAGAATTTCTCTTTCTCTCTGCCTTCCTGCCTGCTGGAACTTGCCTGTCTCCAGGGGCAGCCCCATGTGGGCTGCCCGTCCTTGAAAGCTGTCAGCACCCTGGCAGGTTTCCACCAATTTTGGAGCCACATGATTCTGCACCCACCACTCTGTGCTTCTCCTGTTTTCTGGTTCACTTTACTGTGAACCAGTTTGCAGCTACATGAGTCTGAAAAAGGACTTACTAACTAACATCAGAGTTATGTACTTGAGTTGGACTGGGCTGGGATGCCTTCTTTTGATATAAGATTATTTGTTGATATATTTGCTGTTCTTTCTTCTACATATGAGTGCCACTGGATTTGTTTCTTTAAACAATCTGGGCTAATACAAGCTGTGACAACTAGGGGTGTGAAACTACCCATAAATCTTTTCTCTCTTTTATTTACTTATTTTTAATTAAAAAAATCATTTTATTGGGGCCTTGTACAACTCATCACAATCCATACATACACCCATTGTGTCAAGCACATTTGTACATTTGTTGCCATCGTCATTGTCAAACATGTGCTTTCTACTTGAGCCCTTGGTATCAGCTCATTTTCCCCCTCCCTCATGAACTATTGATGATTTATAAAATATTGTTATTTTGTCATGTCTCACACTGTCTGACGTCTTCCTTCACCCACATAAATCTATCTTTTAAAGTATTCTCAGACAGATTCATTTTACCTTAATTCCATCGAGCACCTGGGTTGTTTCTTTTTTTTTTTCTTACACATAATTAGGGCCTATAGGGGTGGTTGCATCTGAAGTGAAAGAAGACATTTTTCAGGCAAAGAAGTGTGTGATGAAAGTGGAAGACAATGCTGCCCTGAAATAACTCTGTAAGCAGCAGGCTGGCCTCTGGAAGGACTGACTACACTGATGTCTAAGAAATAAATGTAAGCAGGGTTTTGGAAATGCCATGTCTCTTTCCTTCTTAGTCCTTTGTTCCCATCAAAGTGAGACTAGGTAGGGGAGGAAAAAACATATGGAACATAGAAAATGTTCCAGTTGACCACTTTGGATGACATGCTGTTCTAGACACATGACCTGGCCTGGTCCAGAGTTGCTCCCTGCCCCGTACATCTGGGAAATCACAAATATTGTTGTTTTCAGGTACAATGAGCAAGTTGATGGGTTATACAACAATACTATGGCAACAAATCATTGACCCATCTCTTTGCTTCCTTCCTCTCACCTCCTTCAGTTCTTGTGCCACTGAGGCAAGCCGCTCATTCTCCGATTGAGTGTTGGTAAGGACGTTGCGTAGCTGCTTCAGCTCTGTTTGTAGCTCCAGTACTTTCCTCATGTAGTACTGTTCCTTAGAGGCTGACTCCTGGATCAAACTCTCTTCCCGGCTCTCACCATCTGCTGCCACCTTCTTGTGATTTGTGTGAGCCTGTCCAAATGCCTAGGTTGGGAGATACAGACATGAGAAAGGACCCAGAGTCACAGGGCAGCCAAGCTCCGAACTGACAATTCCTGACATTTACCCTCAGATACAATGAGCTAGAAGAGCTATCACAAGGGCACAAGCTAATGTTGTCCAACTGCATGACCCCCCGAAAGCCACAGGAAATCATACTGTAGTTACCTGGGAGTGGGAGGGAGTGGGGAGAAGGCTTACATAGGAATAGGGAAGAGGGTCTTAATAGACGAGAGGTGATTATGGGGTTAAATATGTATGTAAACTTCTCTGAGCTGGATATGACATTAGCTTGCTTAACTGTAATAAAAATAAACCTAAAATACCAAAACAGAATCTGAGCAGCAACCTTTTTGTCCACAGGAATGAGTGCTGACTAGGCCTTATCCTAAGTAGTAGGTTCCATCTACTTCTTTGAGATGACCACCTGAGGAGTCAATACAGAGTGACAACAGAGCCTGCTGGTGGCACACTCCACAGTATTCATATGGGCTCATTTCTACCTTACTCATGTAATCATATTAACCAAGCCTGTCTGTAATACTATTGAACATAGGTGGTAATCCAGTGGCTGACACAGTAGGCCTGGCCATGCATAACCACGCATGCCAGCCAGTTTCCACTGCTCCAGGCTTATGTGTCACCTTGAATTCGAGGCCCATGCCCTGCTCTGCCCTAGATCTCTGCAGCCAAGGGTCTTCTACCTTAAGAACCTCTTGCTCTCAAACCTTAGGTCCTAGTTTTCATCTAGAGTGATCTGTAAAGTTGCCTGTGGCTATTGTCCACAATCCCTTACCAACCCAAAAGCCTCAAGATAGGTACTGAGTGAAAAGAGGACCACAAGAGGTTGAAGTATATCCCATCATCTTTTCCCTGAGGAGGTTGTGGCTTTGAGAAATTCTCCCATTCCATTAATGGGAACACAGGCTCAGACAGTGCCTCAGCCCACCATGACTACTCTAGTCAGGTGTAGAGGAATCTGCCTTTGCTCTAACCTTACGTTCTCTGGACTTTTAACAAGGTCTCGATTCACAGAAGGAAAATAAAGCCAAAAGAGGGCTGCTGAAGAATAAGGAAAATGAATGCATTTTCTTTTTTCTTAAGAAAACCAGTAACAATTTCATTGATTTACTTTTTAATGTTAAGTTTAGGAATAGTCTAAGAAAATAGTAGGATGGGTGAGAATCCAAAAATGGGTACAAGGATGTTTACTGAGCAGGACTGTTTATTTTATCAAACAAAAGAAAAAGAAAATAACTACTTTTTCTACCATAGTGTTGTCGAAACAATGAAATCCCATGCAGCTGCTAAAGGGCTCAGGTGCTAACAGGGTAGAACATATGAAGAGGCAAATAGACTTTACGTAACACGTGTGGTATCCTGCTTCAAACAGCACACGTGTGCAATAGTCTTAGTGGAGAAAATGGTCCATGAAGAAAACAAAACCTACTGCCACTGCAACCCTACAGTACAGAACAGAACGGTACCCTGTGGGTACCAGGGTTATAGGAGGCGAAAGCCTCATCTTCTGCTGATGGAATGGTAGTTTCAAACGCTGCCCTGTGTTTAATGGCCATAACCACCACATCACCATGGCTCCTTGAACAAAAGCAGTTGGACAATATAAGAATAACCTTATGTTTCCCAAAGTGGGTGAGACTGCCCTCTGGGGAATGGTTGAACGATCCAGGGGAGAATGCAAAAGCAGATACCTACACTTTATCTGGAACCTTGGTGGTGTAGTGTGTTATGCATTTGGCAGTTTGAAACCACCATTAATTGGGGAAAACAGACTTTCTATCCCTGTAAAAACTGACAGTCTCAGAAACTCACAGGGACAGTTCTACCAAGTCTTGGAGGGTCATCGTGAGTCAGAATTGACTTGATGGCAGTGAGTTTGGTTTTTGGTTTGTGCACTAAAATTTTTAATTGCCAGGGGTGGGGGTTATTGAAAGAGGATGAAGGCCAATATATTTGGGAACCTAAGGTCTGTACTGGCATTATAAGGAATGCCAGTGCTTTCACAGTGCTGACTGCATTTGAAGTTGAGGATTCCCTAACCAACCTTGCTCTGAGAAGCTAGAAATTGGCCAAAGATCCATCAGTAGAAGAATGGACAGAAACTGGTACACACGACAGAATACTGTTGTTGTTAGGTACCATTAAATCAGTTCTGAACTATAGCACAACAGAACAAAGCATTGCCTGGTTCTGGGCCATCCTCACAATTGTTCCTATACCTGAGCCCATTGTGGAAGCCATTGTGTCACTCAATCTCCTGTGGACCTTCCTCTTTTTCTCGGCCCCTCCACCGTACTAAGAATGATGTTTTTTTCCAGGGACTGGTCTGTCCTGGTGACATGTCCAAAGCATGTAAGATGAAGCTTTGCCATCCTTCCCTTTAAGGAGCATTCTGGCTGCACTTCTACCAAGACAGATTGGTTTCCCCTTTTAATAGTCGATGGTATTTTCAATATTCTTTGCCAGCATCACAATTCAAAAGCATCAATTCTTTGTTGGTCCTCCTTATTCAATGTCCAACTTTCCACATGCATAAGGCAATTGAAAATACCATGGCTTGGGTCAGGCGCACCTTAGTCCTCAAAGTAACATCTTTGCATTTCAATACTCTAAAGAGGTTTTGTGCAGCAAATTTACCTAATGCAATATGTCTTTTGATCTCTTGACTGCTGCTTCCATGAACACTATGAATCCAAACAAGACAAAATCTTTGACAGCTTCAACCTTTTCTCCTTTCATCATGATTTGTTACCTATTGAAGTTGTGAGGATTTTGGTCTTCTTTACACTGAGTTGTGATCTGTACTGAAAGCTGGAATCCTTGACCTTCATCAGCAAGTGTTTCAAGTTGTCCTCACTTTCAGCAAGTAAGCTGTGTCATCTGCCTATCTTAGATTGTTAATAAGCCTTCCTCCAAACCTGTCTCAGTCAACAAAATACAAGTAAACATCTTTCTAGTATTTTCTGCTTTGAGCCAATATCCATATGACATCAGTCCATCCTCTTCTGAATCCAGCCTGAACTTCTGGCAACTGTTGTTGGATGATCTTTAGCAAAATTTTACTTGCATGTGATATCAATGATATTGTTTTATAATTTGAGTATTCTGTTGGGTCACCTTTGTTTGAAATGAGTACAAATACAGATTCTTCCAATAAGTTGGCCAAGTAGCCATCCTCCAAATTTCCTGTCATAAACGAATAACTGCTTCATTTCAAACAGTATTCTATCAATTCTTGGAACATTGCTTTAGGCTAATGTTTTGTTTTTTATTTAAATCATTTTATTGGGGGCTCTTACAGCTATTCTCATAATCCATACATCGTGTCAAGCACATTGTACATATGTTTCCATCATTTTCTTTTTTTTT
>NW_022111330.1:101184-109060 GCF_000313985.2 Echinops telfairi | reverse complement strand
TTTTCTTTCTTTCCTCATTTAATGACCTGTATTTCAATGCTTTCTTCATGAATGATGTTCTTGATGTCTTCCCCCAGCTCATCAAGTCTTTTGTCATTAGTGTGCAATGCATCAAATATGCTCTTGAAATTCAGGTGGGAATTTCAAGGTCACATTTTGACTTGAAGACTCATTTTCCTTTCTTCAGCTTCGACCTGAACTTACATACAAGCTCGTATGAACAATTAATGGTCTGCTCCCCTGGCCTGCTTTTAGCTGCTGATATTGAGCTTTTCCATTGTCTCTTCCCACAGATGAGGTTGATTTGATTTTGGTGTATTCCATATGGAGAAGTCTATGCATATAGTTGCCTTTTGTGTTGTTGAAAAAAGGTATTTGCTATGAGCAAGTTACTGGTCTTGCAAAATTCTATCATGCGATTTTCAGCTTAATTTCTAGCACCAACACCTTATTTTTCCAGCTAATGTTCCTTTCTTTTTGTTTCCAACTTTTGCATTCCAATCACCAATACCAATGCATCTTGATTGCAGGGTTGATAGATTTCTGACTGAAGTCCTTGGTAAAATTCTTCAGTTTCTTAACCAGTAGCTTTTTGGTTGGTGCATATATTTGAATAATAGTTGTACTGGTTCGTTTTCCTTGAAGGTGATTAGATATAAACCCATCACTGACAGCACTGAAGCACAGACTTCAAGATAGACCCTTAAATGTCCCTTTGAACAATGAATGCTATGCCATTCTTCACTGGGCTATTCCTGGCATAGCAAATCATATGATTGATTTTCTGATTCAAAATGGTCAATACCAGTATATTTCAGCTTACGAATGCCTAGGATATCAATAATTATGCATTTTTTGAGGTCTTCCAATTATCTTACATTCATAGTTTGCATATTCTAAGTTCCAATTGTTGGCAGATTTTTGCAGTTGTTTCTCCTTACCTTTGAGTCGTGCTCTATCAGCAAATGAAGACCCCAAAGGCTCCACCCCGACAGGCTTTATCCAACTCCACTCGGAGAAATCAGCTCCTCCTTAGTCACATTTTGAGTGCCCAGGGATCTGAAGGGCCCGTCCTCTGGCACTATTTCTGACAATAATCTACTTTCATTCTTGGCGCCTTTAGTATCTGACAGTATTCCAAAGCTTTGTGTAAGGTTTTCAGCAGCTCCTTCCTCCACAGTGGGAAGCCCAGTTCTTCATTGTGCATTCTTAGTCTGGAAGCTCCACTGAAACCTGTTCACTCTGAGTGATCCTGCTGGCATTTGAAGCTAGTGACACAGCTCCCAGCATCATGATAAACTGACAGACAAGTAGGTAGTGAGTGAAGTTAAGTGAATCACAAAAAACAACTACTGTGTAAGTCCACTACTATAACATAACCATCAAGATGATGGTATGCTCCTTCTCTCAGGGCATGTAGTCTTCTAATTTGGTCTGCCAAGCAACTCAGTAGAGAGCCTGTCTAGCATCCATGAATCATACATAATCCCCTGTCTATATATACCTTAAAAACCACTTTGACAGAGGAGACTTCACCTCAGTGGGGTCAGATTTTCAAAATGTGGTAAGAAAGAGAAGAGGCCGCACCAAACCAACAGACACTCCTACTAGAGTGATAAGTAAACCTTACTGAAAATTCAAGTCAAGATGGGAGATGGGGACATGTATGTCTCAGAGAAGGTAATTACATTTCTGTTGGTAGGAAAAAAGGAGGTCCAACCTCTCACTGGGAAAAATGCTTACCAATACTTATATAGAACCCATGCAGAGAATATGCCTGGCTCCTAATTGAATACTTCTGACCTAGTTTCTATGCAGTCTTGGGTAACCCAGGCTGAGTGCTACAAACTACTGAAACGTTAGACTTTACAAGGCACAAAGTATCCTACAGAGGCTACGCCAGGACTTGATTTAGAACCCCCACTAAATGAACTGAGCTTTACCTCAAACTTAAGTGTTGCCACTCGACTTATGGCTGAAATCGTTGTGTGCAAAAAGCAGGTGAATGCTATCCCAAGGACACAGAACTGGCAAATGTTAGACGTTGGTTCAAGTCTCTTTCTTTGAGGGTACCAAATGAATGGTGGACCCCAAACTACAATGCAACTTATACTTACTATTTTAATGTCCTCCTGGCTGCATTATGACATGTATTAATCTGGTAGGTATGGCTCTGCCCTTGTGAATGTATATTACTTAAAGTTTTGCCCTATCACCAACCCTTATTGTATGTATAAATAGTTTTCAGTCACATAAGAGTTTTAATCTGTACAAATAAACAATTCCTATATTACCATTCATACCTGGCCTACACTCGTATTATTTCCTTTTCTCAACAGTGTTTTAAATTCTATACCATTGGCTAAATTAATGACACTATCAAGAGAATTACCTTATGCCCTAGCAGGATGATTGATAACATCCGGAAACATAAAATGACAATGTTATCTCTAAGGTGAACCACGCATATATAAACCATATATATATGAATGAATTTTGATCTTGCACTTAATTCTAGCCCCAATCTAAGAGAAATTAGTTCTTATGATATGGCCCTGCTTGATGCCAGCCCCTCATGAAGAGATCATTTAAGATGTGAATGTTATAGCAAAGTGTGGTGAAGAAACTAGATGGTGCTCAGTTATCAGAAGTAATAGTATCTGGGGTCTTAAAGGCTTATCTTCAAACAAGTAGCCATTTAAGTAGGTGTCAACTAAGTCCACATGGAAGAAGCACACCACTCCATGTGATCCAAAGATTGTACATAATAAAATCCAAATTCAAAGGAGGGAATAGTATCAGAGCTTAAATTGTGGATACCTGGTTTTCAGAAGGCTCGAGATGACAGTAGAAGCCCAAACTCTATTTACAGGCTCTGGTGAATCCCCTCTGACCATAGTTGAGGGATGTGAATAGCCTTGTTATCAGACAGAGAGCATTAAAAATTGATTATGTAAGACATAGTCAAATTTAAATGTAGTATTTTATCATTGCATCTCCCTTTTGACTCATTTTAAAGTTGTCTCAGTTATAAAAACAGTGAAGAGGAAACACGTGTATTAAGCCTCAGAGGTGAAGCTCCTCTGACCACAGACCAGGGATGTGAATAGCCTTGTGAGCATGCAGAATGCACTGGAAAGTATATTACTACAGAAGCAGTTAGGCTGAAATTTAACAGATTCTGCGTGATATAATGGATGTACAGATTGTTATGATATATGTAAGAGCCCCCAATAAATTTTTTTATTTAAAAATTTATCAGAAAAATTTTTAACACCTTATAATTTGAATCCTTTAACAATTTGTTCTCGTTTTTAATATTTCCTACTTTCTTTTCTATTAAGGTTTTTATCTGTTTTACATTATTATTGTTAGTTTTTTATCATATTATTGAGGGCTTTTATAGCTTTTATAACAATCCATACATCAACTGTATCAAGCACATTTGTGTATATGTTGCCATCATCATTTTCAAAGAATTTTCTTTCTACTTGAGCCCTTGGTGTCAGTTCCTCTTTCCCCCCCTCCCTCCCACCTTTGTGAACCACTGACAAATTGTAAATTATTTTTATTTTCATATCTTACACCATCCGCTGTCTCCCTTCACCCACGTTTCTGGTGTTCATCCCCCTGGCAACAGGGGTATGTGTGGGGTATACGTTGATCATTGCTACCAGTTCCCCCTTTCTCCCTCTTCTCCCCACACCCTCCCCCTACCACCCTCATGGTAGCATAGCAAAACTCTTAACTGTTCCTGAGGGGTTTATCTGTCCTGGATTCCAGGTGTCAAGGGCTCTTATCTATATCAATGTACATGCTCAGGTCTAGCCAAATTTGTAAGGAAGAACTGGGTGATGATAGTTGGGGGGGGGTGGGGGAGGAAGGGAAGCATTAAAGAACTAGAGGGATGTTATGTGTTTTGTCAATGCTATACTGCACCCTGGCTGACTCGTTCCTTCCTTGTGACCCTTCTGTGAGGGGATGTCCAATTGTCTACAGATGGGCTTTGGTTCTGCACTCCAACCTTTCTTGTTCACATTGATATAATTGTTTGCTTAGGGTCTTCTGGTGCCTGATATCTGATCCCATCAATACCTCATGACCACACAGGCTGGTTTTTGTTAGTTTTTCTTTATGTGACTGAACTATTGAATCATATGATATATGAATTAAAACTGATTTAAAAAAATAGCTCTTTCTCTGTAAAATTTAGTAGAAAAACTTTGGCTTTTGACATTCATTTCAAACCAAATCAGCTCAAACCTACGATTTCTATTGTTGTTCTCCTCTTTCACACTGGTTCCAATGGGAACACCAAATTACAAATTGTCACGCCCACATAACACCTTCACTATTGTGGGCAAGCCTGCCCAGGCAGGTAAGGGCAAGCCCAGTGCTGAGCCTATCATGACTCAAAACCCCTGCCCTGAGCAGCAAGGCTGTTCAGCCTTTGTTGCAAGTCCCTCATCCCATGGTGACTAAGCAGGCAAGAAGACACTGTTGCCTACTATCCAATGCTTCTGGAGAGCATCTGCTAGGGTACGCTTAACTCAGAGATTACTCATTCCAGCCAGCAAAGGCTAACATGAACACTCAAAATAAAACAAAAACAAAAAAAAATTCATGAGGAGCTGAAAAGAGATTTCACATGTAAACAAATAATGAGTTATAGAAGGTTAGTCATCTATATGCTGTAAGGTACAGTTCCTGTCTAGGCTTGTCTGCTTCTACCCAGAATCTTTCCCTCAGCCCTCCTAACAGTATCTTAGATGGTTTTTCAAAAACAATGGAGGAAAAGACTTCTGTTCCCAGTCAAGATGTAATAGTAACAGGAACTGAATTTACCACCTGTGTGAAATGAACAAAACAAAACAAAAACCTAGAAAAGTTCTATGATTAAAGCAATGGATTTTATGTCACTGCACACCAGGTAATAAAAACAGTGAACCCGAGAGGTAGGAAATAGGCATGCTCCATGCTAGCTCTCATTTATCTCCGAAAGAACTTCCTGCCACAGCGCAGAAAGGGGAAACAAAGACAGAGCCTGGAAGAACAAGGAAGACAAAGCTTGAGACCTATAGATAAAGGGTAGCTGGGGACAGTTAGTGCAGACCCGTAAAGAAATCACCCAGAAAGTACTCAGGAACAATCCCCATCATTCATACACCTAGCTCTATATCACTAAATGGAAGGGAAAAAACTAATAGTTCACAAAGCAGCAGGTAGAGTACTCAGAAGTTTGACAAAATTAGGCCTAGATTAAATGCTGTGCTGGTCCCTTCTAACAAAGCTTAAAACTCAACTAGAAAGGATCTGACTATTGCCAAGTAACTTAATTACATGCCAGAACAGAGCTCAGACAGAAATATAAAACACCTGCCTGCAAACAAGGTAAACTTCATAAAATTCAATATTTAATCACGAAGTATTCAACATTGAAAAAACACTCTATAACAAAGAGAAAATAAGTCAATCAAGAGTTTAAAATGACAGTGACAGGATTAGCAGACATGGAAATTAAACCAGCTATAATAAAATTCCACTTCTTAAAAAAAAATAGAACAGAATGAGTATGTTATGCAGAGACATAGATGACTTTACAACAATAAAAACTCAAATCACACTTCTGGAGTTCAAGATCCAATATGTAAGATGAAAAATACACTGGATGGGATTAAAAGCACATTACATCATGTATAAAATTAATGAACTTTAAGGCACATCAATATAACTATACAAAACATGTGAGCGTGAGCACACACACATGCATGCGCACACGTGTGTCAACACAAAAAAACACCTGTGAGGTGTGGGACAATTTTAAGAAGCCTAAAACATGGTTAATTAGACTACCAAAAGAGAAGGAAAGAGGACAATACAGAAAAAAAGATTTGAAGAAATAATGGTTATTTTTCCCCCTAAGCTGCTGAAAACAAAAACAGCTAAACTATATACACGAACACCAATCATAAAATTACTTAAAACCAGTGATGCAGAGAAAATCCTAAAAGTGGTCAGAGGAAAAAGAATATATCAATTCTGGAGAAGCAAAGTTAAAAGGTTACAACAGATTTCTTAGCAGAACACAAACCAATGGATGGTGGAGCAACAGATGGGAAACCAACAACAAAAACAGCAAACAAAAATGGTCAATAAAGACCTCCCAAAAAGGTGAAATAAAGATATAAAAA
Organism: Echinops telfairi; assembly: GCF_000313985.2. Classification (NCBI taxonomy): domain Eukaryota; kingdom Metazoa; phylum Chordata; class Mammalia; order Afrosoricida; family Tenrecidae; genus Echinops; species Echinops telfairi. The sequence continues at coordinate 102,869 of NW_022111330.1, read as the reverse complement.
AGCAAAAAGAATTCACTACTATGAGATAAGTTAAATGAAATCTTTCAAGAAGAAGAAAAATGATTAACAGATAGAAGGACAAAGATGTGAGTAAATACAGGAACCTAGGTTTTCTTATTATTTAAATATTTTTAAAAGATAACTAACAGCTGAGATTCAATGTGACCCTTAATAAAATACCAATTTTTTTTTGTAGAAATGGAAAACTGATCTTCAAATTCATATGGAATTTCAAGGTGCCTTGAATACTCAATATTGAAAAGAACAAGGTTGGAAGACTCAACTTATTGATCTCAAATTTTACTATAAAGCCATAGCAATCAAAATAATAGGTACTGAGTGTCATAAGGTCAACATATAACCCAATGGGTTAGAATTAAGTATCTAGAAATATATCCATATATTAAAAAATCATTCTGGGACAACTGAATCTATAAGCAAAAGTGGAACATTTCCTGGCCCACCAAGCCCCGAGGATGGTATTCCACCTTGGAGCAGCTAATGCACAGAGAGGACCATAGGACTGGCCCTACCACGAGACACGACATCCCTCAGTGACCCATAGCACTATGGCGGGCAACACTGGAGACACAGTGTGGGAACTGTGCCCAATCTGATCCTACCACACCAGGGCGAAACACTAAGGTCATGCAACAGGGCAGCAAGGGGAGCAAAGCAACGAAGACCCTGAGGAATAGCAAAAATTGACTTTGGGATCAGGGCATGGCAACCCATCAGACTTGACTGGAAAACACTTATAAAGGTCAACAGACAGACCTGGAACTATTAATAGGCTTTTCTTTCTTTGCTGTTGGTTTTTGTTATTGTTATTGTAGCCGTTTTGTTCTTTGTTTTCTTCTGTTATGTTTTTGTGCTCATTATTGTCACTGCATGCTTATCTAGATAAGACAGGTGGGATAAACAATCTGGACAAAACAATGGGACTATGGTTCTGGGGGACACGGGAGAGGAGGAGGCAGGGAAAAGGAAGGAGCGGAGGGCAACAAATCCAGGGATAAGGGAACAAGTGGTCTAAAATCGATGGTAAAGTGGGCATAGGATGCCTGGTGAGGCTTGATCAATGGCGATGTAGCCAAGAGGAATTACTGAAAGCCAATGAAGGCCAAACATGATAGTGGGACAAGAGGAAAGTAAAAGGAAATAGAGGAAAGAACTAGAAGGCAAAGGGCATTTATAGAGGTCTAAATACAGCCATGTACATATGTAAATGATCTATATACAATACATAGATCTATATACACATATTTATATGTTGAGTATTAAGGTAGCAGATGGGACATTGGACCTCTACTCAAGTACTCCCTCAATGCAAGAACACTTTGTTCTAACATCCTGGCATTCCATGATGCTCACCTTCCTGACACGATCGCTGAAGACAAAATGGGTGCATAAACAAATGTGGTGAAGAAAACTGATTGTGCTGGAAGATAAACAAGTGGCCATCTAGCTGAGAAGCAACAAAGTCCACATGGAAGAAGCACACCAGCCTGTGTGATCTGAAGTGTTGATTGGATCAGGTATCAGGCATCAAACATCCAGAACAAAAAATCGTATCAGTGTGAATGAGGGGGGAATGCTGAGTGGAGACCCAAAGCCCATCTGTGGACAATTGGACATCCCTTTACAGAAGGGTCACAAGGAAGAGAAGAGCCAGTCAGGGTGCA
>NW_022111330.1:97456-98767 GCF_000313985.2 Echinops telfairi | reverse complement strand
CTGCTCCGTTCCCTTGCTGTTCTATTGCACTCCCTTGGTGTTTTATCTGGTGTGGCGGGATCAGATCAGGGTTAATTTCCACACTGTGTCTCTGGTGTTGTCCCCTGTAGGGCTATGGGTCAGTGAGGGGCGTCATGTCTCATAGTGGGGCCGGCCATGTGGTCCTCTCTGTGAACTGGCTGCTCTAAGCGGGAGCATCGTCCTCAAGGCCCAGTGGGCCAGGATGTGCTCCTCTCTCCTCCTCCCCCTTCACCTGCTCCCATGCATCCCGATCAGATATGTCCCTCTCCCTCCGATCTGCAGATTCAGTGCCTTCCTTTGAAATAAATTCTTCTGGGGGGAGCAGCAGGTCCCGTGATGAGATTTAATGCAATGTAATCATTTCCATAATGGGATTTGCTATAAACAGCCAATCAGTTGTAAGACTAAGGTGGAATACAATTCCCTTCCTCAAGTCATAATCATAATGCAACTTAAAGGAAGTTTCCTTGGTCTACTTCCTATACAAGTGGACACTATGGGAAAACTTGCTTGATTTTTGCTGGGTCTGAATTCAGTATCTGGCTCATTGACCTCCAGATTTTGACTTGAAAGAGTAAAAGTCAAGTAACAGATAAATGCAGACATGTTTATCACAGCATTGTTCACAATTAGCAAAAAGATGCAAACAACCTAAATGACCATCAGTGGAGAATGGATAAATAAACTTTGATATATATACACAATAGGCAATATAACGACTTTTTTCCTAGTAAAACTATTTTATCTCATATTATGAAAGACAAAAAAGAAAACCAATATGATTCTCTCAAAAGATGCAGGAAAAATGTAGGACAAAATTCAATATTCATTCTTGATAAAAAATTCTCAGCAAAATAGAAGGGAACATCTTCAACTTGGTAAAAACATCTTCTAAAAGTCTTAACAGCTAAAATAACTTAATGAGAAAAAAATGAATCTCATCACTTTTATTCAATACTATACTAGTGTTCCCAGCCTGCAGTGAGGTAAGGCATTAAGATAAAATAAAAGACATCTAGATTGGAAATAAATATGTATTTATTCATATGATAGCCTTTGAAGAAAATCCATGTACTCTGTATCTTGCAGATTCATCATTATTTTTTAATGTTGTGTGCTATTCCATTGTGTGTACATACCAAAGTTTGTTTAACCATTCTTCCATTTATAGTCATCTAAATTACTTGCATCTTTTGTTATTTTGAACAGTGATGTAATGAACATGTGTGTGCATGTATCTATTTGTGTTCCAACTCTTATTTTCTCAGCTATGTACCAACTAGAATTTTT
>NW_022111330.1:90808-96537 GCF_000313985.2 Echinops telfairi | reverse complement strand
GTGTGTTTTGTGAGATGGAGGAGGACTTTGTGGGTTAGTGTCGGACATATGGGTTAATAAGTTAATAGACTTGTCGGCTTGGGCAGCACTGGGTTGCGATGTTTTCTTGATGCACACTTAACCTTTATATAAAACTCTCTCTTATACGTTGGTTTCTGTGGATTTGTTTCTCTAAAGTACCCAGACTAATATACCCCTGATTACTTGGTCCACCTGTTTGAATTTTTCCATCCAAAGCATCCTCTTACGCTACATAAGAAAGAAGCGTAAAAAAGGAAGGCCCTCAATGAGATGGATTGTCACACGGGCTGCAACAATAGGGGCAATTGTGAGGATCTGGTAGGACTGGGCAGTGTTTTTTCTGTTGTACATAGAGTCGCTACTTAATAACAACAAAGCATCCTTGTCCCATTTTAAATAATCCAATGCAGATTTCCAAGTCCATCTCAGCCTCTGCCACTCCCTTCTCCAAAGGTTAGCAAACCCCACGAGGAAATGCTTAGACCGGATCCAGACCGTATTCCTCATCTGGCCTCAGGGATTCCTGCTCTGGGCTGGCCTGTCTTTGCATTTTTCTCTGCCTCACTTGTTGAACTGCTTCAGGTCAGACTCTATCTAACCTGCTGTCTAGATCTGGCTTGGGTAGGATGACCCCAATTGCAGTCTGAAAGGAGAACTGGGGAGGAAGGGAAAGGTCAAGCTCCCACTCTTCTGACCTACAAGTTCTTGGCTGAGGTATCTTGATGATTTGGCCTTGGGGGATGACCTAGCTTCTGTTGATGCTGACATTGCTCTTGACACAGGCTTAGAAGCTGCCTGGGCCAGACAAGCTCTGACATGGCATGCTGAGGCCAGGGATGAGATCACAGGTAGGTGTCTCAGGTAAGGGTTTTAGTCTGTGACTGTTCTTGGCCAACACATCCCTTTCCCATGGCTTGCTTTAAGTTTACTTGAACACCTGTGGATACTGCAAACAACTATGTCTACTGGAAGTCAAGGGTTAGACACAGCTGGGGAAGCAAGCCCCTCCCTTCGGGGCAGCCTCCAAAGGTATTATAAGACCGGCTGACTTTCCCAATTGGTGGTAGAAAAGCTTCTGGTTCATGAGTGGGATCAGAGGGCAATGAGAGCAGATTTCACAGTCAAATGAAGGGGGTATCAGATTTCACAGTCAAATGAAGAGGGTATCAGTTGAGGAAACACCGTGAGTAAACATGCTAAGGCAAGAGAATTGGATTACCTCTGAGAAACTCCAAGAGTTATTTTTGAGGGTGAATGGGAATTCCAGAAGGCTGAAGAGGGCTTAGGTAGGAAAAGAAGTTGGAGTTAAACAGGTAAAGGATCAAGTAACCGCAGAATGGAATAGAGGTGTAGGAGGGGTGGGGATGGGAAAGCCTTGTAGTATGGCAGTTATAGAGGTCATGGCTTGGTAACCTGTGTAACCTTTGCTACTTCATTTCTGTGGGCTCCTTTTCCTCATCTGGGACCTAAGCGAGAATAGGGCTGAGTACACAGCGAGCTCTGTGGGGTGAAGAACAGTTTCACTGACTCTCATCATTCAGGTCTTGAGTCCTGAGAACAACGCCAGAGCTCAGGAGGCATAATGTGGGGAAGGGCTGTAGGGCTAGATCCCAAGACTCTGGAAATGTCCTTCCTCACCCATATGTGGGTGTAGATAACACAGGTAAGGCAAAATTGTTGGTAAGGACAGTCAGTTACAGCGCTCATTATTAGTCAGTGACTATGAGATAACGGCATTTCCAGTTATCTGTGGAAATACTTGCATAGCAACACTTATTGAGCACTAAGTTGTGTGCTTATCTATTCTACCACCTCTATGAGGGGGACACAACATGATTTTTGCAGTTTGAAAATGGGGAAACGGAAACACAATCAAGTGAGAGGCTTATGCTATGTCAGATCAAAGTGAGGGCTAGATCCACTTCAGTTCTGAGGAAGAGAGTCTTGAGATAGAAAACAGTGCTTACAAAAGGAATGGATGGTAGCATCATGGGAAAGATGTGAGCCCAGGGCTCCTACTTCAGGAGAGAGAGGGTCATGGATGCACAGACACATGCTACTTATCCCTTTCTCCCGCCCACTTGACCAATCTCCTCCCATTTTAGTGAAGAACAGCTGATAATATCCTTCCGACTTGGTTGGCACACGTCTTACATGACTCCCTGACTTCCTCCCCATAGTATCAGTACAACTGCGTAGCTACCAATCCTAATGTGCCTCAATTCCTTCCTCTGAAACAGAATAATGATGTCACTAAATTCAGGGCATGGTTGTAAGTCAAGACAACTTGCTTGTTAGAGCTAGGTACCAGGAGGATGGCTGTGACAGCCTCCTAATAGTCCCATCTCAGACTTCCTCATCCCCACCCACCTCTAATCAGCATTCTCAATAGTGAGTCTATAAAACACAAATTCAATGGAGTCATTCCCTGCTCTAAACTCAAGGGGATGTCCCACTGTCATTAGGATGCTGGCTTTGAGGGCTCAATCTCAGTCCTCCCCAGACCTTCACCACCCACACAATGCATTGCAGCATCTCTGCTCTGGATCTTGGTTCTTACTCTTTTCCTTGGATGCCTTTTCATCTAGCCCATCCCACTCCCTTTTTTTCTGCTGGCTAAATCCTTCACACCCTACTTAATGTGTCCACCCCTAACCTCACCCCACGAGTGTGTCTGTTTCCCCATACAAACTCACACAGACTCCCAGCATTTGGGGCAACCAGTGTTCACAAGCTTGCCCAACCCACTCAATATGCAGCCTCATGCCCAACCCTGTTCCTGGTACACGAAACACTTCATCTGTATTCACTAGACTGAAATCACATTCAGGGCCCTGCATGTCATGACCTAAGGCACATGGGAGGAGTCGAGGGTGGGGGAGAGGGAGGAGGGCTTACCATTACCAAGTCTGGCAAGATCTGGACAGGAGAGACCTAGCGACTGGCCCATCTTGTTAACTCCACAGCAGTGCTAGGTGTAACCTGACAAAAAGGAGACTGGTCTGTTGGAGCTGAGACTGCAGAAAGATGCTGGGAAATTGACAATGAATAAAAGGAGGAGCCTCTAGGAAGATGACAAGGCATAGTAACAGAGTGGTCTTACCAGTATGCTGCCAGGACAAGGACAAGATTCAGAGGGTGGCATTCACTGAGGACAGAGCAATCTCTGTGAAATGGGGGTATGGGAAGAGGGATTCCAGCTCTTCCTCCTGCCAGGAAAATCAGCAGTGTCAGGGTATTACACAGAAGATGGGTCTTATTCTTTGCACGCAAGAGAACTGGGAGCTCTGTTAAGTCCCTGTCAAGTCCAGTCAGGGACAAGCTCCCAATACATATTCCCTCAGTTGCCACGACTCCTTTAGATCAGCCCGGTACTTATGGAAAGCAGTCAGAGCAGGTGTTTGCCAAAGCCTCAGAGAGCCTTAGGACTGGCTGGGCTGGTGGGCCAGGACATGGACTGTAAGAGCAGGGCATCCACAAGAGTCTGACAGGCTGGAAAATGTAGAGAAGGCCAAAGGACATGTTGTTTCTACATTATGACACTTATGCCATAAAATTATTCTACTGCCCCATGACCAGGCTGTTTTCCTCCCATGTAAAGCATCATTCCTTGCCTGCTGAGAGGATGGAACCAACTTTTAGTACTCTCTAAATGACAATAACATGTTGGGCACACCAGCACTGGTCATCTGCTCTTGCCCACGGGCTGTTTAAACACATGGAGATTGGACAGATGAATAGGCAGGTAGCCCTCAGGATGCCCAGACCAGAATTGCAAGAAGCCTCTTAATCAGTTGTCCACGGGTTGCCCGCAACTGTCCCCATATTGACCAAGATAAAATAATGCAGAATCCAGTGCTAGCACAGAGTAAGGGATTTAAGATTAACAATGGTGGCAACCTGGTGTTTAAAACCAGGAATTTTCTAGACACTTTCAGTAGCCTGATATCCAGATACTCTAGACCAGTGAGTGGTTCTCAACCTTCCGAATGCAACCCTTTCATACAGTTCCTCATGTTGTGGTGACCCCCAACCATACAATTATTTTCAATGCTTCTTTATAATTGTAATTTTGCTACTGTGAAAGGGTCGTTCGACCCCCAAAAGGGGTCGCGACCCACAGGTTGAGAACTGCTGCTCTAGACAGAGTTGAATAGGCAAGACTGATGTTGCAATCAAGTGCCTAGATTTCATGTGTGAAAGATCTGAGAGAGTCTCAGGGAGGCCACTGCCTGCTCCACCCAAACCCAGAGCAGGTAGCATAGTTTTCTTCCAACTTCCCCAATGGGGAGAGTACAAGGTTTGCTCACATAACTTGGAAAGCTGCATTGAGTCATGGACTGGGTTTTCCTTGCCCTGTTTAAGGATAGGAAGTTCCCATTGGTCCAAGCAACCCCTCTAGTTAGGGTTTCTGCTTTCTTGAAGACCCTAGAAGCCCTAGCCTGTGCCCAGGGCAAAGACATGAGGGTGTGGCTACCACAGTCCAATAGGGAGGGACTCCAAGGAGTTCTACAGCTAGAGGTTTTCAGTCTTGGGCCAGCCCCTAAGTAAACAGATGGGCCAACCAGTTTGCTCTGCCCCTATAAGTCTGGGTCCCTGTTGCTGGGTGCTTAGCAAGGTGCCTGGCATAGAATGGAGGTCCATAAAGGGTTTTCTGGAGGCCTGCTTAACCCCACTTGCCCTGGGTTTGAGAACCATTGTCTTCTCCCCTCATGGTTAGATCAGTCTAATCCCAACAGGGCCAGGACGCAGCAAGTCAGAACTCCCTTGAACCCTCACAGTCAGGGCGGGGGCTTGTCCTAGTAGGTGAATAGTCATGTTGGGTAGATGGTGAGCTCTTGACACCCACTTTCAGAACCCTTGCCTCCATCCACCTCACCTAACCGGTACAGAGAAAGAGAAAAATAATAGTACAAGGATGAGGAATTCTCTAGGGAGGAAACCATGTGAGCAAGAATAGAGAGGCAGAACATGTGGGGCCTAACAGATCATGGGTTTGGCCTTAATACCAAACCTCTGAAACCTACAGCAGAATGGAAGCACCCATTGTGCTGGAGCACTTGTTCTCCTCAAGTACTTTTGGGTGCAAAGAATAGTCAATAGTAAGACACATCTGGAGCCACCTCACCTGACTGCATCTCCAAGCTGTCACCTGTGGGCTGTTTAACAGAGGCCAGACTCTACCTCTCTGTGTTCACCCTGAAAGTGTGGTCATGGAGAAGGTGAGTGGTGTTTGCACACCACAGGTACTATGTGGATGTCACCTGCTAGCATGGCTAGGGCACCATAGACACAATCATTCCACATAGCCCATTTATAGGCAGTGAAAGGACAGTGAAAAAGGGTAGGCACAGCTTCCTTCTACCAGTCCCACCAAGGGCAGTCTACATAATATCTATTTTCTTTTCTACATAACTATCATGACTACTAGTCATCATAAGTAAGTACAAAAGAACATACTACAGGCACTAGATACACCCATTCAAGGCCTGGCCACATGTCTCTGTTGAGGAGACTTCAGAAAGCCCACCTTTTAGGCAAGGGCTAAAACAAGTATCCCGGATTCCAGAAGGCTCCATACAAACAGGGTAGAAACAGCCTCTGGAACCAGGTAGGTCTCTAGGCAAGGCTGGATAGGAATGTCTTTTCTTCCTAAGCTAGTTTCATCATTTGATGCAACAAGCACATGCAGAGCTACGAGACGCAGG
>NW_022111330.1:67639-90128 GCF_000313985.2 Echinops telfairi | reverse complement strand
TAATCACAAAAACAATATGTAATTATATACTGTGAAATATTTATTTCTAATTACAAATAAATGAAATTTTGTCTTGAAGCATGGTGTAGCATGGGCAACAGTCTTCATGCTGGGTACTCCTATGTATCTGCATGTGGGCGGACATGCCTGGAGATGGATAGAGTGGTGGTGTCTCGGTTCCTAAGACATTGGAAATATGTATTTTCTGATGGTCGAAAGGGTTGTTCGACCCCCAAAGAGGTCACGATCCACAGGTTGAGAACCACTGCCCTTCAGACTCACGCAGCCATGCAATGATGGTGAATGCAGGAAGATCACACGCCAGTGGGTGGAAAGTCTTGTGGATCCATTGGTAGTGGAAGCATCTCAGCACTGGCATGGGTCTCCTCCAGTTCCAGGGCTCTGGTTGCATCAGTGTAGCTCCATGTGGCTTATCAGTAGGAAGACAAAGTCCAGAGAGTATCTGGCCTCCAGTGAGCTATTTATCTCCTTCACGTCTCCAAAAGGAGGTCATCAAGCTGAGACCTAATTGACAGGCTAGACTCCACCCCTTCACAAGTTGACAGATTATGTAACTGCCACAGTCATTGAACTTTTTTGCCTTTAATGAAATTCCTAGACAAAACCAGCATACTCACCCATTCTATCCCTGAATGGTATTTTATACCTGGGAGGTGGTGGCATCTCTGTAATGCCTGTCATTTGAGGCATTTGGGAAGTTTCCAAATCCCATGAGCTGCATGCTTCAACACCTGCTAAAGCAGTTACATGGCTGGGATACATTTCTGGGCCCTGGACAGCTAGTGAGTAGAAGGACTGGGACTCAGGTACTAACCTGGCTGGTCCTGCAGAGAACAAGCTTAGACCCATTGCACTCCTCAGGTTGGCTGGAAAACAGTAGCCAGATAGCTTTAGCAAGCAACTTTCCAGAGTGCTTCAAGTGGCTACTCAACCTCCCCAAATCCATTTTCTATGTGCCCTTTCTGTCAAGAATCACTGGTTGGTACTTGCTACAGGCCAAGATTGGGTGCAAGGGCAGAGGACACAGTCAAGCCTTCCAAGAACCAACAGTGCAGACAGATAGCTAGGACCAAAAAGTCACTCATTCTGGGAGACCACAGATTCACATGATCACTCTTGCCTTTGGCTTGTCAACGAGCCTACTCATGGATAACAGATGGTGAGCACTCTGTCCCTCTAGTCCTCCACCCAAAGGGAAAACTCAAACTCATTGCCAATTAGTCGAGTCTGACTAATAGTGACAGTATATAAGCTTTCTGAGGCTTTGTAAAACGTTTTATTCTCGTATTCCTCCTGTGAGATTTTTTACATATGCTTTAAACAAAACAAAACAAACCCCTTTCATTGAGAATTAGGTGGGGGTTTACATTACAGATCATAAATTTAGTCTTAAATCTAAACTACTGATCAAACCTTTCCAAAAGCTTACCCAGCTCCTACCTTGATTTCTCTTTGCCCAGTTATAGAACACAAGCTTTTCCTTCACCTCTAGCCTATTGCTTCATACTAGTTGGGGCTATAGACTCTAACATTTTGCTTCAGCTTACATAGTAGAAACTTAGTTTCAGGACTCTAAATCCAGAATCTCTGTTGAGTTAATGTGAGATCACAGATGGCAGACATAAGTATTGAAAGTATTGATAGAGCATCATTGGTTTTTTTTGTTTTTTAAATTAATTCCCCATTGTTTTTTTTTTGGGAATTGCTTGGTTCTTTTTTTTGAGGCTTTTTTTTTAAAAAGGAAATAAAAGTTACTTTAATCATTAACCACACTAATTTCAGTTGGAAAATGCATATTTATTTGAAGAAAATACTTGAATAAGTAGTTTTCAATGCGCAGCTTTGAAAATAAGGATTTGCCTAGATTATTTTTAATTAATCATTTTACTGGGGGGGCTCTTACAAATCTTGTAACAATCCATCATTCAATAGTATTAAGAATACTTGTACATATGTTGCCATCAACATTTCCAAAGCAATTTATTTCTACTTGAGCCCTATACCAACTCCTGTGAATCCTTGATTGTATATTATTTCTTATCTTACACTATGCATAGTCTCCCTTCACCCACCTTTCTGTTATTCATCCCCCTGATTGGGGGCGGGGAGCTATATAGCCAACCTTGTGATGGGTTCTGCCCCCCACCCCACACACCATCTCTCTACCCTCATGATATTGCTATTCCCACTACAGCTTGAGAGTTTTATCTGTTCTGAATTCCATGTGTCAAGAACTCTTATCTGTAGCAATATGCATAAGTACTCTGGTCTAGCCAGATTTGTAAGGTAGAACTGTGTCATGGTAGTAGGGGGGAAGAAGTACTCAGGACCTAGAGGGATGGTATGTATTTTGTAGGTGCTATACTGCAACCTAGTTGAATCATCCCTTCCTTGTAACCCCTCTGTGTGGGGATGTCCAATCTTCTACAGATGGGCTTTGGGTTTCCACTCCAACCCATCTCTTTCACATCAATATAATTGTTTGCCTGGGATCTTTGATACCTGATACCTGCTCCTGTCGACACCTCATGATCACATAGCTGGGGTGCTTCTCCATGTGGGCTTATTTGCTTCCCTGCAGATGAATGCTTGTTTAACTTCAAGCTTTTAAGATCCCAGATGCTACATCTTTTGATAGCCAGGAACCATCCACTTTCTTCACCACATTTTGTCCTCAGTGATTGTGTTGGGAAGGTTGAGTATCAAAGAGCACCAGGTTATTAGAACAAAGTGTTCTTGTGTTAAGGGAGGCCTTGAATAGAGGCCCAAAGTCTATCTGCTACCTTAATACTTAACATAATTATATGTACATTGGCCTCTATCCCTTTCATTATAAATTAATGTATTTACATATACATACCTATAGCTATATAGCTATAAATAGCTTTTGCCTCCTACTTCTTTGGTCTATTTTCTTTCACTTTCCTCCTATCCCACTATCATGCTTACCCTCCATTTGGCTCTCAGTAATTCCTCTCGGATACATTGTACTTGATCAGACCCCACCAGGCATTATATGCCCTCCTCCCCATCAATTTTAGATCTCTTGTTGTTCCTTAATCCCTGATTTTGTTGGCTCTCCATGTCCATTCCCAGCCCCCTCCTTTCCCATGTCCCCCTGGAACCGCCACGGCGGTCCTGTTGTTTTCTCCTCAAGATTGTTCATCTTGCCTATCTTACATAGACAGACATAGGGCAAAAGGAAAAGAAAAACAAATAAACATAAGAAAAAAACCCAATAGATCAGTGGTTCTCAACCTGTGGGTTGTGACCCCTTTTGGGGGTTGAACGACCCTTTCACAGGGGTTGCCTAAAGACCATCGGAAAATAAAATTTACATGTTGCCTACCTTTATCTGCTTTTTTTGAGAAACATGACATTGAAGCAGACCAAAGAATTATGATGATAATTTCTGTGAAGGAATACTTGCACATGCTTGCAGATGAAATTTCATTGTACTTTCCAAATCTACCCGACACCCCATTTGCACTTGCCATAAGCCCATTCCCACTCAAAGTTGAAGATGTACCTGAGACAGCGCAAGAGGAGTTCACTGAACTTATTAACAGCGATGCAGCGAGAACTGATTTCTCTACAATGCCACTTACAAAATTCTGGATCAAGTGTTTGCAGTCAGATCCTGTTCTGTCCAAGACTGTGTTGTGCCTTCTTCTCCAATTTCCAACAACATACCTTTGTGAAACAGGGTTTTCGAGCTTGTTGGTTATCAAGTCTAAATACATAAGTAGACTTGTTGTGGAAGATGATTTTCATTGTGCACTTGCAAAGACTGCCCCAAGAATTTCTGATCTGGTAAAAAAGAAGCTGTCTCAACCTTTGCACTGATGTTGGCTTTTTACACATACTGTTGTAAAATGTAGCAATGCAGTTGACTGTTGTTACATTAAGACTGTTAACCATGCTACACCATGCTTCAAGACAAAATTTCACTTATTTGTAATCAGAAATAAAAATTTCACAATATATAATTACATAGTTTTTGTGATTCATCACTATGCTTTAATTATGTTCCATGTGTAAAAATGAAAATACATCCTGCATATCAGATATTTACATTACGATTCATAAGAGTAGCAAAATTACAGTTATGAAGTAGTAACAAATATAATTTTATGGTTGGGGTCACCACAACATGAGGAACTGTATGAAAGGGTCACAGCATTAGGAAGGTTGAGAACCACTGCAATAGATAGTTTTAGATCTGTCTGCTGACCCTTATGTATGTTTTCCGATCAAGTCTGATGAGGTGCCAAGGCCTGTCCCCGAGTCAGAAGTCTATTTTCAGAATTCCTCAGGGACTTGGTTACTTTACTTCCCCCTCCCTCCCCCCTTGTTGCCCTGTTGCACTCCCTTCAGTGTCTCACCCTGCTCTGCATGGGGCAGAATGGGTACCCTTTCCACATAGTCTTCAGTGCTGTCCCCTGCAGCTCTATGGGTCAGTGAGGGAACGTTGTGTCTCCTGGTGGGGCTGGCCCTACGGTCCTTTCTGCATTGGCTGCTCCAAGCAGGGATGCCATCCCAGGGCTCGGTGGGCCATAATGAGGTTCGTGTCCCGCCGCCCCCCGAGTTCGCTTCAGTGTGGTTCTGACAGACCTACCTCTCTCTCCGGGCTGTATCTTCAGTGCTGTCCTCTGTATTAGCTTCTTCTGGGGAGGGGGTCAACATAGCTCGGCTTGGACCGGGTGCCTAGATTATTTTAGATTTACAACTAGTAACCTTCCTTTCATTAACAATCTGTGCTTCAAGTATTCTAATGCCTATTTTCCAAACACACTTCTGCCCCTGGCTGGCTGTTTTTATTCAGTTATATCATGTCTGCTTTATGATAGAGCTTGTAGATCTATTGCTATTACATATGCTATTCTGCAGATAGCACATGCAGTAGTCTTATACTGCTGATGAAATACTGTACCATATTCTCAACATCCATAAAGATGAGACAAACAAAATTATGTGTCAACAGACATGTATCCAACAAATCTGGGACTGTCCTAGAGAATTCCAGTCTTACTTCACAAAGATCCATGTTAATGTGTAACAAAGTCATTAGCACTTTCAAGTTTTGAAGGAGGATTTGATGAGAAGATTTAAAGAGTTGTTTTAAAAAAAGCAAGACTCTAAGTGCCCCAGGGGAAGATGGGCAATCTCCGGAAGCTTCACTCCAACATAAGCTCATTAACTTCTCTCACAGGTAGGTATTATTTAAATTTTACAGGAAAGGAAACTGGACTCTTAGAACCAATGACTCCATAAATGTTTCCTAAGTGCACCAGGCAGAAAAAGAAGAGAAGGAAAAGAAGCACTACTTAAAGGGCAGAAACAGAGCGTAGACCAGTGTTTCCCAAAGTAAGTGATATTGCCGCCCCCCTTGGGGGGCTGCTGCAGGGTAGAAAGCTAGTTTTTAATAGCCAGAGAAGTACAAAAAAAATTTTCTTTTCCTGAAAAGTAGGAAGTAAGCTAAATTAATTTGGAAACTGATGGAGACTTCCACTTCTCATTTGTCTATACTTCAGAATCACCTGTAGAACGGGACATTTTCATTCCCTGTCTTGTACACAGTTACCTGACTGCCAGATCTGAGATCTAGCATCTAACTGTTCAGACTTACTTTGGCAAGTGCATATCAATCACCAGATCCACTGAGCATCAGACACATTGGTTCTAAGCCTACTTCAGAGTAAGGGAAATAAATGTCCTTCCATCCCCATAAGCTCAACCAACGAAGTTAGAGTACTGAGCACAGAAACTGCCTTTTGCCAGAAGAGGAAGGTAGCCACCATGGAGGTTGAGATCAGTGTTTCCCTCAGCCTGTTGGCGTCTACAAATCACGCAAGAATATAGCCACACAAAAAACCTTGAACATAGATGTGCACAGCAGCTATGTTCCTGACATTAAAATAATGGGCCACAACCCACTAACCCTTAAATCAGGCATCCTTAAACTACGGCCCGCGGCCAATGCGGCCCGCTGAGGATTTATCCGGCCTGCTGGGTGTTTTTGCCCCGTTTTGTTTTTTACTTCAAAATAAGATATGTGCAGTGTGCATAATAATTTGTTTATAGTTTTTTTTTAAACTATAGTCCGGCCCTCCAACGAGTCTGAGGGACAGTGAACAGGCCCCATTTAAAAAGTTTGAGGACACCTGCCTTAAATGGACATATCTTGGTATAATAATACCAACCTATACAACAGTGAAAAGAACCAGACTGCTCAAAGTGAAGCGGTGAAGACCTCATATATTCACACTAGGCAAAAGAAGCACAAGCACAAGTTTTACTTACAGTAAAATTCCATGTATATGAATCTCTACACATCTGATCTCCAGCAGCAAACACAGCTCAGCTGTGGGTGGACACAGGGTAGCAGAGTGTGCCAATGAACTTTCCCTAGTAATAAGGGAAAGTTCTTTGCTAGAGCAGTAACCACCAAGTGTACATTTTTCTGTTATTAGAAGCCATCAAGTCGCTTCTGACTCATAGCTACCCTATTGCCTGGCCCTACACCTTCCTCACAATTGTTATATTTGAGCCCCTTGTTGAAAACACTGTGTCATTTCATCTCGAGGAGGGTCTTCCTCTTTTTCACTGGTCTTCAACATATCCAAAGTATGTGAGACATAGTCTTACCATTCTTGATTCTAGGGGCATTCAGTCTTTACTTCTTTCAAGGCAGGCTTGTTTTTCTGGTCTGTGGTACTTTCAATATTCAGAGCCAACACCATAATTTAAATGCATCAGTTCTTCTTTGGTCTTTTGTATTTGTTGTCCAGCTTTCCCATACATAAGAGATGATTGAAAAGTCCATGGTTTAGGTAAGGTGACCATTAGTCCTCAAAGTGACATTTTTTTTCTTTAATACATTAAAGAGGTCGTTTGTAGCAGATGTGCCCAATGCAATATGTCATTTGATTTTTTGACTGCTGCTTCCATGAGCACTGAATTTGGATCAAAATAAAATGAAAATCATAACTTCAATCTTTTCTCCAATTATCATGATATTGACCATTAGTCATGTTGTGAGAAATCTGGTTTTCATTGAGTTGCAATCCACACTGAAGGCTGCAATCTTTCAGCAAGTGCTTCAAGTCCTCACCTCCAGCAAGTAAGATTGTGTCCTTTACATATCAAAAGTTGTTAATGAGTCTTCTTCCAATTCAGATGCTGCATTCATCATATAGTGGAACTTCTTAGATAAATTGCTCAGCATACAGACTGAATAACTATGTTGAAAAGATACAACCCTGATGCACATCTTTCCTGATTTGAAATCAAGCAGTACTTCCTTATTCTGCATTGCCTTTTTGCCTCTTGGTCTATGTATAGGTTCTCCATGAGCACAAGTAAGTTTTCTGGAATTTCCATTCTTGGCAATGTTATCCACAGTTTGTTATGATCCACACAGTTAAAAGCCTTTGTGTAGTCAATAAAACATACTGCAAACATCTGGAAAAGGACATCATCCTTGATAATTTAGAATGTCAGTGAAAAGGAGGAAGACCTTTGCTGCAATGGACTGACATGGTGGCTGCAACAGTGGGCTCAAGCATAACAACTGTGAGGTGCAGGACTGGGTGGTGTTTCATTCTATTGGACAAAGGGTCACTTGGCATTGGAAATGACTCAATAGTACCTAGTAACAAACATCTTTCTGGTATTTTGGGCTTTCAAGTAAGATTCATTTTACAGTAGCAATACTATCATATCCATGGCTTGAATTTCTGGCAGATCCCTATTGTATACTGCTACAACTGTTTATGAATTATCATGTATATTTTAGTGTATGCTAATTATACTCAATTTTTAAAATAAGGGCTAGTTACAATACACAATTATTTGAGTTGTGGCCGGAATTACTCCAGAAATGTCCACTCCTCAAGGTTAGAGGGTACCCTAAAAAATGTAGTCTAGTCCCTGGACTAGGTCTTCAGGCATTGAACAGGTCAGTGAGAATAGTTTTCAGAACCTCCATGAAAGTTAAAGCCCACAAAGGTTCTAGAGAGCAAATGATCAGGACCATGTTCTCACTCCAACTACCACAACCACACAGAGCCTTTTGGATGGGAGAAAATAGCTCTGGGAATTCTTATTGGATTCCCACTAGGTCCCATTTCAAAATTAGGCATATCCAGCGACCCAGATCTTGGGGAGAGTTGGAGAGGGAGACCATACAAGCAGAAGTTGCTGGGAACGAGGAGCCAGTGAAAAGTACTTGGTTCCCTGCCCCCACCAAGAGCAGTGGGCAAGTTTGACTATTGCAGGCTGCAGTAGTATAGAGGAACTTTGTATAAATAAACACTGTCTGCACCCCTGGGGTGCGGGAACCTTGGGTCTTCTTGCTGGTCTGTTCCCTTCTAAACTGTTCCTCACCACACTCTCTGAGAGCAGCTATAACTTCCATCTCCTCCACAGCTACATACATAATTAGCATACACTAAAATATACATGATAATTCATAAACAGTTGTAGCAGTATACAATAGGGATCTGCCAGAAATTCAAGCTATGGATATATTATTGCTACTATAAAATGAATCTTACTTGAAAGCCCAAAATACCAGAAAGATGTTTGTAGTAACAAACCATTGAGTCATTTCCAATGCCAAGTGACCCTTTGTCCAATAGAATGAAACACCACCCAGTCCTGCACCTCACAGTTGTTATGCTTGAGCCCACTGTTGCAGCCACCATGTCAGCCCATTTCAGCAAAGGTCTTCCTCCTTTTCACTGACATTCTAAATTATCAAGGATGATGTCCTTTTCCAGATGTTTTCAGTATGTTTTATTGACTACACAAAGGCTTTTAACTGTGTGGATCACGTGGGTGGAACAGCTACAGGAGTTGACCACTGATTGCAGCAGCTACCCCAGGCCCATGCTGAGTAGGACCAAGACTGGGCATGGGGAGCAAATGTAAAGACCTGGATCACAAACAGAGGCAAGAATGGCTTCTTTGTGAGATGAGAGCTCAGAGACGTCCAAATCTAGAATCAGACTTTCTCTTAATGAAATCTTTATTTTACTCAGATAATTGCCTTGGAGACCAAGAACCGATACCATCTTGTAAACTACATTGCACCCTCTAGACGACAGTTCCTCGAACTCCTTATACTAATGTTATCTAGTAGGAACAGAGTACATTGGACAGAAGTTCCTGGAATCTTGTATACCCGCGGGAACACTTAAAAAGCTTTGGCATGCATAGCCAGGTAAAGCAAGCCAATATGTCCACTAAACTAGTTGTGTGGCTTCCTTCTTCTGTTGCTAGGTGTCACTGGGTTGATTCTGACCCATAGCAACCCTATGCAGAACAGAAAGAAACACTGCACTGTACTGCTCCATCCTCACAACTGTTCCTAAGTTTGAGCCCATTGTTACAGCCACTATGTCAATCCATCACCTTGAGGACCTGCTTCTTTTTCGCTGCCACTCCATTTTACCAAGCATGATGTCCTTTTCCAGGGCTGGTTCTCTCCTAACAATATGTTCAAAGTATGTAAGACTAAGTCTTAGCATTCATTCTTGCGTCTAAGGATAGCACACTGGCCGTATTTCTTCCAAAAGAGATTGATTTGTCTTTTTATTAGTCCATGATACTTTGAACATTCTTCTCTAATACCACAATTCAAATGTATCAATTCTTCTTCAGTCCTCCTTATTCAATGTTCATGCATATGAAGCAATGGAAAATACTATGGCTTGGATGAGGCACACTATAGTTCTCAAAAAGTAACATCCTTGATTTTCAATACTAAAAAGAGGTCTTATACAGATTTACCTACTGCAATGTGTTTTGATCTCTTGACTGCTGTTTCCATGAGTATTGACTATGAATCCAAATAAGACGAAATTCTTGACAACTTAAACTTTTTCTCTATTTATCATATTACCTATTGGTACAGTGGTAAGGATTTGGCCTTCTTTAGATTGAGTTGTAAGCCATACTGAAGGCTGCAATTCTTTGTCTTCATCAGCAAGTGCTTCAAGTCTCCTCATTTTAGTAAGTAGGGATGCCACATTCTTCTTCATATAATCCAGCTTCGCTGATTATTGGCTCAGCATACAGCATGAATAAGTATGAGAGGATTCAACCCTGACACACCCCTTTCCTGGTGTATTCAACCCTTACACACATCTTTCCATGTAGTATTTTCCTTGTTCTGTTTGCACAACTGCCTTTTGGTCCATGTACAAGTTCTGCATAAGCACAATGAAGTCCTTTGGAATTCCCATTTGTCTCAAGGTCATCCATAGTGTATTAAGGTCCACACAGTTGAATACCTTTGCATAATCAATAAAACACAAGTAAACACCTTACTGGTATTCTCTTCTTTCATCCAATATCCATTTGACATCAGTAATGATATCCCTTGTTCCATGTCCTCTTTGGAATCCAGCCTGAACATCTGGTAATTAGTCCCTGTCAATGTACTGCTGCAACCATTGCTGGATGAACTTCAGCAAAACTTTACTTGCATGTGATACCAGTGATATTGTTCCATAGTTTGAGCATTCTGCTGGGATACCTTTGGAATGGGTAAAAATATGGATCTCTTCCAGTAAGTCAGTAAAAGACAAGTATCTAATTCCTTTAATATACACAATGAGTCAAGTCAGGAGAAAGGACACTATGTCTCTCTCCTTTTTCCTTTTTGTCTGCTCTTTCTCCATCTGTTATCTCATGTGGTACCACTTTAAAGCTTATGTAAGGCCCTATAAGGGGCAGGAGGTACCTTTTCCATCTAGAAGATGATAGTGAGGGATTCTGTAGGCCTTCAGTTTTTCTGAAAGTTAGGTTCTTCCCCTGGCAGGCCTTTGAAAGTCTAATTAGGATGAAATTATTTTGTGTTTGGCTGTGAGGCTGGCTTTCTTTGGAATCTGTAGTCTTTCTATTCTTTTGCTGTGTATTGAGAATGTTGTGAGTCTGCAATGAAGAGGAGAATATTGAACTTGGGTGCTTTAAAAAATAATTTAACCGAGTGACTAGATACAGAGAGAAAAAAAAAAGATACAGAGAAATGCAGGCAGAGAGTGTGGTCTCTTTAATTTGTAAAACTTTAGGTTTGCTCTTCATCCAACATGGCATTCACATGGAGTCACATATGGGGCCAAGCTTATAAAGAGAAAGATGGGTGTCCACCTAGAGGCTACACTTGGGTCCACCATTAAGGTAAATAAGTATCCATTTTAGAAATCTCTTCTGACTTTAGAAACATCCTATTCGGGTTTTCTTCTTTCTTCCTCTTTTAACAAACACTTTTCATAATTTTTAAGACAGTCCTTCTAAAACAACCAAAAAATGGTGATAAAGGTATAATTTTTACCTCTGTAAGATATTAATTAGATGAAATGTAAATGGATATATTTCATTTCTTTAGAACTTCAACTTTGATTTTAAATATGTATGGTTACAAATTAGAAAGTTTTAATATTATAAAGACCAAATGAAGTCACATATATATAAAATTATATAAAACTTTAGAATCAAGATCTCTAAGGAATTTGTTGATATTAAATTTAGTAAGAAAAGGTTTGTTATGATTTGATCTATATTCAGGCCTACTGAAAGTTGTTGTCCCTAGGATACTGTTGTTGTGAGGGGACTCAAGGTTTTAAGCCCCCCATTGGCCCGATCACAATGATCTACATATAACACCCTCCCCCTGGGGGACAGACAAAAGAAACATGGGTGAAAGGAGACATCGGACAGTGTAAAACATGAAAATATAATAATTTATAAAATATCAAGAGTTTGTGAGAATGGGTAGGTGGGTGAGGAAGGGTAAA
The DNA here is from genome assembly GCF_000313985.2 of Echinops telfairi. Taxonomy (NCBI): domain Eukaryota; kingdom Metazoa; phylum Chordata; class Mammalia; order Afrosoricida; family Tenrecidae; genus Echinops; species Echinops telfairi. The sequence goes on along the minus strand of NW_022111330.1, from coordinate 78,303 downwards.
AAAATAAGGAGCTGATACCAACAAATGTACAAATGTGCTCGACACAATGGAGGGATGGGTAGATTGTGCTAAGAGTTGTACGAGCCCCCAATAAAATGAAAACAAAAACAAAAAACAAGATTAGAGCGTAATTGCTTTTAGGAAAAAATTCACCGTGACCAGAGAGAACCTTCCCAGGCAACAACACTGGGTGCACTAACTGAGAGCGAGTTGCTTGTGCATGCCCAGAGGGGAAAATGGGTATTATGAAAGCTCTGTTCTTTTTGGTGGGGGGGTTAACACCTTGTAATGTCCTGGATCTTAAGAATCCTATGGGAAAGAGTGTCAAATGATAAATTTATAACAATCTAATCTACACATCAGGAAGAAATTATGAAAGTTTGGGATGGGTCTAGCAATATTATATCTCTCTAATAAATATCAAGAACATGGGGGAGTGGTCTGACTACAGGAAAGGAGCATAATAGAACTTTGCCTGCTAAGCGTTAAACCTGCCCTAGCAAATTAAAGGAGCTAAAATACTTCTTCTTCTGTTTTGTTTTGTTTGGAAATTTATTTAATTGTATTATTGAGAGTTAATGCATATATCATATATATATTGAACAATCGTTCAATCCCATCAAGCAGTACTGTACAATTGCTATCACAATCAGTTTCCAAACATTATTTTCCTTCCTGGACTCCTTATTATAGTTTCTCTTTAACCCCCCACTTCCCACCCCCGACTATTCCCACCACCACCCCACCCCCTAAAACCCTTATTCTATTAGCTGTCCCTAAAGGTTCCTCAATCTTGGGTTTCATATACTGAAAACCAGAAAAACACATTACACACCTTCAAGAAGGTGAGCATCAATGATATGACACTTATGAGATAAACTCAATATGAACAACCAAAACAAAACGAAAATACAGATAATGTTGAAAACCAGATCAGGTCAGTGTACCTGAATTATTCACTTATATGGAATCAATCCTTTCATGGCTCCACACTATGTGCACAAACAATGTGGGTGAATTGTCAGGGATATTTACAATAATAATCCCTGAGAATGTCAGTTACAGATTTGGCGGAATACTGTAATACATTTATTAATAGAGCATGCAGGAAATCAATGTAGCAAGACCATGTTTTTTTGCCTAACAACAGCTCAACAATCTAGGCACACTATCCTCTGCTTCCTCAGAAACCGTGTATTTTCCTACTTAAGTCCTCAGGTTTGAAATACTTCTTTAAATTTAAAGCTGAAACATCTACTGCAGGCAGAAAAAAGGATACTGTATTCCAAAACCACAGGCTCTGATGTCATTGCATTTTGCTTGAATTTCTATTGTTTCCATGGTTACCTAATAATTGGCAGTTTAGGTCTATCAAACACTTGGCATATATTGTCATTCTTTGGTTATTATTTTCTGTCCAAGATCCTATAGACTTGTCATAGTGAAGGAGTGCAAAAAAGACTTATATGCTATAAATTACAGGGCATAAAATTATAAGTACATCTTTCTCAGTTAAAGAAATCCAAAGCTCCTGATTTGGTGGCCAAACTGGCTGGAGAACTAAACCTGAAACTCAGGGACCCTCCTAAACTGAATCAATCACTGATCAGCCACCCATTGATGAAAGACTCATCTGTAAGTACAATTATTCCAAAATGTGCCCTTGTTTTTAATCTTTCAGTTAATCCTGTTGGTAGAGTACAATCTAAAATTATATTAATTGGTTTTCTAGTTACCTTCTGCTTTTTCGGGGGATAGATGCTTGGACTAAGAATGCACTAAGGCTAAGTAGTTGAAACTACAACCCATAATCTGTTCCCTGCAACTTATGTTGATAATAATATTGAATGCTAGAAAAACCTCAGAATATAGAACTGCAGTTGGGGAGACTGTCTATTTGTGATAATCCCCAAATAGAAACTTGGCTGTCAAGTTTTACTTGACCCGTATGAGCAGTTATTCCTGTGTAGTCAATCCCACTACATCAGTTTAAGCAAATTCACTCTTATTGACAGCAAATTTACATGAGTACTCTCTTGCTGATTGTACATACAGCATACTTTGGGAACTCTAAGTTACTTTTAGATATTCATAGTGAAGATGCCAATAAAGATTAAAGTCAAACATCACATTTGTTATCAAATGAGAATCAGAAGAAACCCTTAGGCTAACACTCAGGTTGGGACAGTCATTTTTCTGAGAGCTTTAATCTCATGTTACAGTATACAGTATTAATTATTTTGGCAGTCCTTGGTACCTTCAATATTCTTCACAAGCACTATAATTCTAACACAACATTTTTTTTTAGTCTTCCTCATTTAATGTCTAACGTTCACAGGCATATGAGGCGATTGAAAATACTATGGATTAAAAAAATGAGATGATACCAAGGGCTCAAATAGAAAGCAAATGTTTTGAGAATGATGATGGCAGCAAATATACAAATGTGCTTGACTCAATGGGTGTAACTATGGATTGTGATAAGAGTTGCATGAGCCCCAAATACAATGATTAAATTAAAAAAAAAACACAATTAAAAAAAGAGAAAATACTATGGATTGTGTCAGGTATACCTTAGTCTGCAAAGTAACATCCTTGATTTACCCAATGCAATGTGTTGTTTGATCTCTTAATTGCTATTTCCCAAAGTATTGATTGAAATTCTAAGCAAGACAAAATTCTTGATGACTTCAATCTTTTTTCCATTTATCATGATGCTACCTATTTGATCCAGTTGTGAGGATTTTGGAGTTCTTTACTGAAGGCTGTAATCCTTAATTTTCATCAGCAAGTACTTCAAGTCCTCTTCACTTTCAGCAAGCAAGGTTATGTTATCTGCATATTGTAGATTGTTAATAAGACCTCCTCCAATCTGGATGCTACTTTCTTCTTCATATAATCCATTTTCTCTGATGATCTGCTCAGTCTACAGATTGAATGTAAGTATAATGAGAAGTATAATAAACCCTTGCTGTGTTTGAACAACTGCCTCTTGTTGTATGTGCATGTTCTGCATAAGCACAATGAAGTGTTTTGCCCCAAGATGCATGAGACACTGAGGTTCCAGAAAGTCCCTAATTATGGTAGAAATTGAATTCTTCATTATACTTAATTCTTTATTATACTTTCTGGCAAGTCTACTACAGACAGCCCAATGGCTTAGGAAGGATGGCCTTTCAGTTTTATCACCTCAGAAGCACCGTGGACCACCTGTTTGTAAAACGTTTTCCATTGTTCCTTATCTCCATTGATGCCTAAAGTAGGGTGCAGGTTTTTCAGGGAGACACCAGCAACATTCACTCCACTCCAAACTGGCACAACAGAGTGTCCATGTTCCCCAAGGGCTCATCCACGACAGCTTACTGGGTGGACTCCCAGCCTATCCCCAATTAAGTAACAAAACTGCACTGAATTCACATTGCAACCACTTCCAACAACATGGTTTTGGGAAGCCACTTATTGTCCAAGCCTCATAGGTAAGGGTATCTACTGGATTAGAAACAACAAGCAACTTGTAGTTTGGGACGTGCCCTACGATATCAGAAACTGTGAATTTGAAGATGTTCATGTTGCACTGGACCAAATTAAGACAACTTTCTCCCTCCTGGTGATGTGCTCTGGCTGTTATAATAACCAACTTGGAATTTGCAGTTACATTATATATAGTCTGTGCCAGAGAAAATTTTTGGTGTTCAAAGGAAAAGGCTGCCATGCTGGAGACCCATCATTTCACCCTTCAATTTGTCTTCTACAACATCAACAAGAGTGAGTTCATCAGCCACGTCTTTCATTAAGATACTGATGGCACAGGCCATGCCAACAGCACCAACCCCAACAAATGTAATCTTATTCAGAGAGGTCAGTTCTGCCATACAAAGATTCTGAATCAGCTGATCCTTAAGAGTTGTCATGCTGCTTTAGGAAGAAGAAGAAACTGGACTGCACTAGGGAGAGCAACAGCGATGGAGACGCTGACTCAGCAACAGTAGCTTTAGGACTCACAGTTAGTGCAGGAGGGACCTTTAATGGTACCATAAGGCTGACATCAGGAGGGAGCCAACTAAATTTTCATCAGCTTTATCCTGAAATTATAGATGGGCAATTGATGGTCTGTTACACTGTTAGTCGCTGGTCTGGTTTCAGTTGCTGATACTGAGCTTCTCTACTGTCTCTTCCCACAGATGTAGTCAATCTGATTTTGGTGTATTCCACCTAAAGAAGTCCATGTGTATAGTCACCATTCATGTTGTTGAAAAAGGTATTTGCAAAATACTATCATGCGATCCTAGCTTCATGTCTATCACCAAGACCGTATTTTACAACTACTGTTCCTTCTGCTGTTTCCTATTTTTGCATTCCAATTGTCAATAATTACCAATGCATCTCGATTGCATGTTTGATTAATATCAGACTAGACAACTTGGTAGAATTCTTCAATTTCTTCATAACTAGCTTTTGTGGTGGATGCATAAATTTGAATAATAGATTTCATTGAAGAATAATAGATATAATGCGATCATAGACAGCATTGTACTTCGAGATAGACCTCAAAATCCCCTTTTTTGACAATCAACGCAACCCCACTCCTCTTTATTATATCATTCTCAGCATAATAAGCCATAAGACTTTCTGATTCAAAATGGCCAATATCAGTCCATTTTAGCTCAATAATGCCTAGGCTATCGATATTTATTTGTTCCATTTCATTTTTTACTATTTCCAATTTTCCTAGAGTCATACTTTGTGCATTGTAATTCCAGTAATTAATTGATGTTTGCAGCTCTTTCTTCTCCTTTTGAGTTGTGCCCCATCAGTAAATAAAGATCCTAAAGGCTTTATTTCCACGGGCTTTATTCCACTTATGCCACCACAGCAAACACTACTTTGAGAAGGCAGTTTCTCCTCAGTCATAATTTGAGTGCCTTCTGATTTGTGAGTCCCACTATCTCTGACACTTTCTGCTTCCATTCATTAGGCCAATGTTTAAATGCTACACATAAGGTTTATTTCCACTGAAGTGGAGAGCCAATTCCTTCTTTGCAGTCTATTCTTAGTCTGAAAGCTTGTCAGTTTGTAGTTCCATGGTGACTTGTGTGTTGCTGTGATGCTGTACGTTATGTCACTGGTATTTCAAATGCCTGCAGGGTGGCCCAATTTTATCTATATTATCTTCTAATTTGCTGATTCTCTTGTATGTCTGATTAATTTTGCTCAGAACCTGCCTATAGTGTTTCTTATTTCAGTTTTTGTTCCTTTTGGTTGCAATGTCTCTTTTCTTATATCCTTATTCTGTTCCTCCACTTCCCCACTATTTCTTGAGATCTTTATCTAGGTTTTCTGATAATTCCATAATTGTTTTAAAAGATGTTGTATTTTATTCTCCCCCTTACCTCATTATTTATTCACTGCTAGATGTACGTTTACTCCTTTCATCAAGTGCATTTGAGGGGGCTATTGTTTCCCTGTTCTTTTTATGTTATGGTTTTGTGTTGGGGCACTAGAATTTTCAAGGGTGTAAATTCTTTCAATTCTGTAAATATCTAATGGTTCTGCTCACATCATTCTCAACAAAAACATCTCTAAGGGCCTTTACTCTTTGTTTACCATTGCCTCCCTATCTTTCTCCATGATAGCACCTTTTCCTTCCCTGTTTAATTAGAATTTGAAAGTCGTAGGTCTTGGTTTTGAACTTTCAATGTCTCCGAAATACACCAGACAATATACTTATAGCCAATCTGTTCACCAGGTACCAGGCATATGGTCTATATAAAATTGAGACTTGGGCATCAAGAAAACAATGGAGAAAATCAACAAGAAGCTGGTTCTTTGAAAGGAGTAACAAAATAGACAGACCACCGGCAAACTTAACAAAACAAAAGAAAAGTGGAAACTACCCGGAGTAAGAGATGAAAAGGGTGACATTACAACAGATCCAAATGAAATAAAAAGAATAATAACACATTACTAAGAAAAACTGTATTTACTCAAAACAAAAAACGATCTATGTAATCCACCCCATAAACAAGGCAAAGAATAAAAAACACGATCATATCAATAGAAGCAGAAAAGGCATTTGAATCTATCCAACGCCCATTTTGGATCAAAGCACTCAATAAAATAGGGATAGAAAGGAAATTCCTCAACATAATCATATATGAAAAACCAACAGCCAGCCTCACATTCAAGAGGAAAGAGCTAGAAACATTTCTACCGAAAACAGGGACCAGACAAGGATGTCCCCACTCTTACTGAACATCATGCTGGAAATGTTAGCTAGAGCCTTTAAACAACAAAAAGAATTCAAAGAATATGACTAGGCAAAGAAGTGGTGAAACTCTCATTATTTGCAGATGATATGATTTAATATGTAGAAAACCTACTGAGGGATTAGGCAAAGTGGCAAGGTACAAAATTAATAACTGAACGAATAGGTAACATCATGATCAACAGAGAAAAAGTTGAAGTTTTCAAAGAATTTGTATTGCTTGGATCCACAATCAAAGCTCATTGAAACAGCAGTCAAGAAATCAAGAGAAGTTGCATTAGGTAAATCTGCTGCACAAGACTTCTTTAGAGTATTGAAAAGCAGGATGATACTTTTTGAACTAAGGTGTGCCTGACTCAAGTCATGGTATTTCCATTGCCTCATATGCATGTGAAAGTTGAACAATGACACCGATGGAACATACAACTTTCCTCTAGTTCTTTAATGCTTTCTCCCCCCCACTATCATGATCCCAATTCTACCTTACAAACCCAGCTAAACCAGAACATGTACAGATAAGAGTTGGAAACACAAGGAATCCAGGAAAGTTAAACCCCTCAGGACCAATAATGAGAGTAGCAATGCCAGGAGGGTTAAGGGGAAGGTTTGGGGAAAGAAGGGGAACTGATCATAATGATCTACATATTACCCCCTCCCTGGGGGAAGGACAACAGAAAAGCGGGTGAAGAGAGACATCATCGGTCAGTGTAAGACATGAAAAAATAATAATTTATGAATTATCAAAAGTTCATGAAGGAAGGACGGTGGGGGAGGGAGGGGGATAAATGAGGTGCTGATACCAAGGGATCAAGTAGAAAATGTTTTGAGAATGATGATGGCAACAAATGTACAAATGTGCTTGACAAAATGTATGTATGTATGTATGAGCTGCCAATAGATTTAAAATTTTTTAAAAAGGAAGTTGGACATTGAAAAAAAAAACCCAACAACCCAAGAGCAATCAATGCATTTGAATTGTGGTACTGGGTAAAAATATTGAAAGAACCGTGAACTGCTAACAGGACAAATTTATCTGTCTTGGAAGAAGTAGAGCCAGAATGCTCCTTAGAGGAAAAATGGCGAGACTTCCCTGTACTTGTTTTGGACATGTTGTCAGGGAACACCAGTCCTTGGAGGACATCATGCTTGGTAAAGTAATGCAAAAGAGGAAGACCTTCAAGGAGATGGATTGACACAGTGGCTCAATAAGCTCAAGCACAGTAACAATTGTGAGGATGGTGCAGGACTGGGCAGTGTTTTGTTATGTTGTTACCATGGGTCAGCTTGATGGTACCTAAAAACAACAACATCTCACAAAGGGAACTGAACACATTGCCAGTAATGCTAGCAAAATTCTCATTCATTGCTAATGGGAACAAAAGTGGTATAACCACTTTGGAAGATGCTCTGGAAATTTCTTAAGCATAGTTTGACCATACAAGGCATCATTCTTGTTCTTAGGTATTTACCCAACTGATATGAAAACAGGTCTACAAAAAAACTAACTCCAAGAAACCAAGATGTCCTTCACTAGATGAATGAGTAAACAAACTGTGGTACATTCATATGAGATCTTCAAAAAGCCTAAATTGTGAGAATCCAGATTGTAGAGGGCTATGGATGAAAGTGGGATCCCAAGGTACATTTGTGGGAACTACATAGGAAATAAGCTTCTGGTATTTTCCCTCTATCCATATTAGAGGGATGAGATGAAAGTGGTTACTAAACAGTGCATTAGAGAGATGACTATAGAAGATCAAAAGGATAAATCTGACTTGAATGGTTAAAATCTTGTCAGTGGATTCCCCCTGCCCCTGATGTACATTAGGCCTACTCTGATTTTCAACATTTTCTGTACTTTGTTTGTTCATATTGGGTTTATCTCAGATGTTCTGTAATTGGGGTAACCCTCTTGAATTCGTGTTACGTGTTTTTCAGTATATAAAACCCAGAATTGATGAATCTATAGGGACAGTAAGAATAAGTGTTTTGGTCCCTAGGGCAGACTCCATTGTCAAGGAGTCCAGGAAGGAAAAGAATGTTTTGAAACAGATTACAGCAGCAATTGTACGATGTGACTGAACTATGGAATGATATGATATATGTATTAACTCCCAATAAAATAAAGTAAGTTAATGGAAAAATGTGTACTATTAAAAAATTAAGCATGGACTTCAATTTTTTGCACCATAAGACATTCATACTAACCTGTTAAAACATGTTTGGACATGATCTAGTAAGACATCAGTCTGCAAATAGCCTGTATCAGAGCAACATAAATTCTGCTAAAATTGAGGCAAGAACAAATATCAAATTTGATATCAAATTTATGGTGAAGCTTGAACGGAAGAATGATGATATCATTGATGCTTTATGAAAAGTTTATAGAGACAATGGCTCAAAGAACTCAACAGTCTACAAATGCATAATTTATCTAAAGAAGAGATTAAATGATGTTGAAAAGTAATAGACCATCTGCAATAATTTTTGAGTCAACAATTCGTTTGTCCCTTAATTAAAGATGTCTGAGGATTAATGGCAGAAGCGGCTAACAGCAGAAACGGCCAACACCAAAGACATCTCAATTGGTGCCACTTACACAATTCTAAATGAAAATTTAAAGTTTGGCAAATTTTTTGTTTTATGGATGCTGGGCCCACATCAGCTGCAGACAAGACCAAAGCTTTCTATGGAAATTTTAAACAAGTGGGATCAAAATCCTGAAGCATTTCTTAGAAGAACTGTATTAGGAGAGGAAGGATGGCTTTACCAGTACGATCCTGAACACCAAGCACAATCAAAGACATGGCTACCAAAGGAAGAAGTGGCCCACCCAAAACAACAGTGAACTACTTAGAAGCAGAGGCTATCGCAACAAGGCAGTTAGCTTGTTGACTTACTTTCTAAAGAGTCAAAGAATGTTAACATCTGCTTATTATGAGACTATTTTAAAAAGTTAGAAGGAAAACACCCAGGAAATGTTCACCAGACGCCTTCTCCACTACAATATTATTCCTGCTCATTTATTTCATTAAAAGCAATTTTTCAAGAGTTTCTATGAGAAATCATTAGACATCTGTCTTTCAGTCCTGATTTGGCTCCTTCTGACTTTTTTGTTTCTTAATCTCTAAAAAAACCAAAAAAACAAAATACACTTTAAACGGTATCCATTTTTCTTTAGTTAATAATATAAAAAGACTACACTGACATGGTTAAAATCTCAGGGCCCTTTAGGGATGGACTAAATAACTGGCATATTTGATTTAAAAGTGTCTTGACCTTGTTGGGGCTTATGTTGAGAAATAAAGTTTACATTTAAAATTTTTTATCTTTTCATTTCATTTTTCAACAAGTTTTTTGATGTCTGTGATTTAAGAGCAAAGATTTCATGCTGAAGACAGGTGAGCCTGACTCAAGCCATGGTATTTTCAATCACCTAAGCATGTAAAGGTTTAATAATAAGAAAGACCAAAGAAGAATTGATACCTTTGAATTATAGAATTAGTGAAGAATATTGACAATACCCTGTACTGTGAAAAGAACAAATAAATCTTTCTTGGAATAACTATAGCTAGAATGCTCCTTAAAAGTGAGGATGGCAAGATTTTGTCTCATTTACTTTAGACATGGTATTAGGAGGGGCCAGTCCTTGGAGGACATCATGCGTGGTAAAATAGGGGGTTAGCCTAAGACCACTTTCAGTGAGAGAGTGGCACAGTGACTGCAATAATATTCTCAAATATAGCAATGGGGCAGGATTAGGCAGTGTTTCTTTCTGTTGTACTAAGGTCACTATGAGTTGGAATTAACTGAAGGCACCAAACACAAAAGCAACCTTTAACATGATGTTATGAGAATAGCAGTTTAACTCAGTGATTTTCTTGCCAATAGCCCAATAACTCCATTCTTGTTATGATAAAAATACCCCAACTGAGGGATTCTATATCCCAGAAAAAAATTGGAACTTTGCAAAAAAATCTCAGTGCGAGGACATTCTACAAAGTGTACTTTCAATAACAATTGTTTGTTGTTAATTAAGTGGGGATTTACATTTCAGAATATCAACTTTGTATTCAACAGTTTAAACTACTAATCACACTCCTCAATAGTTTACTCTTCACTCACTCTTAGGGTTTTCTTCTTGTGGTCTACTATCTTCCATTTCACCCAAGTTAACATCTATCAACAGTTTAGTTGTTTTATTTCCTCTCCCCTCTACCTTAACCTTTTTTTTTTTTTTTTTTAAGAACATTTTATTAGGGGCTCATACAACTCTCTTATCACAATCCATACACACATCAATTTCTTCACTCACTCTTAGGGTTTTCTTCTTGTGGTCTACTATCTTCCATTTCACCCAAGTTAACATCTATCAACAGTTTAGTTGTTTTATTTCCTC
>NW_022111330.1:57421-66921 GCF_000313985.2 Echinops telfairi | reverse complement strand
GGGAGGGAGGGGAAAAATGAGGACCTAATGCGGGGCTTAAGTGGAGAGGAAATCTTTTGAGAATGAAGAGGGCAATGAATGTACAAATGGGTTTTACACAATTGATGTATGTATGGATTGTGATAAGAGTTGTATGAGCCCCTAATAAAATGATTAGAAAAAAAAAAGATGCTGCTCGTGAGACATATTGGAGAGGTCTGATACAAAGCAGGTAATATTAGAGAATTCACATATTTTAGGTATGAAGATTCAATCGTGGTCATCTAAAAAACATTACAGTATAGCCTTTATTTCTTCTAACTCTAGACAATCAAATAAAAGTGGCCACAAAGTAACAAGTGCCTAAGATGAGTAATGGGAACATGTGTGGGACTCAACTAGATTATTGCCTCTTCTCTGGGTTATGTTTAAAACCTCCGATAACAACATGCTTTTGTAAAATAGTAGAATCTTAAAAAAAAAGTCTTTGAAAAAGCCAGGAGCACTGGCAGAGTAGTGGGTTCAGCACTGGGGTGCTAACCACAATGTCAAAATCATCAGCTGCTCTACAGGAGAGAGATGAGGCCTTCTACTCCTGTAAAAAAGCAAATACATAAAATATATTGTTGTTTTTAAGTACTTTTGAGTATGTTCTGACTCATAGTGACCCGATGTACAACAGGATGATATACAGCCCAGTCCTGCGCCATCCACACAACTATTCTTTGAGCCCATTGTTGCAACCAGTGTATCTTTCATCGAGGGCCTTCCTGTTTTCACTGCCCTTCCAATTTACCTGGCATGCTGTCCTTTTCCAGCAACTGCTCTCTGTTGATAACATGTCCGAAATACAAGACCAAGTCTCACCATCCTTGCCTTGAGGAAATTGCTGGCTGTACTTTTTCCAAGACAGACTCTGTTTGTCCTTTCAGCAATTCATAGTCCTTTCAATATTCATCACAGACAACATAGTTCAAATGCACCAATTTTTCTTCAATCGTCCTTATTTAAGGTCCAACATGTTCATGAGGCAATTGAAAAATACCATGGCTAGGGTCAGAAAATAACATTTTTGCTTTTCAACACTTTAAAGAGGTCTTATGCAGCATTTTACTTAGTGCAATGTGTCGTTTAATCTCTTGACTGCTTCTTCCATGAGTAATGACTGTGGATCTAAACAAGACAAAAGATTGACAACTTCAATTTCTTCTCCCATTGTCATGTTATCTATTAGTTCTGTTTTGAAGATTTTTGTTTTCTTTACACTGAGTTCTAATACTGAAGTTGTAATACCAAAGGCTGAATCCTTGATCTTCCTCAGCAAGTGCTTTAAGTCCTCCTCACTTTCAACAAGCGAGGTTGTATCATCTGCATACTGAACGTCGTTAATAGACCTTCTGCCAATCCTGATACGGCATTCTTCTTAATAGAATCGCCTTTATGTTTAATTCATATACATAAAATATAATCCCTGGCAATTATGTTTTATAAAGATCAAGAATTAGGAATACATTAATAGCCATTTGGAATTTCCACAGGCAAAAAACTCAATTCTGTAGCTTTTTAAAGAAAATTGCACAAAACATTTTCTGTTTTTCATGGAATCCTTTATAACTTGTACTTTCATAACTCAAATACAAGAAGATAAAGAAATTAAGTAGAAATACAAAATTGTTATCCAGATTTATGCTAAGGTGTAGCCTCAATTATGTAGGAAAATAGTGACCATTTATAATTTCTGATGTTTCTAAAATGAATGTATAATTTGAAAGCACATTAAGTTCTAAAAAAACAAATAAGCTATGCCCATTACCTGCCTAAGCCAAATTGCCTTGGCCCTCTCTGTACTCCACTGTGCCACTCAGCCTGACCACTCTTGAGTGTGCTAAGTGGCACCCTCCCCTGCCCTGCAGCTACCAGCTCATGGTTTACTTCTCATAGAATATGGACAGGAAGAGAAGAGCCTAGATAGGGACAGTTGGATTTGACACTGAGAACAGTCAGCTGGCAAGCAAATGGGGCTCCCTTTTGTTCCTAGTGTCCACTCAAGGAGTTCTATGCTGAATCTGCCACAGCAATGGCACCAAGAGCTGCACTCAGTTACCACGTGTCAATGTCAGCACTGGGCATATGTCACAGCAGGAGAACAACAGTTAACAAAACTATCTAATCCTAAAAGGCCCAGCTCAACAACTGCTTCCTCTCAAATGCTTTGCGTATTCTCTGAGGGAGAACAAAACCTGTTTACAATAATAGTCACAGGAGCTCTGCATTTGGCTCATGTTTGTCTGATTCAAGGGATTACTACCTCAAAGTGACATGAGAGAATTTGAGCTTCTTCTTTCAAGAAGGACGGGAGGTCCATAAGAAAGATGACAGAGGGTTTCAGAAGGAATCATCAAAGTTCCAACCATAGACGGTTACTAAAGAGTGAAATCCTTCCAAACCTGATGCCCAAAAGGAACAAGCAACCCTAGTATGTCAGGTCCCACGGTAACATATTTGTTTCTGTTATTAAAGCAATTTTACAGAGAAAGAATTTGAGACAGAGAAGCAGAATTAAGTCTCCCTTCTGTCTGAGTGCAGAACTTGGAAACCAGGGATTTAGATGAACTCCCTGGACTCCCATTCCATTGCCAACCATCTTCCCTCTGCTACCCCTATGCTCTGCTCAGGGATTGCCAACCTTTTCACTGTGACGGGCTGCTCTCGTCTAGGGCCTACATCATGACAGGGCATGCTTTTACCACCGATTCTGTGCTTTCCTATGGCTAAGTGCTAAGTTTTAAAGTGTACTTGGCATTCCCTAGAGATGAGCCAGCTCCATCCTGGAGAAGGCAGTTCTGGCCAGGGAAGGTGGCCAAGGCCACTCCTACATGTATTGACAGGTCTCACCTGGAACTATATGGATGTATCTGGCTGCTGTGTAGATCCCACAGCCAGGTCCAGCAGTCCTTTACGGTGTGCATGTGCCACCCCAGCTTCTACAGGAGGAAATAGCATCACTGCTAACTTGTCTTCTCAGACATTGAAAAGCGGAAGGCCCTGTAAGAGTCCATAATGACTTCCTCCCCTGACCCACACACAATTTACAGGTGGGAGAAGTGGGGCTCACAGAGGAGAGGTAAACCATCAGCAGTGTAGTGGAAAGAGTGGAGAGCAATGCCTGTCCTTGATCATAGGGTCCCTAGGGACATGGACTGCCTTTCATGCTACAAAGATTCCTGTACCTTGGCTTTCATCAGTCAGCTATCTTCATGTCTATAAAAGATCAGCATCCCAGTCCAGGCCCCTGAAACCTCAAGTCTTCCAGGGACTTGCTAGCTCCACCCCACACCAGCTTTCTACTAAACAAACAGTTTTGTTACATTCGGTGGCCCCTACTCCGGATGCAAGAAAGCCCTAGGGTGGGATCAAAAAAAGCAGGAGAGGGGGCAAAAAAAAAGAGCAGGAGAAATCCTCTACCTGTTTACACCAGTATTGTGGCTTCTTGTGCCCCAAAGCAAACACGTAGAGTGGCTAGGCCTCACCTGTCAACTTTCTAAGGTGTAGAGTAAGCAATGAGTACTAAAAGTTCAGTACAGTCATCCTGTCTATCCCTCCACACAGCAACTGACTAGCCTCTGAAGGAGTGGGTACATCAGAAGTTAAGAATATACACTGGAGCCCAGCTATCTGAGTTCACAGTCTTAGCCAACTCATCTCTTTGCCTCAGTTTGTCCAGATGTAAGATGGATATAAACAGAATGGTGACCTCCTAGGGCTAGTGTAAAAACTGCTGGAGTGAGGGGGGCATGGTGAGCTTATGATAGAAGCAACTAATGTACACAGGGTCCTTATTAGGTACCTCATCCACAGAAGCCTCTGGCGGCCCTGGCCCTGCATACCTGCCACAGTCTGTGGCAGGTCCCCAAACAGCAGTCATCACCTGTTTAACAATGTGACATCATCACATATGGGATCAAATAAACTTTTCGGTCAGATTTTTGTCCAAAGGATTTAGATGAGGTGCCTGGTGCCAACACTTTCTCCCACATTGATTGGAACTACAAGGCTTTCATTATGTGATACCCATCCCACCTCAATTTTACCATCCACTAGAGGAAGATATTAATCCTTCTTGCCCCAAAGTTGTGTAAAGTATAGGATAAAAGGGGGGAATGTTGCTCTAGGACCAGAGCATGTACAAGACAGGTAGGGAGGGCTTTATAGGAGTAAAATAGCTGCTTCCACCAGTTTGTGTCCCAGTCCCTGAAAGGCTGTCCCTGAAAGGCATGGAGCACTTTGTGCAGCTGCTGCTGCTGAACCTGTGTCTAGGTACACTATAAGCAAAATAGAGCTGAAAATGCCAAGACAATAAGACTCACTGATGCTCTGGCAGTCTCCTAGCAGATCAAGGTGCATTTATGGGTACAAAACAGGAGAGGCTTCCAGATGTTGGAAAGAGCCCAACTAAGTACAGAAGGCAGAAAACAGGGGTGTTTTACTAAGTATAAATGCTCATATGAAGCCTTAAAAAAGAACACACTAGTGGTATTCTCAGGAGAACAGGTGGAAAAGCAGGTTGAGATAAAGTCTATTGTGCCAAACTGGCCGATAAACACATGTGGGATTAACTGAAGGGCAGAGAGATATGTGGCTCAGTGAGCCTCTCCTTTCTAGTTCTTGGGGCTCTTGCTTTCTGATGGTCGGACCAGGATGCAACTGTCTTAGCTAGTTGCCTGCTTCAGCTGGCAAGGCTCACTTCTTGCAAGACATGCATGAGGAGAAGCCACATGGACCTACCCTGATGCAGCCCTGGGTGCTGGAGCAGCCATGTGGAGACCCCTGCCAGTGCTGAGATGCTTACACACTCACTGATTGGACTTTCCTCCTGAAGTTGGAGTCATTGTGTGTGTTTTGTGAGATTGAGGAGGACTTTGTAGATTGGTGTTGGACATATGGGGTAATGTTGGACTTATGGGCTTGGGCAGCACTGGGTTTTGATGTTTTCTTAATGTACAGTTATCTTTTATATAAAACTCTCTCTATATATATATATATATGAGTTGCTGTGGATTTGTTTCCCTGGTTTACCCAGACTAACACACAGGTTAATCTAATTCTGACTTCCTTAAGGATTTATAAATGAAGAAGGCAAAACAGGAAGTGAAAAATGCAGGCCCAAGCCACAATAGCAGCCTAGGTATTAAGCTAAGACATTAGGGTCTTCTAAAGGCAGGCAGCAGGGACTACTGAAGACTATGCAGGGACAAAGAATGGTGTGGTGACAAATGGAGAGAGACCAAAACAACGAGTAAATAAAAGCCTGATGAGAACTAGACAACAGAATCACAACACTAAAGCAGTACAGTCTTTATTAAACACATTGTGCCAGGCCCTGCACTAGCTATGACACACCAGAGTTTACCTAACTCTTCCCACAGCCATCCCAGGAGGCACCACCCCACTCATTTCAGAAATGAATTTAGCAACAGCTTAAGGTGACACATAAAAGCAGTAAAGACGCCCAGATCCAAACCTGCCTCCTTCAGCTCTCAGAGAGCACGTTTGAATCTGAGACTGTATCTGAGCCCTGCTTGTAGCAGGCAGGGCAGGGCAGGTAGGGGTGCACATTCCCAATCCACAAAGTCTGGTCTCTGATCTGATCCAGTTACAGTGCTTGGCTTGGTTCACACAAAGGTCCCTAACATGCTCTCCTACTCACCCCCACCCTCTATCCCACCCTCCACACACACATACACAATACCCGCTGGGCTACTGGTGCATAGGAACTAGAAGGAAACCTTAACACCTGTCTCTTTAGAAGCTGCAGGTAACACATGTCTCTTTAGAAGCTGCAGGGTTATGTGGCCTGAAGTCACATGTGGCCTGAAGTCACATGGCCACTCAAGCAAGACTAGCATTTACCAGTGCGTCACCAGTATCCAAATCTGTCTTGGAAGAAGTATGGCAAGAGTGCTTAGAATCAGGATGGCAAGACTTCATATTCCATACTTTGGACATGTTATCAGGAGAGATCAGTCCCTGGACAATGACATCATGCTTGGTAAAGTAGAGGAACAGTGTCAAAGAGAATGGCCCTCAATAAAACGGAATGAAACAGTGGCTGTAACAATGAGCTCAGACATGGGAACAATTGTGGGCATGGTGTAAGACCAGGCAGTGTTTCTTCTGTTGTACACAGGGTTGTTAAGAGTCAGAACCAACTCAACAGCACATAGCAATAATAAGTGTCCATCCAGTTCTCTTACCCACCAATTGCAGAGGAGAAGAAGAGAACTGTGTTTCCTTCTACCAAACTAGAGACTTTACAGGATGGACCTCATTTCAGCCCTATAGATTCATTGCCAGTCAAGTCTGGCTCTGAGAAGGCTCTACTACTACCTGTGAAGTAGAATACCAGGACCACAGATCAAACTAGCCAGCCTCCAACCTACACTTGGTTAGTTATCTACTAGTGCCAATTGGCACCTCTTCAGCTCAGGTCTTGCTTTATACACTTGGACTAATTAATTTACTTCTCTACAGAGTCAGAGGGTTTCCCAAGGAGGCAGTATAGGCTTGAAAGGACCAAGGTTGGTGGGTGAGAACGCACACAGATGTCAGGAAAGGAACAAACAAACACAGTATATCCTCAAGACCTACAGTCAGCAGTCAAGAGCCCATGTGGCCAAGGGAAGAGTTGGTGGGGAAGGGGAATACACATTGTCAAAGGAACCCAAAGGCTACACAGCTGCCCACTACATACCCATCATCATGCCAGGTCTGTTCAATACATAATCTTCAGAATAACCCATCTGGTGGCAAGAGGTTCACAATTTGCTCCCTCATTTGACAGGAAGAAAAAAAAAAAGCCTCAGGGAGTATCCTTGACTTCAGTCACACTAGCAGCAAAGGATAGGAATATGGTCCAAACCCAGGGGTATCCCTGCAGAACAACTTCTCTCCAACCACACAATATAGGGTTTGGGTGTCAGAGTGGGATGGGATAGAAAAAAAATTCTCATTGCCACAACATCTATTCAGATTTATGATGGTACAGTAAAACTGCTCTATGGGGTTCCCAAGGCTATAAATTTTATGGAAGTAGGTTGTCATATCTTTCCCCTAGAGTCCTTGGTGGGTTTGAACTGCCAAGCTTTTGGATTGTAGCTCAGTGCTTAACTACTGTGTCCCCAAAGCTCCTGAATGTGGCAGGTTGCCCAGTACTCACAAGTACTATCCCAGAAGCCCCTGGTGCTTCCCCCTTACCTCACTACTCAGGCCACCAAGAGGATCTAATCTCCTAATCCTCAAAATAGAAATTAAATAGGAAACAAAAGATTTGTCCATGAGGGCCATAGTTCCATCAAGCACCCAGAGATTTGCAAGATGTCTACAGAGAGGCTTCCCAGGTGGCACAAGGAATGTCCTGGGATGAGGTACAAGACAGTAAGCTGTCAGTAAAGCACTGGTAAAAGAAATAACTAGGCAGTGAGGAAAGCATGACCTGGTTAGAGAGTTGTGCCTGGGAAGGGGGCATTGGGTCAACAGTGTTAACAGTGATAAAAACAATTCTGACTCACAGTGGCCCTACATATACAAATTAGAGTCATTGATTCCCCCAGGTCTGTATTCAGGGCATTTTCCTGTCTGACAGCATTCAAGAAAAAAACAGAAACCTCGCCAAAACTAGACCCAGAAAAGGAGAGTGATTTGCCAAAAAGTGACACAGCAACAGCAGGAACCAACAAAGGCTTAGGCTATACCTGTCCCAAGGGATCAGCTGCATCTGCCAGCCTCAGCATACACACACAGAGCATTTTGTAAAACATTACAGAATATTACCCCACTATACAAAATCGAACTGCACCTGTGCTGCCCACTGGCCTCCCAACAGAAGAAAGGTGGGTTTCACGGTTCTTCAGCACCAGAACACAGCTTTGGTGGACACTGCCCCTGCCTATGCTTGGTTAAGACCACGCCCACATGACCAGTCTAAAGCATCCTGAGGCCTGCCTAGCTTCCAGGAAGTTACTGGGCTGAATCCTTCTGAGAGTGGGCCAGTTGCAAGCAACGGCAGAAGCCCAGATACCAGAGGCTGCACTGAGAAACTGCGGGCCTCTGGGTCCAGCTGCCATTGCGGTGGGTTCACCCGCAGAGTCCAAAACGATCGAGGGAAGGAGGCTCTTAGGTGGAACCTCTGGGCCCCCTTTTCACAAACAGCACCCCCCAGACCCATCTCCTACAACTAATAGAAGGGTGACCTTGAGCGCCGGCTGTCTCTCTCTTGGCGTCAATGTCCCCTCCATCCCAGAGGGGCCTTGCCCACTGGAGGCCCCGCTCCCTGAGTGGCGGGTTGGGAAGGGGTTTCGGTCACGGCCTGCCTGGCGTCGCGGAGAAGGCGTGGCAGTTGCGCCCGGCCGCTCACCTCTTTGAGCTGCTCCATCTCGCCACGAATGGCCTCATAGTCCACCTCGAGCTCCTCGAACTGCAGCTTGAGCTGGTGCTTCTCCTCGAGCACTGCCAGACCGTACTCGGCCGCCTGGATCTTCTCACGCGTAGTCTCGGCCAGCTCGTGGGACAGCCGCTTCACCTCCGCGCGGAGCCACTCGGGCTGTGCCTCCATCACCAGCCGCACGTACTCCTCCTCTTCAGAGGGAGCCGACATGATTGTGCAAGGGCTACACACAGGCACGGGCACAGGCTGGGGTCTTAGCTCTGGTCACGACGCTCACCAGTCACAGCCGCCCATCCCAGAAAGCCGTTCCGGCGGCGGACGCACCACGGCAGGCTCCTCTCCGCGCGGAGAATTGTGGGGACTGAAGTCTCCACCGGCGCGCACACAACAAGGCCCATAATACACCGCGCTGTCCCGCCACCAGTCGGGAGCAGCCTGCGCAGTGACGTCATAGAGGCGGAGCCGAAGAGTCTTCGCTGCGGCTGACTGGTTACTAGACATACTCTTCCAGGCGGTGTGTCTGTTTGTTTTCCGCTTTGCACCGAGCTGGCGGGAGGGGGGGCGGGGGTGTCACTGCAGTCCCTGAGACCTTCCAAAGCGGAGGGCGATGGCCTCGGGACCGTTACGTTTCAAGCGCACTCCACCCTCCGCCCACCCCCAGCTTCCCTTGCCCCGGGAAGGAGACTAGAGTCGCCTGATGATGACACAGCAGCACCGAGTTCAGATTCTCTCATCTGTGCAGTGGAGCTTCTAAAGCAGGCTGGCAGGGTTCTTAACCCTGTAACGCCGAGCGCGACGTTTTCGTAACGTTTAATTGAAAAGCGTCTGGTACAGAAATTATAAAGCTGTTGAAGCCGATGACGCTGTCGACGAAATTGTTGCAATTTACTAGTACAAATGCATACCGCTACAAAATGCTTGAATAGTGGCACATGTTTTGACCGAATGTGCGTTCAGTGAATTTTTAAAAATTATTTCACTGGGGTGGGGGCTCGTACAATTCTTCTCACAATCCATCCATACATCCATTGTGTCAAGCACATGTACATTTGTTGCCCTCTTCATTCTCAAAACATTT
>NW_022111330.1:52175-53992 GCF_000313985.2 Echinops telfairi | reverse complement strand
AAAATATATTTTGTTGTTATATATTGATAACTATGAAAGTAAAAAATAAAAACAAAAAAATTTTTCCCTGAAATTAAAAATTCAGGCGTTATAGGTTAAAGTGAGCTCCTTTCAGAATTAAGCCCTGGTGGTGAGCTGGGATGAGCGCTGGACTGCTAATTGTAAGGTGGGAAGTTCAAATTGTTTTAGGGTACAAGAGACCCCAATCTCAAACATAAGGAAAACATTTATTAAGTTTTGAAAGGGACAAAGATACAGATACAACATCTGGCTGAGGGAGGCCACTAGATGAGGTAAAAATGTCCAACGGTTTATTGTGATGCAGGACTTTTAAAAGGTTATGGAAAGGAAACTTACAAAAGCATGGTTGGTGGCAGGTCAATGCATCACAATTATACTTTGGAACCACAGGAGCAGAAATAAAACTACAATTTGGATATATACTTTGTTAGATAGAAAAGCTTACAAGATCAGTCCAGGACTAAGAACTAGAACAAGGACAACAGAAACCCTCTCATAAAAAATAAGGAGAGAAATCATAAGGATCAAAGAGAACTTAAATGATATGAAAATCAAAAAGCTGGTTCTTTGAAAGGATTAACAAAACAGACCACCAGCAAACTTAATACAGGAGAAGATGCAAATACCTAGAATAAGAGTTGAACAAATCCAAATGAAATAAAAAGAATAATAACACACTGCTACGAAAAACTATATTCAAACAAATTTGACAATCTAGAAGAAATGGGCAGATACCTAGAAATACATCACCTACTCAATGCAGACATATTGAAAAAAATCCATATATATCCATAACAAAAGAAGAAATAGAGCAGGTGATTAAGAAACTACCAACCAAGAAAAGCTCAGAACAAATGGTTTCATAGGAAAACTTTACCAAGTATTCCGAGAAGATCTGACACCAATAATATACAAAGTATTGCAAACATAGAAAAAGAGAACAAACTCCCAAATTCATTCTATGATGCCAGCATAACACTGATAACCAAACTAAGCAAATACCCCACAAGACAGAAAATTATATTTCAATATCTGTGTTAGTCTGGGTAGACAAGAGAAACAAATTCATGGACACACATGTATAAGAAAGAGATTTATATACAAGAGCAATTGAACATTGAGAAAACATCCCAACCCAGTCCAGATCAAGTCCATAAGGCCGATACCAATCTATAAAGTCCTCTTCAGACTCACACAACACATGCAATGATGCTGAATGCAGAAGATCACAGGCCAGTGGGTAGAAAGTCTTTGGATCCAGTGACATTGGGAACATCTGAGCGCTGGCAGGGGTATCTGCATGCCTTCTCCAGCTTCCAGGGCTGCATCAGGGTGGGTCCATGTGCCTTGTCAGCTGCTATGTCACCCAGGGTGTGAGCAGAGAGAGGGAAGTATCTCCTGCCTCCAAGGAGGACATACTGGATTTCCCAGAATTCTCAGGAGAAGGCCATGCCCACACAGAGGCCTCATTGGCTATCTCCGGATTGACAGGCTACACTCCTCCCCTGCACTCTTAATCTTCAAATCGACACCAGGTTAGGTGACTACCACAATATCTCTCATGAGCACAGACACTAAAACCCTCAGAAAAATTCTGGCCAATAGAATCCAACATCATGTAAAAAAAAAAAAACATGACCAAGTGGATGCAGAGACTGTTCAATATTTGGAAAACAATTAATGTAATCCACCACATAAACAAGGGAAAAAATAAAAGCACACGATCATATCAATAAATAAAGAAAAGGCATTTGACAATATCCAAAACTCATATTTTTATCAAAATACTCAACAAA
>NW_022111330.1:47381-50590 GCF_000313985.2 Echinops telfairi | reverse complement strand
CTCAATTAGAAAATGAAAAACAAACAAATTAAGAAGTGGTAAAAACACATGGACAGTTCTCCAAAAATGAAGTACAAATGGTGAACAAACACATGAAAAAATATTCATGATCCACTAGCCATTAGGGAGATGCAAATTAAAACCACAACGAGATACAACTTTCGCCTAAAATACTAGCCCAATTTAAAAATAAACAAACACAAAACAACCAATGCAGAAGAAGATGTGGAGATATATGAACTTGCATGCACTACTGATGGATTTGTAAATACATAAAACCACTATGAAAAATGATATGGTGATATTTAAAGCAATTGGGAATTGAAACCCCATATGATCTAACAATACCACCATTTGACATAAACCCCAAAGAAATGAGACACAACATGAGTGGATGCATGATGTCCCATGTTATAGCAGCACAGTTCACACGAGCAAGAAACTGGGAGCAGCTCAAATACCCAAAAGTGGAAGAATGGATAAGAAATTATGTTACACAAAATTGAATGCTATGCATCCCTGAAAAACAGTGATGCAAGCATGAAACACTATCACATGGAAGGACCTGGAAACCATTAGTCAATCACAAAAGGATAAATATTATATGAGACCACTTCTATAAGAAGAAACACCAATTAAACAAATCTTGTAGACCAATTTCCAAACAAAAAGGTAGAATGTGGTGTTAGGCCAGGTTGACTAGAGAAACCAATCCAAAGACACTTATATGGGTATAAGAAAGAGCATTATATCAAGAAAACATCCCAGCCCAGTCCAACATAAGTCTGAATGCCTGATATTAATCCATAAGTCCCACTTCAGACTCACAAAGCCACATGCAATGATGCAGAATGCAGGAACATCGCCAGCCAGTGGGTCAAAGTCTTGGGGATCCAATGGTGGTAGAAGCATCATAGGGCTTTGGCAGGTCTCTCTGTGGCTCCTTCACAGGAAGATGACGGTAGAGAGAGAACGGGAGGTTCCTAGGACTCTTCTTATTAGAAGGTCGCACCCACAAGGAGGCACCATCAGACTGTGACCTGATTGACAAGCTAGACTCCACCCTACACTTTATGTTAACACAAAATTATGTAACTACCACAAATGTCTGCATACTGGCCATGAACCATACACAACCCACCTTAGGTGCACTAGACATCACATTGATTGGGGGGGTCACTTCTTCAAAATGGGGGAAAGGGAGGGAACCATCCACTTGATGCCATACTACATTGAGCAAAAGCTATGACAAATCAATAGGCTAAAAAAAAATCAATAGGCTTTCCACAGGAATGAGAGAAGAACCTTACTGGAAAATCAAGTTCAGACCAGGGTAGAGGAGCATCTACATTTCAGAGGAAGCCCTGATATTTCTGAGGGTGGGTATCATGGGTAAATGTGGAGAAGCAACCTCACATTGTGAAGGGATGTTAAACAATAATTGTAGGGAACCTAAGGGGAGAATAAACCAGATTATATGGTCCTAGGTTGACACTTCAAATATGTGTCTACCCAATGCTTGGTGAACTGCGCCATGGACTAAGCACTATGATCACCTTAGATGCTGGCCTTGCAGGGAACACGACATCCCTCAAGAGCCACCCCAGAAGGACTCAAGGTGTAAGCCCAACTGAACGAACTGGGCCCTGTCTCAAAATTACCTGTACCCTTGGAATTAGGACTGAAATTATCTGATGGGAGAAGGGGTGGACATGACAGTGGTTGGACCTTGAGTGTGTGTGTCCAATGTAAGGGGACTCAGAATCACCATATATTTAGTACCACAATGCTCCCTTGCATTATATGACAGTGTGGTAGTGAGGTAGCTTATTGTGCCAACCTGGCTGATAAACACATGCGGGATTAATTGAAGGGTGGAGAGATAAACGACTCAGGGAGCCTCACCTTTCTTGTCTCTTGCTCTTTGATCATCAGACTAGTGTGCGGCTGCCTTGCTTGTTCTGTGCCTCATTTGCAAGCTACACTACCTGTGGGACACCTAACCCATGGACGGTGTCATTGTAATTTGAGGTTCCTTCAAGACCTGCTTCGCCACACTATTGGAATTTACATCTTTTGAGCTGGGGACTGTCAGACCCTGTCATCTGGCTGACTGTTGGTGACCTGCCTTGCTGTTTGCTGCCTGTGCCCAGATAGCCTGAATTGCTCTACAGAGGACTACCAGGTGGCCCTCAAGACTTGAAGGACTGCCAGTGTCTCATGGGAGTGAGTTGCACTGAGCCATTTGTACTACTTTATCATTTAATTAACTGTTTATTTCTTGTCATCTATCTATCTATCTATCTGTATAAATATATATAAAATTATTAACGTTCTGGTTTTGTTTCTCTAGAGAACCCTGTCTAACATAGGTAGTTAGAAAATTTTATGTCAACTTGAAGATATGTAACAGTATAGGAGTAATAGTCAACCTGTCAGTCAAGTCACAGCCTGTAGAAATGGCAATCATTGAACCTTGGATGGGACTCCTGGCTTAGTGGGTGTCCAATGAAAGGGGACCCAGAACCACCATATATTTAATCCTTCAACTTACCCCCTGCATTAGTATGACAGATTTAAATCTGAGAGGCATGCTAATGCAGGGGGAAAATTGTAAGCAACGATACAGTAAATTTTCCCCTAGCACCAAACCCCCATGCGCAATGTAAACAGAGTTCAATCAATTAAGAAATCAATCTGTACAAAGCAACAAATCATGGATTACAGCTCACAGCTAGAGAATATTTGGATAATTCTACACTAAGAGATAAATTATTGATGTTATCAATTATGATATAAATGTTATTAATATACCTCAGGGGAATGATTAATTTTTTCTCTTTTTCCTTGTTTTGTTGTTGGGCTTTTTTTTGTCATAACATGGCTGCGAAAGTAAATCAGAATAGTTCATAACTCATGGACAAGCAGATGGATTCTTGGCTCCCATGTAATTCTACCCCCAGTTCAAGAACAGTTCTTATAACATGGCCCCACTCAACATTCACCTTCATGAAGAGATCACTGAAGATAAGAGTTCCACAGCAAATTGTGGTCAAGAAAGAAGATGATGCCTGGTTGTCCATCTGAATAGTGTCTGAAGTCTTAAAGGCTTGTATTCAACCAAGATATCAGCTAAGTCCACATCAAAGAACACACCAGCACCTGTAATCCAACAATGACCATAGCATAGGGCTATAGGTCAGTGAGGG
>NW_022111330.1:42161-45348 GCF_000313985.2 Echinops telfairi | reverse complement strand
TGATGCATGTATGGATTGTGATAAGAGTTGTATGAGCCCCTAATAAAACAATTAAAAAAAGATTACATTTAGGTTTATGGTTAAGGTTTGTGTTAGTGTTATAGTTAAGGATTGTGTTAGGGTTAGGATTTG
This sequence comes from Echinops telfairi, assembly GCF_000313985.2. Lineage (NCBI taxonomy): Eukaryota > Metazoa > Chordata > Mammalia > Afrosoricida > Tenrecidae > Echinops > Echinops telfairi. The sequence continues at coordinate 45,216 of NW_022111330.1, read as the reverse complement.
CATTGGTTTTTGTGTTAGGGTTGGGTTTACCGTTGTGGTTAGGGTTTTGTTAGTTTGAGGTTTAGGTATAGGGTCAGGATTAGGATTAGGATTAGGGTTGGGTTAGGACATGTCTTAAGGTTATGGTTAGGGAGAGGGTTAGGTCTAGGGTTAGGGTTTGTGTTAGGGTTAGAGTTATGGTTAGAGTTTTTGTTATGGTTATGGTAAGAGGAAGGGTTAGGGTTAGAGTTTTTGTTAGTGTTAGGGATAGGGTTAGGGTTTGGGCTAAAGTTAGAGTGAGGATTAGGTATAAGGTTAGGGCTGGGTTTAAACCTAGGATTAGGGTTATTGTTAGGGCAAAAGTTAGGGTTAGGGTTAGGGTTTCTGCTAGGTTTATGGCTAGGGTTAGTTTTAGGTTTAGATTTAGAGTTCAGGGTTAATGTTATTGTTTGTTTTAGGGTTAGGGTTAGTGTTAGGGTTTGGGTTAAGGTTAGGACAATTGTTTTAGGGTAAGGTTAGGGTTAGGATTTGTGTTAGAGTTAGAGTTAGTGTTAGGGTTTGGGATAAGGTTTGTGTTAGGGTTAGGGTTAGAATTAGAGTTAGGGTTAGGATTAGTTTTAGGATTATGTTGTGGGTTAGGTTTAGGGTTAGTTTGTGGATTAGGGTTAGGGCTAGGTCTTGTGTTAGTGTTAGGCTTAGGTTTATGTTTAAGTTTAGAGATAGGTTTACGGTTTCTTTTAGTTTTAGGTTTAGGTTTGGGTTAGGGTCAGGGTTATGGTTATGGTTCTGTTAGGCTTATGGTGATGGATAGGGTAAGAGTTAGAATTCGGTTTAGGGTAAGAGTTAGAATTAAGGGTAGGGTTAGGGTTAGGTTAACGGTTAGGGTTAGGTTTTGGTTTTGGGGTAGATTTAGGTTTTATGACAGATTAGGGTTACTTTTACGGTTAGATTTAGGGTTGGCTTTGGGTTGCAATTAGTATATGGTTAGAATTATGGTTAGGGAAGATTTATGGTTATGGTAAGGGTTATGGTTATGGTTAGGATTAGGAATCAGGTTAGGGTTAGGGATTGTGTTAGGGTTAGGGTGTGTGTTAGTGTTAGTGACAGCATTAGGATTCGTTTTAAGCTTAGGTTTATTGTTAGGGATAGGCTTAGGTTAAGATTAATGTTTGTGTTAGGGTTAGAATTAGGGTTACGGTTAAGATTAGGATGAGGGTTAAGGTTAGGTTAAATTTAGTTTTAGGGTTATGGTTATGGTTCGGTTAGGGTTAAACAAAGGTTAGGATTAGGATTAGGGTTACGCTTAGAATTCGGGCTCGGTACAGGGTTAGGGTTAGTGTTAGAGTTACTAGGGTTAGGGTTAGAGTTAGAGTTAGGTCTAGAGTTAGGGTTAGGCAAGGGTTAGTGTTAGGGTTAGGCCTAGCTATAGGTTTATGGTTATGGTTAGTTTTAGAGTTAGGTTGAGACATAGTGTTAGGATTACAGTTAGGGAGAGTGTTAGGATTAGTGTTAGTGGTAGGGGTATGATTAGGATTTTTGTTAGGGTAAAGGTAAGGTTTGTTTGTGTTACAGTTAGCGTTATGGTTATGGTTATGGTTGGTGTTAGACTTAGGGTTAGGGTGGATGTTAGACTTAGGGTTAGGGTGGATGTTAGACTTAGGGTTAGGGTGGATGTTAGACTTAGGGTTAGGGTTTGTGTTTGTATTAGGTTTAGAGTCAGCTTTAAGGTTAGGTTAGGCTTAGGGTTAGTGTTAGGGATAGGCTTAGGGTTAGTGTTTGTGTTAGGGTTAGTGCTAGGGTTAGAATTAGGGTTAGCATCAGGGTTAGGGTTAGGGCTAGGGTTTATTTTAGAGTTAGGTATTGTGTTAGGATTAGTTCTGGGGTTAGGGATAGACATAGGGTTAGGTTTAGGGTTAGGGTTAGGATTAGTGCTAGAGTTGGGGTTAAGGTTAGGGTTGGCAATAGTGTTTGTGTTAGGATTAGAGTTAGGATTCTGGATAGCGTAAGGGCTAGGTTTTGGGCCAGGTTTAGGGTTCAGGTTAAGGCTAGAGCTGGGGTTAGGTTTAGGGCTAGGGTTATGGTTATGTTTAGGGTTTGTGATATGGTTACGGTTAGTGTTAGAGTGAGGTTTAGGCTTAGGGTTAGGGTTATAGTTAGGGTTTGGGATATGGTTGGGGTCAGACTTAAGAGTTAGGGTCAACATTAAGTTTATGGTTAAGACTAGGGTTTGTGTTATGCTTAGGGTTAGGCAAAGGGTTAGTTTTGTGTTAGGGCTAGGGTTAAGGTTAGCACTAGGGTTAGTGTGAAGGTTAGGTTTAGGTCTAGGACGAGGGTTAGGCTTAAGGTTAGGGTTAGCATTAGTATAATAATGGTGTTAGTTTTACCATTAGGTTGGGGTTAGGGATAGGGCTAAGGTTAGGGCTAGGGTTTGGGTTAAGGTCAGAGCTAGGGTTAGGGCTAGGGCTTGTGCTAGAGCTATGGATAGGGTAAAGTTAGAGGTAGGGTTAGGGTTATGGTAAGGGCTAGGGTTAGGTTAAGGGTTATAATTATGGCTAGGGTTAGGGTAATGGTTAAAGTTAGGGTTAGGGCTACAGTTAGGATTAGGTTTAGGTTTAGGGTTAGGTTTAGGTTTAGGGTTAGGGTTAGGACTAGGGTTAAGGGTAAGGTTAGAGATAGTACTAGGGTTAGGGTTAGTGTTAGGGCTAGGGCTAGGTTTAGGATTAGGTTAAAGTTAGTGCTAGGGTGAGGGTTAGACTTAGGGCTAGGGTTAGCTTGAGGGTTAGGGTTGGGTTAGAGCTAAGGTTAGTGCTAAGATTAGGGATAGGGTTAGGGTTAGAGATAGAGCTAGGGCTATGGGTAAGGTTAGGGCTAGGGTTAGGGTTAGGGTTAGGATGAGGATGAGGAGTAGGGGTAGGGGTACAGCTAGGTTTCTGGTTCAGGTTAGGGTTAGAGGTAAGTTTAGAATTAGTGCTAGAATTAGGTTTAGGTTTAGATTTAGGGCTAGGGTTAGGGTTGCCATTAGGGATAGAGTTAGGTTTATGGCAAGAGCTAGGGTTAGGGTTAGGTTTAAGGTCAG
>NW_022111330.1:34167-41823 GCF_000313985.2 Echinops telfairi | reverse complement strand
GGCTAGGGTTAGGGTTAGGGTTAAGACTAGGACTAAGTTTAGAGCTAGGGTTAAGGTTAGAGCTAGGGTAGGGTTACATCTTTTGTTAGAATTAAGGTTAGGGTTTGGGTAGAGCTCAGATTAGGGTTAGAGCTAGGATTAGGGTTAGGGTTAGGTTTAGGGCTAGGACTAGGGTTAGGGCTATGGTGAGTATTACTGCTAGGGTTAGTGTTAGGGTTAAGGTAGAGTAAAGGTTAGGACTAGGATTAGAGTTAGCTTTAGAACTAGGGTAGTGTTAGGGTTGGAGTTAAGGTAGGGCTACGTATAGGGTTACGGCTCAGGTTAGGGCTAGGGGTTTTGGTAGGGTTAGGGTTAGGGTTAGGTTTAGTGTTAGGATTAGGATGAGGGTAGTGGTAGGATTAGGGCTAGGTTTAGGGTTAGAGCTAAGGTTAGGGTTAGTGCTAGTATTAAAATAGATTGAGGGCTAGGATTAGGGTTAGGGTTAGGTTTCAGACTGTGGCAATGATTAGGGCTAGGATTAGGGTTCGGGTTTTAGCTAGGGTTATGGTCAATGTTAGGCTTGGGGTTTGGGTTAGGGTTAGGGCTAGGCTTAGGGTTAGGGTAGGCTCAGGGCTAGACTTAGGTTTAGGGATAAGGCTAGGGTTAGGTTTAGGATTGGGTTAGGTTTAGTGTTAGGGTTATGGTTAGTGTTAGGGCTAGGGTTAGGGTTAGGGTTGGTTTAGGTTTAGGGTAGGGTTAGGGATAGTACTATGGTTAGAACTAGGGTTAGGTTTAGATGTTGGGTTATGGATAGGGTAAGTGTTAGGGCTAGGGTTAGTGCTTGGGTTAGGGTTAGAGCTAAATTTACAGTTAGCCTTGGGAATAAGGGTATTGTTAGGGTCAAGGTTAAGGTTATCTTTATGGATAAACTTAGGGTTAGGTTATGGTTAGGTCTAGATTTAGGGTTAGCACTAGGGTTAGTGTTAGGTTTAGGGCTAAGACTAGGGTTAAAGCTAGGTGAGGGTTATGGCTAGGGTTTGGATTAAGTTAGGGCCTGGGTTAGGGTTAGAGTTAGGATTAGGGTTAGGGTTAGGACCAGTGTTAGGGTTGGTTTAGGCTTAGGGTTAGGTTTTAGTCTTGGGCTAGGATTAGGGATAGAATAAGGGCTCAGATTTTAGCTAGGGTTATGGTTAACATTAGACTTGGGGTTTGGGTTAGGGCTATGGCTAGGCTTAGAGTTAGGGTTAGGGCAGACTTTGAGCTAGGCTTAGGTTTAGGGTTATGGTTATGGTTAGTATTAGGGCTACGACTAGGGTTACAACTAGGGTGAGGGTTATGGCTAGGTTTAGGGTTAAAGCTAGGGTAAGTGTTAGGGTTAAGGTAGAGTTAAGGTTAGGGCTAGAATTAAGGTTAGCGTTAGACCCAGGGTTAGGGTTAGTACACAGTTAGCGTTAGGGTTAGGGTTAGGGTTAGGGTTGGGGTTGTGCTACCGTTAGGGCTAGGGTTAGGGTTAGTGTTAGGCTCATGCTACCGTTAGGGTTAGGGTTAGGGCTAAGGTCAGGGTTAGGATTAGGTTTAGTGTTAGGGTTATGGCTAGGATTAAGATGAGGGTTAGGGTTAGGGTTAGGGTTAGTGCTAGTTAAAGTAGATTCAGGGCTAGGATTAGGGTTAGAGTTAAATTTCAGGCTAGGGCTAGGATTAAGATTCGGGCTTTAGGTAGGGTTATGGTTAACATTAGGCTTGGGGTTTGGTTTAGGGTTAGGGCTAGGTTTAGGGATAGGGTTAGGGTAGGCTTAGGACTATGGTTATGGTTATATTTAGTGTTATGGTAAGAGCTAGGGTTAGGTTTTGTGCTATCATTAGGGTTAGGGTTAGTGTTGGGCTAGGTCTACGGTTAGGCTTAGGGTTAAGATTAGGCTTAGAGCTAGGGTTAGGGTTAGTGTTGGGCTAGGTCTACGGTTAGGCTTAGGGTTAAGATTAGGCTTAGAGCTAGGGTTAGGGTTAGTGTTAGGGCTAGGGTTAGGGATAGGTTAGTGTTAGTGTTAGGGCTAGGACTGTGATTAAGGCTAGGGTTAAGGTTACGGCTTGGGTTAGGGTTCGGGTTTGAGTTAAGTTTAGGTTTATGTTTTTTGTTAAAATTGGGGTTAGTGTTTGGGTTACAGCTAGAATTAGGGTTCCGCTTAGGGCTAGGTTTAGATTTAGAGTAAGGGTAGGGTTAGGGCTAGGGCTAGGGTTAGGATTAGGGTTATGGTTTGTTCTCTGTTATGGTTGGTGTGAGGCTAGTTTAGGGTTAAAGCTAGGGTTATGGTTAGGATTAGAGATAGGGTTATGGTTAGTTTTAGGGCTCGGATTAGGTTTAGGGTTAGCGTTAGGTGTATGGTTAGGGTTATAGCTACAGTTAGGGCTAAGGTTCAGGTTGGGTTAGGGTTAGAGTTAAGGCTAAGTTTTGGCTAGGGTTAGGGTTAGAGTTTGGGGTAGGCATAGGTTTAGGGTTAGGGTTACGTATTTTGTTAGAATTTAGATGAGGGTAGGGATAGGATTAGGGCAAGCATTAGGGTTAGGATTAAGGTTAGAGCTGGCACTAGGATTTGGGTTAGGGTTAGTATTTTAACTACCGTTATGGTTAGGTTTAAATCTAGTGTTATGGTTAGAGTTAGGATTAGAACTAGGGTTAGGGTTAGGGTAACAGCTATGGCTTGGGTTAGGGCTAGGGTTACGGTTAGGGCTAAGGTTAGGGTTAGAGTTAGAACTAGGATTAAGTTTACGTATCTTGTAGAATTAGGGTTAAGGTTAGGTTTACAGTAAATCTAGGGCTAGGGTTATAGCTAGAGTTAGGGTTAGGTTATGGCTATGACTAGGGTTAGTGTTAGTGTTTTAACTAGTGTGATGGTTATGGTTAGGTTAACGGCTGGGCTTAGGGTTTGGCTAAGGGTTAGGCTTAGCGACAAGGCTAGGGTTAGGTTTAAGTTTGGATTATGTTTAGTGTGAGGGCTAGTGTTAGGGCTAGGGTTAAGGTTTGGTCTACGGTTAGGTTAGGATTAGGGATAGTACTAGGGTTACGGGTAGGGGTAGGTTATTGCTAGGGTTAGGGTTAGAGTTAGGATTAGGTTTAGGATTAGAGCTGGGGTTAGGGTTAGGGATAGGGCTATGGTTATGGTTATGGTTAGGGCTACTGTTAGTGTTAGGTTTGGGTTTAGGTCTAGGGTTAGTGTTAAGATTAGAACTAGGGTTAGCTTTAGGCTTAGGGCTATGGCTAGGGTTATGCCTACAGTTAGGGTTAGGGTTAGGGCTAAGGCTAGGATTAGGGTTATGATTATGGCTATGGTTTTAAGTAGGGCTATGCTTATGGTTATGGTTATGATATGGGTTAGGTTAAGGTTAGTGCTGGGATTAGAATTAAGGTAATTGCTAGCATTAGAGTTAGGGTTATGTCTAGGGTTATCGTTAGGGCGAGTGTTATGGTGGCGTCTAAGGTTATTGTTAGGGATAGTACTAGGGTTAGGCTTAGGGTTAGGGCTAGGGCTAGGATTAGGGTTAGGTTATTTCTAGGGTAATGGTTAGAGTTTGTGCTAGGTTTAGGGTTAGTATTAGTGTTGGGGTTAGGGCTAGGGTTAGGCATAGGCTTTGGGTTAGAGCTAGGGTTAGGGTTAGAGCTAGGGGTGGTGTTACATCTTTTGTTAGAATTAGGGTTAGAGCAATGTTTAGGGTTAGGGTTATGCTTTGGGTTAGAGATATGATTAGGGTTAGGGTAAGGTGACCAGATTTTAACATTGGTAAAGTGGGGCACCATTGATGAAACTCATATCCTGGCGAAATAGCCACAGGGCAGCTGAAAACCGTATACCCTAGCTTGTCCTGCATTCTTTCCAAAAATTGGGACTTTTTAAAAATGTCATGGGACATGGGAAAAATTGTTAAAAATTGGGACTGTCCCACCAAAAGCGGGACGTCTGGTCACCTAAGGTTGGGGTTAGGGCTAGGATTAGGTTTAGGGTAATTTCTAGGATAAGGTGTAAGGTTAGTCTTAGGGATAGGTTTAGGGTTAAGTGTGGCATCGGTTTAAGGTTAGTGCTAAGGTTAGGGTTAGGGCTAGGAGTACTGTTAGGTTTAGGGTTCAGGTTAGAATTAGTATTAGGGTTACGGTTAGTGCTAGGGCTAGAACTAGAGTCAGGGTAAGTGTTAGGGTTAAGGTGAGGGCTAGGGTTAGGGTTAGGGTGAGGTTTAGAGGTAGGTTTATAGGTAGGGTTAGTGCTAGGGGTAGGGTTTGTATTAGGTTAGGGATAGGGATAGGGTTAGTGTTAGAGTCATGCTTGGGGTAGCACGAGGATTAGTGTTATCCTTAGGTTTAGGATTAGGACTAGGTTTAAGATTAGAGCTAGGGTTGGGGTTAGGGCTAGAGAGAGCTAGGGTTAGGGTTAGGATTAGGGCTATGGTTAGAGTTAGGGTTAAGCTTCGGGCTAGAGTCTGCATTAGTGACAGTGTTAGGGTTAGGGCTAAGGTTAGGATTAGTGGTAGGGTTAGAGATACAGATAGAATCAGGGATAGGGCTTTGTTTAGGGTTAGGCTTAGGGCTATGGTTAGGGTTACATATTTTGTTACAATTTGGGTTAGGATTAGTTTTAGGGCTAGGCTTAGGGTGAGTGTTTGGGTAGGGCCGTGGTTAGGGTTATGCTTATAGCCAGGGTTAAGTTAGGGTTAGGGCTAGGACTAGGATTAGGGCTAAAGTTAGTTTAAGGGTTTTAACGAGGGTTATGGTCAAGGTTAGGACTAGATTTAGGGATAGGGTTAGGGCTAGGTTTAGAGTTTGAATTAGGGTAGGGTTAGTGCTAGGGTTAGGATTAGGATTAGTGCTAGGTTTAGAATTGGTGCAGGGCTCTGGCTAAGTTTAGTGCTAGGGTTAGGATTATGGTTATGGCTTGGATTAGCATTAGGGTAATCATTAGGGTTAGGGACAGAGTTAGGGTTATAGCTAGGGTTAAGATTATGGTTAGGGCTTGAGTTAGGGTTAGGGTAATCACTAGGGTTAGGGGCAGGGTTAGGGCTATGGTTAAGGTTAGGGTTAGAGCTAGGTTTAGTGTTTGGGTTATGTTGAGGGTTCAGATTAGATATAGAGTTAGGGTTAGGGCCAGGATGAGGACTAGGTTCAGGTTTAGGATTAGGGTTATGGTTAGGGTTAGGTTTAAGGTTAGGTTTAGGGCTAAGGTTAGTGTTTGGGTCAGAGCTAGTGTTAGGGCTAAGGTTTTGGTTAGGTCTAGGACTAGTGTTAAAGTTAGAGCTAGGGTTAGGGTTTGTGCCAAGTTTAGGGTTAGGGTTAGGGTTATTATTATGACTAGGGTTAGGGTAAGGTTTAGGGTTCAGGTCATGCTTAGGGATAGTGCTAGGGTTAGGGTTAGGGATAGGTTAATGCTATGGTTAGGGTTAGAGTTAGGGATAGGCCTAGGGTTAGGGTTAGGGCTAGTGTTAGGGTTGGGTTAGAGCTAGGGTTAGGGTTAGGTTAGGGTTTGGGTTAGGTCTAGGGAAAGTTCTCAGGTTAGGGCTAGGTTTAGTGTTAGGGTTGGGACTAGGGTTAGGGTTAGGCTTAGTTAGGGCTAGGATTAGGGTTAGGCTTAGCATTAGAGATAGGTTTAAGGTTAGGCTTAGGTTTAGGGCCCTAGCCCTAGCCTGGGTTAGTGCTATGGTTAGGTTTAAGGCTAGGGTTAGGGTTATAGCTTGGTTAAGGTTACGTCTTTTGCTAGAATTAGGGTTAGGGATAGGTTTATGTCTAGGGTTAGTGTTTGGGTGAGAGCTAGTGTTAGGGCTAAGGTTTGGGTTAGGGTTAAGGTTAAAGTTAGAGCTAGGGTTAGGGTTAGGGCCAAGTTTAGGGTTAGGGTTTGTGTTATGGCTAGGGTTAGGGTAAGGGTTAGGGTTAGGCTAGGGTTAAGCTTTGGTGTAGGCTTAGTACTAGTGTTAGGGTTAGGGATAAGTTAATGCTAGGGTTAGGGTTAGAGTTAGGGTTAGGCATAGGGTGAGGGTTAGGTACAGGTTTGGGGTTAGGTTTAGGGTTGGGGTATGCATTTGGGTTAGGTGTAGGTTTAGGTTTAAGTTTAGGATTAGGGCTACGGTGAGGGTTTTGGTTAGGCTTAGTGTTAGTACTGGAGTTAGGTCTAGTTTTAGGTTGAGGGTTAGGTTTAAAGTTAGTGTTAGTGTTAGGGCTCCATCTAGATTAGGGCTAAGTTTAGGGCTAGTGTATTAACTAGGGTTATTGTTTGTGTAGTGCTAATTTAGGGTTAGGTTTAGGATAAGGGTTAGAATTAGTGCTAGGGTGAGGTTTTGGGTTAGTCCTAGGGTTTGGTTAGTGCTAAGGTTAGGGTTAGGGTTAGTGCTAGGGTTAGGGTTAATTTTAGGGTTAGGGTTAATTTTAGGGTTTGGGTTAGGGTTAGGGTTAGGGTTAGTTTTAGGGTTTGGGTTAGGGCTAGGGTTCAGGTTCAGGTTAGGGTCAGGGTAAATTTAGGGTTCAGGTTAGAATTAGGGATGGGGTTAGGGTTAAGGTTAGGATTAGGGTAGGGTTAGGTTTAGGGTTAGGGCTAGGGTTAGGTTTAAAGTTAGGCTTAGGATTAGGGCTCTGTCTAGGATTAGGGCTAAGTTTAGGGTTAGTGTATTTACTAGGGTTATTGTTTGTGTAGGGCTAGGGTTCAGGTTAGGGTAGGGATAGGGTTAGAGTTAGGGTTAAGGTTAGTGTTAGGACTAGGTTTAGGGTTAGTTCTAGGCTTATGGTTGGTGTAGGGCTAGGGCTAGGGTTAGGACTAAAGCTACGGTTAGGGGTAGAGCTAGGGTTAAGTTCATGGTTAGGGATTGGACTAGGTTTAGACTTAGTGTAAGGGTTAGGACTAGGGTTAGGTGTAGTGCTCGGTTGAGGTTTAGAGTTAGGGTTAGTGAGAGGGTTAATATTAGGGTGAGAGCTAAGGTTAGTGTTAGGGTTAAGTCTAGGATTCGGGGTAGAATTAGGGTCATGCTTATGTGTAGGGGTAGGTCTAGGGCTAGGGTTATGTCTTTTGTTAGAATTTGGGTTAGGCATAGACTTGGGTTTAGGGTTAGGGTCAAGGCTAATGTTAGGGTTAGTTTTAGGTCTAGAGTGAGGGCTAGGGTTAGGGTTACGGTTAGGGCTAGAACTAAGGTTAGAGTTAGGGCTAGGGCTAGGGTTAGAGTTAAGGTTAGAACTAGGATTAGGGTTATGTATTTTGTTAGAATTAGGGTCAGGGTTAGTGCTAGGGTTGGCCTAGGGTTAGGATTATAGTTAGGGTTATGTTTAGGGTTAGGGCTGGGTTTATGGTTAGAGTTAGTAATAGGGTTAGGGTTAGAGCTAGTATTAGGTTTTGTGCTAGGGCTAGGATTAGGGTTTGGGTCAGAGCTAGAGTTCGTACTTGGGCTTGGATTAGAGATATAGGACTAAAGTTAGAACTAGGTTTAGGACTAGAGTTAGCACCAAAGTTAGGGTTAGGTTTAGTGTTATGGCTGTTTTAAGTTAGGGTTAGGTTTCGGGTTAAGATTATGTTTTGGTTAGGCTTAGTGTTAGGGTTAGGGTTAGGAATTGTGCCAGGTTTAGGGTTAGGTTATGGCTAGGTTTAGGGTTAGGGCTAGGATTAGGATATCGGTTAGAGCTAGGGTTAGTGCTCAAGTTAGCATTAGGGTTAGTGATAG
>NW_022111330.1:31361-33325 GCF_000313985.2 Echinops telfairi | reverse complement strand
ATGTTAATTAGGGTTAGGGTTAAGGTTAGGACTAAGGTTAGAAGTAAGGCTAGGATTTGTGTTATGTTTAAGGCTAGAGTTAATGTTAGTGTTAGGTTAGGGTTAGGACTTGGCTTAGGGATAGGGCTTGGATTAAATGTTGGGTTAGGGTTCTGTTTTTAGCTTGGGTTAGTGTTAGGGTTAGCTCTAGGATTAGGGCTAGGGTCAGGGTTAGGGATAGGGTTTGGGTAGGGTTAGGGTTAGGGTTAGTGTTAGGCTTAGGGGTTAGTGTTAGGGTTATTGTTAGTGTTAGGATTAGGGGTAGGGGTAGGGTAAGTGCTTGGATTAGTGTTAAATTTATGGTTAGGGTTAGGACTGGGGTTACAGTTAGAGCTCGATTAGGGTAAGTATTAGGGTTAGGGCTAGGATACAGTTTGGGTTAGGGCTAGATTAAGGATTTGATTTAGAGCAAGGGTTAGAGTTACAGTTAGGTTTAGGGTTAGGGTTAGTGTTAAGGTGAGGGTTAGCTTTGAGATTAAGTGACAACTCCTGTTTATAGGTTTAGGAGTTATTGGTTAGAATTACAGTTAGGTTTAGGTCAGGGTCAGGGTTGGGGTTATGTTTGGGGTTAAGGTTAGAGTTAGAGTTAAGACTAGGATTAGGGTTAGAGGTAGGGGTTGGGCTAGGGTGAGGCTAGGTTTAGGGGTTAGGTTTCAGGTTTGGGCTAGGCTTAGACTTAGGTTTAGGGTTCAGATTAGTACTAGGTTAGGATTAGGTTTAGGGCTAGGGTTACAGTTAGGGTTGGTGCTAGGTTTAAGTTTTGTGTTAGGGCTAGGGGTAAGGGTAGAGTTAAGGATAGGGTTAGGGTTGTGACTAGGGCTAGGTTTAGAATTAAGTTTAGGGCCAGGTTTAGGGTTAGGTCTAAGATTAGGGATAATACTAGGTTTAAGGTTGGTGTAGGGTTAAGGGTTGGATTAGGGCTTAGGTTATAGTTAGGGTTAGAGCTAGGGTTAGGGTTAGCATTAGGGGTAGCCTTGGGGTTAGGGGCAGGGCTTGTGTTTGGGTTATAGTTAAGGTTAGGGCTAGGGTTAGGTTTAGGGTTAGGGTTGGGTGTAGGGCTCGCATTAGGTTAAGAGTTAGGGTTAGTGCTAGTTTTAGGGTTCAGGTTAGGGATAGGGTTAGAGTTAGGGTTATGGTAGCGTAAGGATTAGAGTTAAGTTTAGGGTTAGGGTTAATGCTAGGGTTAATTTGGCGTAGGGCTAGGGCTAGGTTTAGGACTAGGGTTATGGTTAGGTTTAGATCTAGGGTTAGGGTTGTGGTTAGGGATAAGAATAGGGGTAGGTTTAGGTTTGGGGGCTAAGGTTAAGGTTAGGTTTATGGTTAGGTGTAGTGCTCAGGTTAGGGTTAGTTGTAGGGTTATGTTTAAGGTTTGATTTAGAATTAGTGTTAGGCTTAGGTTTAGGCTTAGGGCTAGGGCTAGGGTTATGACTTTTGTTAGAATTAGGGTTCAGGATAGGGTTAGGATTAGTACTATGGTTATGGTTAGGGTATGGCTAGTTTTATCATTAGGCTTAGTGATAGTGTTAAGTTTAGGATTAGAGCTAGGGTTAGGGTTAGGATAGGATTAGGTTTCATGTTAGGGCTAGAGTTAGGGTTAGAGTTAGGCTTAGGTGTAGGGCTAGGATTAAACCTTGGTTTAGGGTTATGCTTTTAGCTAGGGTTAGGGTTAGGATTAAGGTTAAGATAGGGTTTGGGCTAGTGTTAAGGGTAGGGTTGGTATATGGCTAGGACTAGGATTAGGGCTAGGGTTAGGATAGGTTTAGGATTAGGGCAGGGTTAGGGTTAGGGTTAGAGTTAAGTTTAGGGTTAGGATTAAGCTTAGTGCTAGGATTAGGGTTACGGTGGGGTTAGTGCTAAGGTTAGGATCATGGTTAGAGCTAGGGTTATGGTGAGGGCTGGCGTTAGGTTTAGGGTTATAGCTAGGG
>NW_022111330.1:29629-30913 GCF_000313985.2 Echinops telfairi | reverse complement strand
GCTAGGGTTAATGCTAGGGTCAAGGATAGTGTTAGAGCTAGGTTTAGGGTTAGGGATAGGGTTAGGGTAAGGGTTTTGTGTTTGGCTTAGAGGTAGGTAGGGTCATATTTAGGGTTAGGTTTAAAGCTAGTGTTAGGGTTAGGTTTAGGCCTAATATTATGGTTAATTTTGGGGGTAGGTTTAGGGTTAAAGTTAGAGTTTTGGCCAGTGGTGGAGTGGGGTTTAGGCCTATGATTAGGGTTAGGATTTGGGTTAGAGCAAGGGTTAGGGTTAGGGTGAGGTTTAGGGTTAGCTTTGGGATTAAGTGACAGCTCTTGTTTATAGCTTTAGGAGTTATTGATTAGAATTACAGTAAGAATGGGTCAGGGTTAGGGTTGGGGTTAGGTTTAGGTTTAAGGTTAAGGTTAGAGTTAAGTTTATGCCTAGGTTTAGTTTTAGGATGAATATTAGTGCCAGGTTCAGGGTTAGGCTTACGGCTAGGGTTACAGTTAGGGTTAGCACTAGGGTTAAGTTTTGAGACAGGGCTAGGGTTGAGGTTAGGGTTAGTGCTAGGATTTCAGTTAGGGTTAGGGCTATTGTTAAGGTAAGGGTTAGCGTTAGGGTTAGGGTTACTCTTCAGGATAGGGTTAGAGTTAGAGCTCGGATTAGGATTGAGGTTAGAGCTGTAGTTTGGGTTATGTTTAACTTTAGAGTTAGGGCTAGTGTTAGGGTTAGGGTTGGAATTAGAGCTAGACATAGGTTTAGGGTTAGGGCAGGGACTAGTTTTAGTGCTTGGGTTAGAGTTGCATTTAGCATTAGGTTAGTGTTAGGGTTAGACTTAGGTTAAGGGTTAGATTGAGGGTTAGGGCTAGGTTTAGGGTTAGGTTTAGAGTTAGGGTTAGAGCAAGGATTATGGCTTGGGCTAGGGCAAGGTTTATGGCTAGGGTTAGGGTTAGGGTTAGGACTAGGGTTAGGCTCAGTCTAGGGCTAGGGGTAGGCTAAATGTCAGGTTAAGCTTTAAATAATAACACCTGGGTTAAGGAGTATGAGTTAAGGGATAGAGTTAGAGTTAGGATTATGGTTAGGGCTAGGACTAGGGTTATGGTTAGGGTTAGAGTAAGAGTTAGGGTTAGGGTTAGGGTTAGGTCTAGGCTAGGGTCAGGGTTCAGGTTTTGGCTAGAGTTAGTGTTAATGTTAGAGCTCGAGTTAAGATTAGGTTTAGGGTTTGGGTTAGGGCTAGGCTTAATTTAGGGTTAGTGGTAAGGTTAGGATTTAGTTTAGGGTTAGTGTTAGGGATAGGTTTAG
>NW_022111330.1:24190-25383 GCF_000313985.2 Echinops telfairi | reverse complement strand
CTGGGTTAAGGATTAAGAGTTAGGGCTAGGGATAGAGTTAGTGTGAGATTTAGTGTTAGAATCAGGGCTAGTGTTAGGGTTATGGTTAGGATTAGGTCTAGCGCTAGTGCTAGAGCTAGTGTTAGGATTAGGGTTCAAGGTAGGGCTAAGGTTCAGGTTAGAGTTAGGGTTAGGATTAGGTTTAGGGCTAGGGCTAGGGTTAGGGTTAGGCTTAATGCTAGGTTAGGCCTTAAGTGATAACCCCTGGGTAAAAGATTAAGAGTTAAGGGATAGAGCTAAAGTTAGGGCTAGGGATCTGCTAGGTCTAAGGTTAGGGTTAGGGTTCAGGTTAGGCTTATTGTTAAGGATAGAGTTAGGGGTAGAGTTAAGGTGAGGGGTAGAGGAGGGTTAAGGTTCTGGTCATATTTAGGGTTAGGTTAAGGATAGGGCTTAGGTTAATGTTAGGGTTAGGGTTAGGGCTAGGGCTATTGTTAAGATTAATGTTAGGGCAAAGGTTAGGTTTAGAGATAGGGTGAAGGTTAGAGTTAGGTTTAGGGTTAGGGTTCAGGTTAGTGTTAGGGTTAGAGTTAAGTTTATGGTATAGTTGGGCTAGTGTTAGGGTTAGGGTTAGTGTTAGATAGAGGGATAGTGTTAAGGTTAGGACTAGGGTTATATTTAGGGTTAGGGTAGGCTTAGGGGTAGGGTTAGGGATAGGTGTAGGGATAGGGATAGGCTGGAGTTAGGTTTAGTGTTAGAGCTAGGGTTAGGATTAAGTTGAGGGTTAGGGCTAATGCTAAGTTTAGGGTTATATGGATGTTTATGGTTAGGGTTAGTGTTAGAGTCAGGATAGGCTTTAAGTGGTTATGCCTGGGTTAAAGATTAAGAGTTAAGGGATAAAGTTAGAGTTAAGACTAGGGTCAGGGCTAGGGTTAGGGTCCAGGCTAGGTTTAGGGTTAGATCTAGGGTTAGGGTTAAGGTTAGGGTTAGGACTATGTTTACAGCTAGTGTTAAGATTAGAGTTAGGTTTCGGGTTCGGATTTGGGTTCAGGTTAGGGCTAGGGTTAGGGTTAGGAATAGTGTTAAATTTAGGGTTACAGTTAGGGCTAGTGCTAGGCTTATTTTCTTTACAATTAAAAAAATAGCTTTATTAGGGGCTCATACAACTCTTAGCACAATCCATACATACATCAATTGTGTAAAGCACATTTGTACAT
>NW_022111330.1:21207-22132 GCF_000313985.2 Echinops telfairi | reverse complement strand
CACCTTGGAGCACTGGGTTGACGTCTGGTGCCTCTTTTTCTGTGGAGATATGAACAATACCCTCCCCTGGGGTGGGTTAGTGGCTCGTGCCCCCACTACCCATTTTTTCCTTATTTTCATCATTTCCCCCCTCCGTTTCCCCACCTCCTCCCCAGTTGTCTACTATGTCCATACCTGCATTTGATCTGGTTCTTTACAATTTTTTATTGGCATATAGTTCACATATCATGCAATTCAATAGTTCAATTATATTAAAAAATAGTTGTACCACCATCACAATAATCACTTTTAGAACATTTTTCTCTTTTTCCTTAAAAAATCCTTTTATTAGGAGCTCGTACAACTTTTATCACAATCCATACACACATCCATTGTGTCAATCACATTTGTATATCTGTTGCCATTATCATTCTCAAAACATTTTCTTTCTATTTGAGCTTTTGGTATGAGCTCCTCATTTTTCCCCTCCCACCCCACCCCCTTCCATCATGAATCCTTGATAATTCATAAATTATTATTATTTTGTCATGTCTGACACTGTCTGATGTTTCCCTTCACCCACTTTTCTGTTGTTCATTCCCCAGTGAAGGGGTTATATGTAGATCCTTGTGATCGGTTTCCCCTTTTGATCCCACCTTGCCCTTCCCCTCCTGGTATCCCTACTCTCATTATTGGTCCTGAGGAGTTTATGTGTCCTGAATTACTTGTGTATCCAGTGCTTATCTGTACCACTGTACATCCTCTGGTCTAGCCGGATTTGTAAAGGAGAGTTGGGATGATGGAAATTTGGGTTGTTTCCAACTCTAGCAATTGTGAACTGTGTTGCGATGAACATTGGAGCACAGATGTCTGGCCGTGGTTTGTTTCGTTCCTCTTCTGGGTATATGCCCAGTAGGGGGATTGCTGGGTAGTATGTTAGCTCAAT
>NW_022111330.1:18287-20139 GCF_000313985.2 Echinops telfairi | reverse complement strand
TGGGCAGAACTGACATCTTTACTATATTGAGTCTTCCAATCCATGAGCATGGGATATTCTTCCATTTTTTTGAGGTCACTGTGTTTCTTCTAATACTGTTCTGTAGTTTTCCTCATACAAATCTTTTGCTTTTTTAGTCAGGTATATCCCTAGATATTTCAATTTGTGCTTGGCTATTATAAAGGGTACTGTTTACATTGCCTCTTGTGTGATCTTGTCTGATGTGTATAGCAGTCTGATAGACTTATGTTTGTTGAACTTGTATCCTGCCACTCTGCCATATTTTCTATCACTTCCAACACTCCACTTGTGGAGTTTTGGGGATTTTTGATTTATAAAATCATATCATCTGCGAATAATGGTAGTTTCGCCTCTTCCTACTCCAGACAAATACCTTTGATGTCTATTGTTTGTCTTAGGTTGTAAGATAAGACCTCCAGTACTATGTTAAATAGGAGTGGGGACAAGGAGCATCCTTGTCTGGTCCCCCTTTTCAGTGAAATTTAAAAAATCTTTTCTCCATTGATTACTACGTTGGCTGTTGGTTTTTCATAGATAGCTTGTATAATACTGAGGAATTTTCCTTCTATTCCTATCTTCTTGAGTGTCTTAAACAGGAATGTGTGTTGGCTGTTGTTGAATGCTTTTTCTGAATCTATTGATATTATCATGTGGTTCTTATAACTTTTCCTGTCAGTGTGGTGAATAATGCTAATGGTCTTTCATATGTTGAACCATCCCTGCATCCCTGGTATGAATCCCAATTGGTCATGGTGAATTTTTTTTTATATGCTTTTGTATTCTGTTGGTCAGTACTTTGTTAGGGAGTTTTGCATTGATGATCACTCCGGATATTGGTCTTTATTCTCAATTCTTGTGGGATCCTTGTGCGCTTTAGGTATCAAGAGTTATACTAGCTTCATAGAAAGAGTTTGGGAGTTTTCTGTCTTTTTCTATGTTCTGGAAGAGGTGGGTAGGGTTGGTGTCAGTTCTTCCCTGAATGCTTGGTAGAATTCTCCTGTGAAGCCTTCTGGCCCGGGTGATTTTTTTTTTTTTTTTGTAATCCCTTGAAAACCTTGTCTATTTCTTCTATTGCTATGGGTCTGTTGAGGTTTTTGACGCCCATTTGGGATAGTCTAGCGAGGGATTGTTTTTCCAAGTATTATTTGTCCATGTCTTCCAATTTGTTGAATTTGTTAGAGTACAGGCCTTCACTGTACTGTGCAATTATCCTTTCGATTTCATAAGCGTCTGTTGTAATAACCCGTTTCATCCCTCATCTTGTCTAGTGAAATTTATTCCTCCTTTCTTTGATTAGGGTTGCCAGCAGTGTATCAATTCTGGTAATCCTTTCAAAGAACCAACTCTTAGGTGCATTAATTTTTTCCCATAGATTGCTTGTTTTCCCTTGCCTGTGTCTTTACTCTGATTTTTATTCTTTCCTTTCTTTTGCTATTAGTAGGTTTGTTCTCTTTACTCTGCTCTAATTGGGTAGGTTTTGTGCCAGCATATCAACCACAAGTCTCTATTTATTTTTAATGTGTGCATGTATTTCTGTCAGCCTTCTTCTGATAAATGCCTTTGCTGTATCCAAAATGTTTTGGTACATTGTATTTTCATTCTCATTGGTTTCTAGAAACTTCCTTATTGCATCTCTGATCTGGGCCAATACTCTTTTTGCAATAGAGAATTATTCATCCTCCAATTGTTTGCCCTTATTTTCTTCACTGTCCTTTTGTTGATTTCTAGCCTTATTGTACAGTGGCCACAGAGAGAACTCTGTATATTCTCTATGTGCTTGAATTTACTGAGGTTCAACTTGTGTGCCTGCACATGGTCTACTTTCAAGTAT
>NW_022111330.1:15513-17148 GCF_000313985.2 Echinops telfairi | reverse complement strand
TTAGGTTTGGTGTTACTGTTAGGAATGGTGTTTAGGTTAGGGTAAGGGCTAGATTTATGGTTAAGGTTAGGTTTAGAGTTAGGGTTAGATATAGGGTTAAGATTAGGGTAGGGTTAGGATTAGGGTTACGGTTAGACTAAGGGTCAGGGATAAGATTAGACATGCAGTGAGGGTTAGGGCTAGAGTTAGGCTTTGGGTTAGTGTTAGGGTTAGGGTTAGACTGAGGGCTAGGGTTAAGTTTAGGGTTAGCGTGAGGTTTAGGGTCAAGGTTAGGTTTAGAGTCGAGGTTAGATTTAGGATTAGGGTAAAACATAGGGTGATGGTTAGGGTTAGAATTAGGGTTTGACATGGTGATGGTTAGTGTTAGTGTTAGTGTTAGGGTTTGGGTTAGGGTTAATGTTAGGACTAGGGTTAGACTGAGGGTTAGGGTTAAGATTAGGGTTAGTGTTAGGGTTAAGGTTAGCGGTAGAGTTAGGGTTAGACATAGGGTGATGGTTAGGATTAGGGTTATGGTTAGGTTTAGGTTTAGGGCTAGGTTTAGCATTAGTGTTAGGGTTAGGGTTACATTTATGGCTAGGGTTAGACATAGGTTGATGGTTAGGTTTAATATTAGGGTTAGGTTTAGGGTTAGGCTAAGTGTTGTGGTTGTTATTGGTAATGTTGGTGCTAGATTAGGGTTATAGTTAAGGTTAATTTTATCATTCGACGGGTTTAGATTTAGGATTATGTTTGGTGTTATATTTTGGGTTCATATTAGGGTTAAGGTTAGGTTTAGAATCCAGTTTAGGGTTGGGGATAAGGTTATGGTTAGGTATAGGGTTAGGTTTAAGTTCAGGGCTATGGTTAGTGTTAAGGTTACTTTAGGGTTAAGGTGGGTGTTTTACTTAGGGTTACGTTTAGGGTTAGCATTAGCTTAGGGTTATGGTTGGTGTTGGGTTAGTGTTAGACTTAGGGTTAGGGGTACAGTTAGGGTTGGTGCTATGGATATGGTTAGGGTTACAGTTATAGTTCGATTTTGGGTTAGAGTTAGGGGTAGGCTTAGGGCCAGACTTAGGATTAGGGTTAGGGTTGGTGTTAGAGTTTGTTTTACCTTAGGGTTAGGTTCAGATTAGAGTTAGGTTTAGTGTTAGAATTAGTGTTAGTGTTGGGGTTAATGTTTGTGTTAGACTCAGGGTTAGTGTTAGTGTTGGGGCTGATGATAGACTTAGGGTTGGTTTCAGGGTTGGTATTAGCCTGAGGTATAGGGTTACGGTTTGTGTTAGAATTTGGCTTAGGTTTAGGCTCGAGGTTGGACATAGGGGTAGGATTATGTTTCAACCCTGAGCTTAACCATAACCCTAACGTTAAGTCTCATACCAACACTAATCCTAAACATAGCCCAACCCTAACCTTAACCCTAAACATAACCATATGTCTAACTCCAACCCAGACCTAACCCCAACCCTAAGTCAAACACCAAGTTGAAACCCAAACCTACCCTACGTCTAACTCCAACTTGAACCCTAACCCTAAACCAAACCCTGTCCCTGAACTTATGTCTACCACCAACACTAATTCTAATCCTAAACTGAACCCTAAGTCTAAAACCAACCCTAACCCTAATCCTAATTCTACCCCTAACCCTAAACCTAACAC
>NW_022111330.1:12264-13684 GCF_000313985.2 Echinops telfairi | reverse complement strand
GGGGCAATATTGTTCTGAGAAACAAGAAACGGCTGGAGGCACGCTGACCTGAGAACTAATTTGCAGCAGGAGCTCAGTTGCCCTCAGGCCCTGGAAATGCCAGGATTCAGCCTTTTAACACTAACCCTAAACCTGAACTAAGTCTAACACCAAGCCTTACCCTAACCCTCGCTCTAGCCCTAACCCTAACCCTAAGTCATCATTTTCTCATAATATCTACAAGATAACATTCAACCAGATAGAAGTGGAGATTCTGCCACAGGATTAATGATTTCTCACATCAGCATGCGAGAAGTCATGAATCTCCATCAATCAAAAAAATTCTGATTCAACAAAATCATTGAATAAACCGGAATATCTAAAATGAAAGACACCAGTCACATTTAGATTAAGTAATCCCATATAAAACAGCAGCATTGTTGTTCTTATTCCATTATTATGATGATAGATGACTGAAATTGTTAAATAATTAGCTGTGGCAAGCTCTATGTTAAGGCTTTTCAATTATCCTTCACAGGAAGAATATAGGCTTATTACCATTTTGGCACAAGTAAATTTAGGATCAGAAAAATACAGCAAATGATGCAGGGCCACATGGCAGAGTTTGGATTGTACTCAGGAATACCAAACCCTCGTGCCACTGAGTCAATGCTGACTCATAGCAACTTATCAGATAGCCTCATTTTTCTCCCATGAAGTTACTGCTACATTTGAACCAATGATTTTGCAATCTAATGTCTACCTGACTATGCCACCAGGTGCTTAGGAAATGTCTGACTTAATATCTGTTGTGAATACAAAACTAGGAACCAATTGTTGTGAGTTGATTAAAACTCATGAGAAACCCATGTGTCCACGTGTAAAATCAACTTTCAGTGGCTGATTTTTCAAAAGTAGATCACTAGTCCTTCCTTCCTATGTACTTTTGAGTAGGCTTGGATCTTCAAATTTCACTTTGCAGCTGAGCATGTTAACCATTAGCTTCACTCATGGATGTACTCTGAATACACAAGGTATTGCATTACCTTCATATATAATCAATTATTTCCATATAAAGCTTTATGTTCATTGACTGTCATGGGCAAATAAAACAAGGAAAAAACCCCAAAATGATTTCCATCACCACCGATCAGCTCAAAAACAGCTATGCTTAGAAATGAAATATGCTTTTAAGGCCAAATAGGTTTACAGGGAATGTTCTTTCACAACTCTATTAATTACTTATCACTGCTCGCCAGCTCTTGGCAATTCTTTCAGAATTAACGCTGACATTTCCTTTATAAACATTTTGTAGTTTTCTAAGAATAAAAGAGGAATGAAATTGATTATTTCCCAATTTAAAACTTTAATGAAGCTGTCATTTGGTAATTATCTGGGAAAGTAGTAGAAATGTGACTATAATTGTTTTAATTCCATTAAA
>NW_022111330.1:9920-10976 GCF_000313985.2 Echinops telfairi | reverse complement strand
CCCAACAGCTTTTCTCTAGCATTTTGTAGTATTTTGGCAGGAAAT
Organism: Echinops telfairi; assembly: GCF_000313985.2. Lineage (NCBI taxonomy): Eukaryota > Metazoa > Chordata > Mammalia > Afrosoricida > Tenrecidae > Echinops > Echinops telfairi. The sequence continues at coordinate 10,931 of NW_022111330.1, read as the reverse complement.
AGACTTTAAGTTTAGCTCTAATGACTGATATCCAATCATTTGCAAAATTTAAAATACTTCTATTCTGAAGAACATCCTAAAGATGGATGACAACAGACTAGACAGTGTTTCAATCTCTTATATAAAAAGTCACTCTAAGTCAGAACAGACTCCAGAGCACGTAGCAAAAACCTAACAACCATAATTCTAAAGGTAGTAAAATAAAAGAGAAATAGAGTGTTTGGCAAAGGAAAGAATAAACAGTACTATGTATAGATATGCCAATATGCATTTTATAGGCCCTGGAATATCTTTACAGGAAAATGAATCTACATAATATTTACAATAGAGTTCTAAGGTTATTCACAGGAATATTTAACATAAATGCTAATAATTCAATTGTTTCTATACCTCCAAATTTTGACTTTTTATTTTTATTGATTTTGTTGAAATATTTATATTAAAGTTTGAAGAAATATACAATATATTTTCAAACATTTGGCACTATTTTGTTTAAAACTGTTTTGTTTTAGCTGGATGTGATTAATTAAGCATGGTAATCAAATTTTATAATAGATTTAGGCACACCTCAAAAAAGATTGAACATTTCTGCCTTTCTTTAGGCTATGTTACAAACAATTAATGTGAATGTAAAAGACATTCCTTTCCTTCAGTTGAATAAATATGATAAAACAGGAGGAAATGTCCATTGAATGGCTATGCATTGAACTTCTATAAACATGGTTCCTTGTTAGCCCTGACTTTGGATAACTGGTATGAACCTTTTCTATTCTAACCTCTTTATCTCCATGTGTGTACATGTAATTAATTTTTACTGTGGTCTGGTAGTATACCCTATAAATAATTTAAGATACATTATGTTGAGTCTGTTTAATGCTGTTTTCAGTGTATGCAAAATATTTAGTTTCAGTAACACTGGTGCACTGATACACAAAAGCACTGAAGCCTTGTTTTTTAACTCAGTGATCCTCATCATTACTATCAGTCATTTTAGGGTAGACTCACAATAGT
>NW_022111330.1:7088-8686 GCF_000313985.2 Echinops telfairi | reverse complement strand
CTGAGGAGAGGAGAGTTTTTACTTAATCTTATTCTCAACAGGTATTCTAAGAACACTTCTTGTGAATGAAAAATTTGAGCTGACAAAATAACATCCATGCTAATTGTTGCAAAGATTTAGAATTTTGGGCTAGATACTAGAAACAATGTCTTGTTTTTTTTAAAAAAAATTTAATCATTTTATTGGGAGCTCTTACAGATATATAACATTCCACAGTTCATTCATATCAAGGAGAATGGTACAATGTTTTTTTTAAGTTAAAACTCAAACCAAGAATAAAATAACATCATACACAATAGAAGTCAGGTAGTGAAACTTGAATGTGGTTGCACAAATCTAGAAGTTTCTAAATATTTTATGATATGTCCAATTTTTTCCTAAACATTCTGATTCATCTATGTGCTGTCAGACACTAGGTTTTGAGCATGCTTTTCATTTTCCTTAAGATCAATAGGGATAGAACCACAGGGATCAGTATCAATAGCTTGTATAAGATGGTGCATATAGAATAAACCACTTCTATCCGCTTTACCATGTTTTCTCTAACTCTTCCATGTGCATTTCCATTTATTTTGCCTCGCTTCATTTGTATTACTGTCTGCAATCTTGCTTTAGTTGGGAGTTCTCTGTTGGAGACTTGCTCTTCCCTGACAGTGCTTTCATAGTTGGCTAGGTTGTGCCTAGATGTAGTTTCCACCCAATATTTGACCTCACTATTTGTTCTTTCATTGACCTCAACTTGCTGAATCTTGAAAGATAGAACAGCCTGGGCTCTAGTGAATACAAAAAGCATAGTAACCTCATTACTTCACTGCGTATGCTAAAACATAAAGACAAGGAGAAATAATTGCTGAGATTGCTTGGGCAGATGATTTAATTAGGCATTGATGGAAAAAACAAAATAAAACAATATTAGAATAAATCTCCTTTACGATCATGGTTGTGAAACACACTAATCAATTCACAGACAAGCCCCCCAACCCAGACACGTGGTGCACTCACTTATTTTTACATTGAAGTGTCTTGTATATATATTGCTACAAAGTATATATCAAACTGCATTTTTCTAAGGTTCTTTTCCTTTAAAAGTTGTTTTAGGTGTTGTGTTAGTCCAGGTAGACTAGAGAAACAAATTCACAGACACTCTTATGTGTATAAGAGAGAGTTTTATATAAAGGGTAATTGTAAATTAGGAAAGCATCCCAACCCAGTATAGTCCAAGCCTATAACTCCTATATTTAACCATATGTCTGATATCAATCTATAAAGTCCTCTTCAGACTCACGAAACACATGCAATGATGCCGAATGTAGGATGGTCACTGGCCAGTGGGTAGAAAGTCTTTGAATCCAGTACCACTGTAGGCATCTCAGTGCTGGCAGGGGTCCCTACATGGCTTCTCAGGCTTCAGAGGTCTTGTTGCATCAGAGTAGGTCCATGTGGCTTCACCAGCTCAGGGCACTAGTATAGTTCCATGCATCTTGTCAGCTGCAACGTCTCCCAGGGAGTCAGCAGAGAGAGAGAGATATGTTTCCCACCTCCAAGGAAGAAATACAGGATTTCCCAGAATGCTCAGGAGAAGGCCAAGCCCACACAGA
>NW_022111330.1:0-2530 GCF_000313985.2 Echinops telfairi | reverse complement strand
GTGGGGAGGGAGGGGGAAAATGAGCAACTGATATTAAGGGCTGAGGTGGAGGGCAAATGTTTTGAGAATGATGAGGGCAGCGAATGTACATAGTGCTTGACACAATGGATGTGTGTATGGATTGTGATGAGAATTGTACAAGCCCCCAATAAAATAATTTTTTAAAAAGAAAGATAAATCTAATATTTCAGGCACTTATTACTATGAAATTCTCAACAAAGACTTAGTCTTTGGATATCTTAAGTTTTCTCGATGGGATAAATGAAAACAAGGGAACATTTTTAGAATAATTTTTTAAAAATCCACTAGAAGAACAAAACAAGGGATTTAGTAAGGAGCTGGAAACCTTAAATAAAAAGCAACTAGACATCTCAAAGCTTAAAAATGAAATAAGAGAAATAAAAAGCATCTTAGAAGAAAGCAGAAGTAGAATGGAAATCATGGAAGAAAGAATCAATGAACTAGAAGACGATGATTCTGAGATTACTCAGTTTGAAAACCAAGTAGTAAAAAATGAACAGGACATAAGCGTTATGTGGGACTACACAAAGATAAATAATATACACATAATAGGAATTCCAGAAAAAGAAGAGAGGAAATGAAGTCAGGAGGATATTTTTGAAGAAATAATCATAGAAAATTTCCCAAATCTGGAACATGAGATTTTTATCCACGATGCTCAATGAGATCTATATAGGTTAAACCCTAAGAGAAACACCCCAAGACATATTATAATCAAACTTACCAGGTACAAGGATAAAGAAAGTCTTTTGAGAGCAGCACGAAATAAGGGAAATGTCACTTACAAGGGAGCATCAATTAGACTAAGTGCAAATTTCACACCAGTAACTATGCAGGTAAGAAGGCAATGGTGTGACATTTACAAAATCTTGAAAGAAAATAACAATCAACCAGAAATAATTTACCCAACAAAATTATCATTCAAAAGTGAGGGTGAAATTAGGATTTTCCCAGAAAAACAGAAATTAAGGGAATTTGTAACCACCACAATAGCTGTACAAGTGTTAAAGGGAATTCTCTAGAAATAAAACAAAATGTTGACACTAAATAACCACCTGAATACATATAATAAATTTACAATGAGATGGGGGATCTGGACTACACAATTGTAATTGACAACCTAAAACTAAAATGGAGATGATTGGTATAGATAAGAGAACTTTCAGGTGTTAAAGGGAACATAAGTGGTTTGGTAATAATTATAAAAAAAAATAATAACAAATGAAAAAATTAACTCCTAAAAAGAACTCCACTTTTGAGGGGTAAGGGATGTTTAATAAAATGTTTGACATAAATTCTCTATTGATAATTAATTGCAGTGAACATAAATGGATTAGATATTCTAGTGAAGAAACAGTGGTAGATTGGACTGCAAATATGACACATGTATATGACAAGGGGCACACCTTAACCACAGGTGCATAAATAAGTAATGTGGGGGTGGAAATACTTGACTATAACAAGTAAGCAGTAATACAAAGCAAACAGTGGTGATGTTAATATATGACAAGTTATAAGTGAAAATTTATGAGACAGAAGGACATATGTACCACCTTTTGATGGTGGATGGAACAGTTTTGAAAGGGAATAAAGAACCAGAAGACCTGCATAACATTAGCCATTTTGACTTAACAGATATAAAGCACACTACTCAACAGTAGCACAGTACACACTCTACTTCATTGCACATGTGTTTGGTGTAGACTATTTTTAGACACAGTAAATTTACCTAAGTCTTAAAAAATTCAAACTTAAAAGTGTCTAATCTGACCATAATAGAATGAAGCTACAAGCCAGTAAGGGAAGCTAAATAAGTTTATGGGAACTAAAACACTATTAAAATTACAAATCAATTGAGTTATCAATGAAACCAAAAGGAATACATAGAATCATATTTTTTTAATGAGAATGTAGTCAAAGGTGAAATTCATTACTTAATTTATTGAGTCTTCATTTTAGAGTACACAAGGTTATTTAATGTGCTTTGCTGCAGACCCAAATATGATGATTTGATTGCAAAAAGCACTTTTGGGATTGAGCTGTGTGTTGGTCTACTTGATTCACAGACCATTCTTGTTGAAAGAGTGAGCAGACAGGTGATGACTATTTAAACATAATCACTTGGCAGGCATGTTCTCAAACTTCCTGTTACTTCAAATAAGCAACTGGCAGTATTCATTGCCATGACAAAATGTAAATTACTATGCAGAAATTGATGTGGATAACACTTTCTTGCCACCAGCTTCTCTTCTGTTGAGATAGATGGTGACGTTAACTTATGAACTTTTTGAGAAACAGCATGGAAACATTTAGAAGTAATGTGTATCACATTACTTGGTGAACCAACATCTTCCAGATGTTACTAAAAATTCATTATAAGTGAATGGGTCCAATTGATTTTAATGTAATAGTATAAAAAATGTATTGGTGAAACTACCATTTGTTGAGTTTGGGTGTTATATCAGAGTTACACCCAGTTATTAAAATCTTCTGTACTCAAAAATATACC
>NW_022111329.1:4015997-4017096 GCF_000313985.2 Echinops telfairi | reverse complement strand
ATTATTCCTCTTCATAGCATCTGTCATTGATCTCAAGCTATCTTCTGTTTCTTTAATTTTCCTATCTGTCTTTCTCGCTTTCTTAGGTCTCTTTGAGTGTCTTTGAGGTCACTGATATGGTTCCCTGCCTCCTCAAGCCTAATCATTAATTCTGTGACCTTGTGTGTGGCTTCTGCTACCTCCTCTCAGCTCCTGAAGTTCCCTTTGGTGGGTGGACTTCATCCCCTCTATTGTGGACTTCATCTCCTCTATTGTTGTATCCTTGTTCTGGCTTGCTTCCTTCAGCTCCTGTATTACTGCGAGCAGACTTCTGAAGATTTCCTTCTGTGGCAGACCTGTATCTGTTCTTTCTATGAGAGACGTTAGCTCTGCTACTATGATTTTTCTCTCTGGTTTTCTTTTTCTTGGGAGTGATGTAGTCTGTTGATTTTTCCTCGCTACTTTCATAGGCCCCATGTTTCTGGGAGGCCAGGGGGTCCTTATCTGTGTTACTGTTAAGGATTCTCTCAGGCAGTTGCCTTTGACCTACTCTAAGGATGTGTCAGACTGCTGTGTAGGCAGAGCTCCCTGTAGGTTTAGTGACCCGCAGTGGTGAGATGTTTCAGCAACTGGAGTGGGGAGTGGGGCCTCTGTGAGTGCCCCCAGGCTGATTTGACCCTTAGCAGCCCTTTTCTGTTTATTATTAAAAAAGAAAAAGTTAAAAATTAAAAAAATATTTTTAAAAACTTGGGGGGAGGAAAAAGAAAAAGAATGGAGAGAGATAAGGAAGAAGAAGCTGTAAAACAGAAGTGAAGAGAAGTGATAATAGTGAAAGTGGGAAAAGAAAAAAGAGATAGGAATACCTATAGAAAAGGGGCAGAAGAGAAGTAATAGCAATAGTGGAAAAGGAGGAATAAAGAAGGGAGAGAAGAAAGCACAGAAAGTAAAAGAGGAAATCAGCAAGAAATAAAAGATATATACTGATCAGAGCACACAGGAGCAGATGACGGGGGAGGAGGAGAGACTGGAGCACATCCTGGCCCACCAGGCCTTGAAGACGATGACCCAAATTACAGCATCCAGTCCACAGAGAGGACCACATGGCCAGTCCCACTATGAG
>NW_022111329.1:4009574-4014089 GCF_000313985.2 Echinops telfairi | reverse complement strand
GATGCCTAATAGAAGGCGGAGGTGGGCGAGGTCTCGCTACCATGGGACGTCGTGCTGAACTGGGCTCCCAAGCAGGGCTATGAGAGGGGAAATTGCTCTTCAGATCAGCAAGCCCTCCGAGGTCCCTGCAGGCCTGTAGAGTGGAGCCTGCGGTCAGAGGCCACACAGGGGGACCCTGTGGGCAGCGCTAAGCAGGTGGGGGATGCCCCACAGGGCAGGTCTCCTGCACCATCTGGGAAAAACTGGGGCCGCAAGGGGTGTTGAGAGGCACAGGCCACAATGCCCGCCTCCTATGCCGGCTGGAGAGGGCTGGGGCAGTCATTTCTTGATATAAAATTATTTTCTCTCTCTCTATCTATATATTTATATATATATATGTATTTTATATATAATCACTGACTTTGATTCTCTAGAGAATACCGCCTAATACAAGAATCAAAATAAGATTAAAAGAGACATATTCCCCCTTATAGGAATCCCTGGCCTCAGAGGCCAGGAGCTGGGGAGTTGGGCTCCAGGCAGATGATCCTTTACCTTTGTCACCCTTCCTAGTCCAGGATGCCTCTCAACACCGATGCCTAATGTCTGGTGTGTGGAGGTTGAGGGTCAGAACGACTACTCTATTCTCAGAAGATAGGGATTCATGGAGTAGTGTAGAAAGTCTTTCTACCAAATAACCCAAGGTCACCTCAAGGGCTAGGCAAACAGAAAGGGCAGGTGGACATGGCACCTAAACAGAGAGCACTGACTGTGAGAAAGCCAATTCCTAGTGGGTCAGAAAGAAGTAGGGTCTGGGGTGATTGCTGATCTTCAGAGCAGGTCTCTTGGACACAAAATTCGCTTCTCCTGCTGTTTGGTGATGAGGGTATATAAATCAGGCTTAAGGAGTTGGCAATATGGAAAAGTCACTTCAGTCACTGAAATGAAAGGGACACTAAACCCACACAACAAATTGGTCATTTTGTTGTTGAGTATCCTCAAGTCCATTCTGACTCATCCTGTCCCACATGACAGTGCCCCACAGGGTTTTCTAGACTGTCGTCTTGATAGACGCTAATTGTCAGGGCTTTCTCCCATGGTGCTACTGGGAGATTCTGAACCACCAATCTTTGGGTGTGCAGCTGTTTTAGTCTGGGTAGACAAAAGAAACAAATTCATGTACACACATATATGTATAAGAAATAGATCAGGCATCAAAGAACAAAAAAAATCAAATCATTGTGAATGTGGTGGGGTGCGGTAAGGGGGACTCAAGACCCATCTGTAGGAAACTGGACATACCCTTACAGAAGGGTTGCGGGAGGATATGAGCCAGTCAGGGTGCAGTGTAGCAATGATGAAACATACAACTTTCATCTAGTTCCTAAATGCTCCCCCACCCCCACCCCACTATCATAATCCCAATTCTACCTTACACATCTGGCTAGACCAGAGGATGTACACTGGTACAGATAGGAACTGGAAACACAGGGAATCCAGGACAGATGATCCCTTCAGTACCAGTGGTGAGAGTGATGATACCAGGAGGGTAGAGGGAGGGTGGGGTGAAAAGGGGAACAGATTACAAGGATCTACATATAACCTCCTCCCTGGGGGATAGAAAACAGAAAAGTGGGTGAATGGAGACGCTGGACAGTGTAAGATGTGACAAAATAATAATAATTTATAAATTATCAAGGATTCATGAGGGAGGGGGTGCAGAGAGGGAGGGGATGGAAATGAGGAGTTGATACCAAGGGCTCAAGCCAAAAGCAAATGTTTTGAGAATGATGAGGGAAATAGATGCACAAGTGTGCTTGACACAATGGAGGGCTGTATGGATTGTGATCAGAGTTGTACGAGCCCCCAATAAAGTGATTTTTTTTTAAAAGATACTTTTAGATGCCTTTGATCACCATTCCTATCCAACACTGTGCTGGAAATCTGGGCCAGAACTCTAAAGCAAGAAACTGAAGTTAAAGGCACCTAAATTGGTCAAAAAGAAGAAAAACTCTATTTGTAAATATATGATCCTGCTGTCCTCAAGTCAGTTACGACTCATAGCGATCCCATAAGAGCAAAGCAATGTCCAGGCCTGCATGAGCCTCACGGTTGTTTGAGCCCATTGCTGCAGCCACAGTGTTGTTGAGCAGCTTGTTGAGGAGCTTCCTCTTTTTCACTGCCCTGCAACTTTACAAACTTTACAAAGCATGGTGACCTTGTTTCTGTAGGAACTGCTCTCTCCTTAAACAGTCTCTCACTCAAGAGATCAAACGATGCATTGCATTGGGTAAATCTGCTGCACAAAACCTCTTTTGAAATGTTGAAAAGCAAGGATGCTACTTTGAGGACTAAGGTGCACCTGACCCAAGCCATGGTATTTTCCATTGCCTCATGTGCATGGGAAAGGGGCAAGGGTTCCTGCTACAGCTGTCAATATGGGCCAAGAAGTTCTGACATCTGGGCCAAGAGCACAGACACTACCATCTTCCTCATCAAAATAACTGCCATCTGAAAGCTAATCTAGAATAAACTCAAAAAGCCAAGCACACTGCCATCGAGTCAATTTTGACTCTTAGGGCACCTTTAGAACAGGTCAAACTCCTGTGAGTTTCTGAAACTGTAGCTCTTTATGGGATTATAAAGTGTCATCTTTCTCCTTCAGAGCAGCTGGTGGTTTCTCACTGCTGACCTTGAGGTTATCGACCCAATGTGCAACCACTATACCACCAGGGCTCTGAGACTGGGTATGTAAAGTAATGGTGCAGTGGAGTCATAATGTGGGTGAGAGAAGGAATGAGACAGATGGACAAACAGTGGTAAATTACATTCTAAGCTAAGGCTGGGACATGTCTACATTCCTCCCAGACAGCCTGTAGCCCATTAAGACCAATGCTAATACAGGAAACATTATGAGAGAGGAGAGGGGTTTTCACTTCTCCAACTCCTATTAAATTCATCTGATAGATCAAAAAATGCCTTACAGCCAGCTAATCTATCCCAGAAAGGGAGAAGGGTAAGCACATAGGTGTGAGGCCACATTATAATGGATCATGTAGCATTGAGTTCTAGTTGAGTTCATTGAGTTACTGTGTTCTGGTGAGTCCCTTTCAACTCAAATGGTTAATACAAGAGTAGAACGGCCCCGTTGCATTTTTCAGGTTGTAATTTTTATGGACACATATCACTACAGAGCAGGTAGGCAAGTTTGAACATTTGATCTTTCAGCTATCTACATAATGCTTAATTGTTATACCACCAGTGCTCCTTGAGAAGTCTAGTGCTTGCCTGTTATTTTCTGGCATGAAAGCTGCAGTATTATTAAACTGACTGTTAATAAGTCTGTGTGAGACCATCCTGCTGAAGAGCATGGGATCCCATGACATTTAGCATCAGCTCCTTAGATCCTGGTGTGGTTTGCCTATCATGAGAGGCACAGCCCCTGTTCCCTGGGGAAGAGTGTGAAATTGGAGTCTATAACCACAGGCTATCACAGTGGTCTGTTTCTGCCATCGTCATTATCCATGATGATGTTTTAAGTTCTCCACAACCCGCCCAGACCATAACTGGTTCTTCTTGTTTTATTGCCACTTCAAAACATAGGCCCACGGTCATTGGGACATAAGATAGTCCAAACATGAAGGCCTGTGCCATTCTCTGGATAACCTTCCCCTTCCATTCCCCAATGTAGTTCTGGTGGTACAGTGGGTTATGTGTAGGGCTGATAATGACAAGGTTAGCAGTTCAAAACCACCAGCTGCTCCCAGAAACAAAAATGAGGCATTCTACTCCCACAAAGAGTTACGGTCTTAGAAACGCACAGGATCAGTTCTACCCTGTCCTATAGGGTCCCTATGAGTCAGAACCAACTCAATGGTAGTGAATTTGGTTTGGTTCCATGCCCCACCTCCAGATGTCATGTGGCAATGATAACAAGTAGTAAGCTGATAGTTTGGCAGGGATGAAGACATGATGTGTCAGGTAACAGCATCATGAATGTACTGGATGAAACTTGGGGTATAGAAGATGGCCCAATGGAAACCCAAGTCCAAAAGGTGGGACCTGAAACAAAAATAACAGCATACAAGTGACATCTTCCCTTTCTTCTCCCCCTCCATCCCCTAGAGAAAGGCTATTTTACTCCAGGGCAATGCATGAGAGAACTGGTCATGTTGATTCATGCTGACAGTCTTCTTCTTTAAAACTAAAGAAGAGAATGCTAACCGGTGTACAGTGACAGAGAAGCAAGGAATATTCATTTATAACATTGATGGGAAATCAAGGCACAGGACAGGCCTCTCATCCCAGGGTTATTAAAGTGAATAATACCACTATGGTGTCAATCAAATATCCCGGGATATAAGACTCAGAGCATAGAGCATAGAAGATGTAGAGAAAGAACATTATTTAAACATGAGATCAAATTAAATACAGTGAACCCTCGCCACTTCGCGCTTCGACTTCTGCAGCTTCACTCTATCGCGGTTTTTGCGTAACAGCACATGCTCTGTCATTACTGCCACTGATTGGCTCATA
>NW_022111329.1:3997454-4009327 GCF_000313985.2 Echinops telfairi | reverse complement strand
AACTGATTAACCGTGATAAACGAGGGTTCACTGTATTAGCAAACAGAATGGAAACAAAATGGGAATAAAAATGGGAAAAGATTGGGGTGTCAGTGAAACTGACTAAAAGGCAGCTAAATGTAAAAGGAAATTGATGAGGCAGGGAAAAAATGAAACACTGACAACCAAATAAAAATTAAATTCTGCACTGGACTCAGCAAAGAATAGGCAGAAAACACCAATATGATATAAAGAATAAGTTTGCCATGTTCTATGATAATACAAAAGGAAATGAAGACAAACTGAAAACTACCAGCTATAAAGACTAGACAAGAGAGAGCTGCTATGTGGAGGACTGATTGTTCTCTCTCTGAGAATCATAAACCAAAGACACAGCAGCCCCATCCTAGATAAACAATAAAAGTTGTCTTCTTCTTTGTAAAAAATTGCATGGTATAATGGCTGATGGAAAACTCAGAATCTAGAGTGAAGCAGACCTAAACTCAAAACTCAACTCTTTATGGACTCCCCATGAAGCATTGGGCAAGAGTCCTGGTGGCATAGTGAGTTACAAGTTGGGCTGTGAACTAAATGATCATTAGTTCTAAACCACCAGCCAGCTCTGAGAAAAATGAGGTGTTCTACTGCCGTATAAAGAATTAGTCTCAAAAACCCACAGAAGCAGTTCTAACCTGCCCTAAAAGGTCAACATGGGTCAGAATTGACTTAAAGGGCAGAAAGCGTTGGGAAGAAAGCATTAAACACTGCTTCATTCTTGTCATTGGAGATAGTAGAATAATGAGTCAAGTATAAATATTTAATAGAGCCCTGGTGGTGTACTGGATATGTGTGGGCTACTAACTGCAAGGTCTGTAGTTTGAAACCATCAGCCTTTCATGGGAGGAAGAAGGGGGGAAAGAATTACGAGTCAAGTAAGTATATTGAAATATATAATAAATTGGTAAAGTTTTAAAATATTGTTTTGATGGTTAGGGTAGCTAGTCATTAAAGAGTCCCACGCTCTCTGTGACTTACACCTTGTTTCTAGCTCATGTCCAATGAAGACAGTAGGGAGAGAATGGGAAAGGCTGCCAGTTACAGGCCTCCTCTAAATGCAAGGAAAGCAAGAAATGTAGTCTCTTTGTCTGCTCAAGAGAGCATGAATTTCACTGAACATCACCAGCTCATTCACTAAATATTTGTGCTTCCTCCTTCTCCATCTGAGAAGGCATGCCTTTCCTAGTCTCAATAATATACTCATATTAGTCAGGGTTCAATCAGGAAAACAGAAACTAGGCTAGTATTGCAAATAAGGAATGCAATCAAGGGCGTTGGGTACTTACTTACAAAATCACTGGAAGGCCTAAGGAAACAGAAATGGGAAAGTATTGCTGAGTAGCAGAAAATGAACGCAGAAATTACAGGAAGCTGCCGTGAATGATCTCAGCTGCCAGTGTGCAAGATCTTGCTGTGAGGCGGCTCCAGAGCTCTCATAGGAAAACAGAAACCGGGAAGCCACTATCTGCTCTCTTGTCAATTCTCCCTTCCCACTCTCACATGAGTACCTCTCATTGGCCAGTCTAAACTGGAGCACGGTGGCAAAGGCATCTGGGAAATAAATGGCCAACTGAAGGACTTCTAAATGGCTGGGGAAAACTCAGAGAAGACACTCAGTACATGTAACGAGAGACAGAAAGTAAAGGAACACAAGAACTTAAAATAGAAAACAGAAACAAAGTAAGAATTTCAAATTCTCAGAGCAATCACAGAAAATGCACACAAATGAGGCTGTGTTCAACATTTGTCAAAATGTCAGAACATGTGAAGCTGTTAGCAAGTGTGTAAGTTGTCAGAAGTCTCACAGTAAATATCAAAATCTTAAAATGGTTCTTATTCTTTGACCTCACATTGCAAATCTAAGAGTTTTATTTAGCCTGTTAATAGGCCGGGGTGTATATTGATATTTAATTATAATCACATTTATCTCACGAGAATTTATAATGGCAAAAGAATTACAAAGAACCTACATGTGATATAACAGAGGATTGATCACCTAAATTATTATTCCTCCATAAAACATTTCAGGAGGTAGAATATGAGCAAGAACCAGTGGTATTAAAGGAAGAACTCTGAGCTGCACTGAAAGCATTAGTCAAAGACAAGACTCCAGGAACTGATGGAATGCCAATTGAAATATTTCAACAAGTTGATGGAGCCCTGGAAGCACTTACTCGTTTATGCCAGGAAACGTGTAAGACAGCTACATATTTGTACCCATTCCAAAGAAAGGTGACCAGAGAGAATGCATAAATTATAGAAAAAATCATTGATATTGCCTGCCAGTATAACTGTAATGAAGACCATCCAAGAACGGTTGCAACAGTACATTCGCAGGCAGTTGCCTGAGGTTCAGGCTGGATTCAGAAGAGAACATGGAACAATTGCTGATGCCAAAATGATCTTGGCACAAAGCAGACAATACCAGAAAGATGTTTAGCTGTATTTATTGACTATGTCAAGGTATTTGACAGTGAGGATCACACAAACTATGGATAGCCTGGAAAAGAATGAGAATTTCAGAACACTTCATTGTGCTCATGCAGAATGAATCAAGAGACAGTGTGTGAACAGAATATATGTTTTAAAATCAGGGAAAGGGTATTTCAGGGTTGAATACTTATTCAATCTGGATGCTGAACTAGTAACCAGAGAAACTGGTTTATGTGAAGAATGTGGCATCATACATGGAAGACGACTTCTTAACAACCTATGATATGCAGCTGACACAACTTTGCTTGCTCAAAGTGAGGAGGCCTTGAAGCACTTGCTGATGGAGATCAAGGATTGCAGCTTTCAGTATGGATTATGACTAAATGTAAAGAAGACCCAAGGAGTCATCTAACACCATCGGAAAACACATATTTCCAATGGTCTTAGGAACCAAGACAACACTCCTCTATTTGTTTTCAGGCGGCTCCACCCACATGCAGATACACCCACATATGAGTACCAGGCATGAAGACAGTTACCCATGCTACACCACGCTTCAAAACAAAATTTCATTTATTTGTAATTAGAAATAAATATTTCACAATATATAATTACATATTGTTTTTGTGATTAATCACTATGCTTTAATTATCTTCAATTTGTAACAATGAAAATACATCCTGCATATCAAACTTTTACATTATGATTCATAACAGTAGCAAAATGAAAGTTGTGAAGTAGCAATGAAAATAATTTTATGACCCCAAACGATTAGGGCCATTAATGAGGAAATAGGGACCAACTTGAGAACTTTGGCACAGGGAATACATGGGCTATCAGAAATAGGGAAGGACACAAACACAGAAAAGGCACAAATTGACAAGTGGGATATACTGAAGATAAAACACCTGTGTACATCGAAAGAATTCAGCGAGGGTAATAAGAGAGTCCCTGGACTGTTTGGGAAAACATCTTTAGCAATGACACATCAGATAAAGGCCTTATTACTAAAATCTACAATACTCTGCTAGCTTCCAAAAAGGAAAAAGCTAATTGCCCACTTGAGGGGTGGGCAAAGGACCTGAACAGGAGTTTCACAGGGGAAGAAATGCGAATGGCCAACAAGCATATGAGAAAATGTTCCCGATCTTTAGCCATAATAGAAATGCAAATCAAAACAACAATGAGGTACCACCTAACACCCTCAAAGGTAGCCAAATTCAAAAAATCAGAAAGCAACACGTGTTGGAGGGGCTGTGGGGAGACAGGAACTCTCATCCACTGCTGGTGGCCTTTTAAGTATGTACAACCACTGTGGAAATCAATCTGGTGATATCTTAAACAGATGGAAATGGAGTCACCTTATGACCCAGCAGTCCTCCTACTAGGCATATACCGAGAATAGGCAAGTAACAAGCCAAGGCCAGACATCTGTGCCCCAATGTTCATTGCGGCACAGTTCACAATTGCAAGGAGTTGGAAGCAACCCAAATTTCCATCAACTGACGATTGGATTAAAAAACTGGTATATACATACAATGGAGTACTACACATCACTAAAGAGCAGTGATGAACGGATGAAGCACATCACTGCATGGGAAGAACTGGAGGAAATCATGCTAAGTGAAGTAAGTCAGGCACAAAAGGACAAGTAAAACATGAGTCCGCTGATGTAAGCTTTACAAAAAAAATGCAAAAGGGGCATAAGGAAAAAACTACTGTATACAAACATTCTTGGGGTGAGGACCGGGTAGTATGGCAGGGACTAGATCAAATGCAGGGATGCTCATGGTAGAAAACTGGGGAGGAGGTGGGAAAAGGAAAAAAATGATGATAATAAGGAAGAAATGGGTAGCGGGCACATGGGGTGCTAACCCATCCAAGGGGAGGGTATTGTTTATATCTCCACAGGGAAATATGGACCATACTTCAACCCAGTGCTCCAAGGTATGAATGCAATGTGCCAACATGGAGTAGGGAACCAGTGGAGAGGTCTGGGGGGCTGATCCCAGTCCCAAATACTAAGTGGATGCCTTCCCTTTCCCCCAGAAGAATTTATTTCAAAGGACAGCATTGAATCTGCAGCTCCAGGAGAGGGACATATATGATTGGAGCACCAGGGAGCAGATGAATGGGGAGTAGGAAAGAGTGGAGCACATCCTGGCCCACCAGGCCTTGAGGGAAATGATCCCCAATAGAGCAGCCAGTCAACAGAGGACCACCTGGCCAGCCCCACCATGAGACATGACGCCCCTCACTGACCCATGGACCTGCGGGGGACAGCACCGGAGACACAGTGTGGGAATTGCACCCGATCTGATCCTGTCACACCAAGGCAAGGCAAAGCACTGGAGGGGGGGTGGGGGTGGGGGCAGCAAAACAGCAAGGGAATGGAGCGGCAAGGTCCCCAGGGAATGCTGAAGGTGGACTTTGGGGCCAGGGCATGGTTTCTCAACAGACTGGACTGGAAAACACTCCTAAAGGCCAACAAACGATCCCTGAACTAATTGCAAGCTTTTCTTTCTTGTTGTGTTTTGTTTTGTTCTTTGTCAGTGGTTTGTTGTTGTTTTGTTGTATATTGTTGCTTGGTTTTGCTCTGTCTTGTTTTTGTGCATGTTATTATCTCCACAGGTCTGTCTAAATAAGACAGGCTGGATGAACAATCTGGAGGAGAAAACAACAGGACCTATAGTTCTGGGGGGACATGGGAAAGGGGGATATGGGGGGAAAGGAAGTGGTGCTAACAAACCCAGGGACAAGGGAACAACAAGTGATCCAAATTGGTGGTGAGGTGGGTGTGGGAGGCCTGGTAGGGCATGATCAAGGGTAATGTAACAAAGAGGAATTGCTGGAACCCTAGTGGAGACTGAGCATGATAGTGGAACAGGAGGAAAGTCAAGGGAAATAGAGGAAAGAGCTGGGAGGTAAAGGGCATTTATAGGGGTCTAGATAAAGACATGTACATATGCAAATATATTTATATATGAGGATGGGGAAATAGATCTATGTGCATATATGTATAGGTTTAGTATTAAGGTAGCAGAAGGACATTGGGCCTCCACTCAAGTGGACATCGGGCCTCCACTCAAGTGGACATTGGGCCTCAATGCAAGAATACTTTCTTCTATTAAATTTGCATTCTATGATGCTCAACCTTCCTGAATCAACAGCTGAAGACAAAGCAGGTGAATACACAAATGTGGTTAAGAAAGCTTATAGTGCCCAGCTATCAAAAGATATAGCGTCTGGGGTCTTAAAAGCTTGAAGCTAAACAAGCGGAAGGTAAACTAGCTCAGAAGCAACAAAGCCCACATGGAAGAAGCACACCAGCCTGTGCGATCACAAGGTGTCAAAGGGATCAGGTACAAGGCATCATCAGAACAAAAAATCTTACCATAAGGAATGAGATGGGGAGTGCAGAGTGGAGACCCAAAGCCCATTTGTAGGCTACTGGAGATTCCCTTGCAGAGGGGTCTCGGGGATGAGACAAGGCATTCAGGGTGCGATGTAGCAACGACGAAAAATACAACTTTCCTCTAGTTCCTAAATGCCTCCCCCCACTCTCATGATCCGAATTCTACCTTACAAGTCTGGCTAGACCAGAGAATGTACACTGGTACAGATAGGATCTGGAAACACAGGGAATCCAGGGCAGATGATTCCTTCATCAAAGTTAACACCTACCTACGCTTTGGCTTTTGCTTCTCCTTTCCATCCTCCCCTCTTACCCCTAGTAACTATCAAACTCTATTAGCCTTTTCTAAAAGGCTAACAGATAAAATACATTAAACATGTTATCAACCCATTTTCCCTGAGTTTATTTATTTAAATGAAAGTTTAACATTTTATAGTCGGTGTATATCAGTGATTGATATAAGGACTAAACTGGTAACCTGATGGTTTTAATGAGGTAATACCCTATCTAACCATTTCATGTCAGATATTTCTGGTTTCTCAGATCTTTTTTGTCAGGTAAGTGGGGTCTGACATCTTTCTATCTATTTTATATTTCCTGACTGCCATTCTCCTGTTAAAAAGCAGGCAAATATTAGCAATATGGCTGCATTTAGCTTTCAAAAGTAAGTCCTACCATTAAAAAAAAGAATTACCAAATGTTTACTTAGTAGTGATTTCTGTAGGTTGTCATGAGAACAGTATATCTCTCCCTAGCCTCTTCTATTTAAGGGAACCTCTATTGATGAATATTCTGATAATTATTCATAAATCTTGGATGGTAAATGGACAATAGCAGAATCTTTATAGTTTTTCTAGTAAAAGAATTTTAATTATTTTAATTATAGGTGACATTAAAACACTCTTGAGCATTCTATAAAATCCTTAAAAAATATGCAAACAAGAATATTTGTGTCTGTGTAATTTTCTGAAAAGAATATGCATATATTTCAGCAAATTTTCAGCAAAATATAAGAACCATGAATCAAAGTACCGAATTTTACAAATATATATGAATATATACTAAATCATTGCTTCAAAAATACAGTTAATTAGCCACAAATTTTTGATGAGAGAAATGCATTCTGAATCTTAATATAACCCTTTGGTCTTTAGACCATAGGCAAAAACTAAGTAGTAACCATGAGAGAAGAAATAGTGGAGAACAGGCATACTAGAAAACCTTCCAACTGATTCATGCTTTCTTCAACAAACCTTTACTGAGAACTTACTGCCCTGGTCAGAGAAAAGTGAAACAACAACAAAAAAAAATCCCTGTCTTCTAAGAGTTTAAATTCTAGTAGGAACTCAAGAGCAGTTCTATTATAAATTTTTGAAACTGATGAGAAGGCTTAATAAACCTAAAGTAATCACTTAAATTACAGATAAAACATCTTTATGATGATTTTGTTTTGCCTAGAAAGTTTCAGCAGAAAGTATATAATTCATTCAGTTATTCAAATGATCACTATAGAATGACTACAAATGTCATTCTAAAAAATGTGAACAAATGACATGCATCAAAGTCATCTGTATAGCAAAGTTTATATTGTTCTAATAACATAACAATTTTCATGAGATGACTTCTAAAACAAACCTGGAACACATTTTTCTCAAACATTCTCAGATCCTTCACCAGTCTACAAGGGTAGGGCTATGGCATATTTCGCCGGTTGTGCATAGGGTTGCTATGTGTTGAAACTGACTCATCCCCTAATCATATCAACAGACCTCGCTGGATCCTACAGTAATAGACATCTACTAATTGTGATAAGCTGCGTCACTTTCTAGCTCTATGTTTTTTTCAATTTTCATATTTTTCTTCACTGGGGTATACTAAGGAATCAAGAAACGTCTAAATGAAAATCTGACTCAATTATACTTTTTATGTTTTCTGTGTATTGAAATTTTATTTCATAAGAGTAGAAATTATAATACATCATTCAATAAGGGGTCTTGTGTCATTAGAATACTAAGTTATTATTCAAAATTGTAACATAAACATTTTTGTTTCTCAAATTCTGTAGAAAATATATATTATCACCCTAAAGTTTCTTTTTTTTCCCTCTGATTTCTTACAGTTTCTGTGTTCTAGATAAACCAGCCTATTTTGCATGTAGGTTCTATAGTGCAATTCATGTAAGTACAACCCATATGTATTTTTTTTTGCACAAAATTCTCTAAATGCCTTTTGGGGGATCATTTAATAAGTTTAGGGGCTGATGAGCCAATGTGAGTAAATTTCTATTTCCTTTTAAAGCGACAGAGAATCAATAGCTACTAAGTCCGGATTTAGTTCCCAAATGCCACTGAATTGGCTTCAACCAGGTGGAACCATTTTTCTTTTTAAGTTTTAAACTGTGGAATACTAGTAAATTTTTACGGTTCGGTATTAGCGTTTTGAGCTCAGGGAAATCACTCATCGTCCCAGATAGAAGGGCAAGTTTCCTCACGTTTTAATACCCTTGCAAGGACTAAAGAACCGAAGAGCATCCGTTTCTTAGGATTGTTCCCCATACCATAAGTGCCCCCACTTTACCAGGCAGCTCCTTCCGAAATGCTGCCGATTACCCGAAGAAATATAACTACACTGAAACCTGTCATCTGTATTTAAATCCCATTTAAAAAGCATGCAATAAAAATATTTGTCGCCCAGGGGGCCACAATAACATAAATTACAAAAGCGGTTAACTTGGACTTACACTTTTTCCAACACAGTTCCCTTTGCATGAAGCGCCTCCAAAGGGGTTGGCTTTCCAGCTGTGCCCAAATGTGCTTTTTTGTACTGTTTCTCAGGCCATTTCTGGTCCCGCTGGTGGCTGCGGAGCTTCCTAGCAGTACGAGGACCTGGACACTAGCTTTAAATTCAAAAGGAATCTTTGAAAAGCACTTCCAGGACCCTAACTGGCTCAGCTGTAAACCATCAAGCCTGTGGGCTGTGGCTGCGCACCTGAGCCTGCAGGGGAAGCCTCGGTTCCTCTGCAGCATCTGAGCAAACGCAGGAGGAATGGAAGGGCCCTGGTGACTCCCTTCCCGAAGGAAGGAGGCGCCAAGAAAGTGCACCCGGACTGGGTAGTTGGCCTAGTTCACCTGGGTTCTGGAGGTGTCCGGAGGCCTCACTGCGTGGGGCTCCTTCCGCGCTGGCCGTCAGCCTGGAGAGAAGGTACTTTCGGGGCTCCCTCCCGCCAGACCACCCTGAGGTGTCCTCCTCCCACTCTCTGCTCCGCGACCTGGGGCTTCGTGTTGGTGCCCCAGGACCCACAGCGGACAACTATACCCACATTGGCAGTGCCGCCACTCCCAGCGACAGAGAGCCCCATATGGATTTTTAATCCCTCCAGAAATTGTGTTCATTGTTCCACAATGTTAGTTTCATTATTAGAACGTGGATTGAGATTTTTGGTCTCAGATATAAGTATGTAATAGAGATGGTCTGTGATCAGAAAGGGCAGGAGTTCCAAATCACCAGCATCTACCCTGAAGAGAGACAGGGCTTTCTATTCCCGTAAAGATTGAGTTGCAGTCTCGAAGACCCTGGGGGCAGTTCTACCCTGTCCTAGAGGATCGCTGTGAGTCAGACACAACTCCTTGTTTTGTGTTTAATATACAGATGCACACGTCCAAGTTAGAAATGCGTTATATACGGCAAAAAGGAGACCCGTCAACTAAAGGAAATGCTGTGCTGTCTGTATGAAACTTGGGGATCTAAGAAGTCTGAGGAGGAGCTCTAGGGATGTGGTGTGTTACACATTGGCTCGCTAATCACAACATCAGCTATTCGAAAACAAGGAGAGAAATGATGAGGCTTTCTCTTTCCACAAAGAGTTATTGTTGGGAGCTGCTCTGAAAGCTGAGGTCTGTTCGCTCAAATGTGGACTTGCAGACACAGCTCTCTCACGGTCAGGTTAACTTCTGTGCTTTAATGTTATTGGGAAAAATACTTGCCAGACAAACAAGAACAAGGATGGGGCCGCTATTTTGAGCAATAGTACATTCCCGCTTAACAGTGTATAAAAACTTGCTGGAAAATAAACTCGGGCTGCAGTCTTGAACTGCAGTCCTCCTGACCCCAGCTTTTTTGTGCCTGTCTTTTCTCAGACCTCACCCCCTCAATTGAGTCCCTTTTGCTCTGCCGGCAGGCTCCGGCAAGTTGTAATCCCTGAAGCCAATAGGGACAATTCTACCCTGTGCTATAGAGTCACTATGAATTGGAATGGAATTAATGACAGTGAGTTTGTTTTTTTAGACTTTTATAGAAATATAAAACACTTTTTGTGTCTCTATCTCCATAGACAGAACCTGTCTGCCTCTTCAGCATCGATTAGCATTTGAGTCTAGGTCCATTTTCAGATTGGTAAGTCCAGATGCTTTCATATGTTTCTAAAGATTCCAACACCACATAACACTACAAGGACCCCTTTTTGTGCAGTGGATTATGCATGGGATTGGTAATTTCAAGGTCAGTAGTTTGAACCCACAAGCCATTTCAAAGGAAAAAAGCTCTATTTGTAATTAAATGGGATTTTTTTTTGTTTAATATTTTAGTGTACTTTTCAATCACACATCATTTGGTGTATTAGTTTTTAAAGGGAAAAAAATCACAACTTTTCTATAGTGTTTAAAGCATATTTGAAAAAGGAAATATTCTTATGCTAATTCTATACAAATGGCATAGCCTTAAAAATAAAAAAAAATATTTTAAACCTCCAGTAACAGTAGTTATAATAAACTGGGTGTTTTAGCCCCAGAATTATTTGTACAGAAGGATTTTTTTAGTTAGTGTGTATGAAAATATGTGAATCTGTGTAAATATTATTATATATCTGTGTAAAATATTTTCTTAAGTGTTCACACAAGAAGAGTCTAAGTAAGCTTGTAGCTTCTCTTCTTGTCTGATATCCTGTATACAAGCAGAAAGGGATTGATTGATGTGAGTGTGTGTTCTTGTTCTTCTTGTGAGTCGCTTCTGCTCATTTTGACCCAAACGGTGCCTGGTCGTACATCATCCTCCAAATGGGTGTTATATTTGGGCTCATCTCTACATCCACAGTGTCAGTCCATCTCCTGTGTGGTTTTCCTATATTTCTCTGATGACATTTTTACAAAACATGATTATCTTTTATACAGATTGGTCTCTCCTGATAGCGTGCCTGAAGCATGTGAGTTGAAATCTCACCATCCTCACTTGTAAAGAGCATTCTGGGGGTATGTTTTCCAAGACAGATTTGTTGGTCTTCTGGCATTCCATAGTACTTTCAATAGTCTTCACCATCATTCAAATGCATGAATTCTTCTACATTGTTGTGTGCATTTTTCAACTTTCACATGAATATCATGTGATGTTGAAAATATCATCGCTTGGATTAGACACACCCTAGTTTTCAAAGTGAAAGTTTTACTCTTCAATACTTTAAGGAGGTCTTGTGCAGAAGATTGCCCAATGCAATGTCATTTGATTTCCTGACTGTTGCTTCCTTGAGCACTTATTATGAATCGAAGCAATGTGAAAATTTGACAACTTCAATCTGTTTTCTGTTTATCATGATGTTACCTCTTGGCCCACTTGTGAGAACTTTGGTTTTCTTTACATTGGACTATAATCCATACTGAGATCTACAGTTTTTGATTGTCATCTGCAAGTGCTTCAAGGCCTCCTCACTTTCCACAAAAAGCTGTGTCATCTGCATATCAAATGTTAAAAAGCCTTGCTCCAATCTCAATCCTGTATTCTTCATATAATCCAGCTTCTCTGTTTATTTGTTCAGCGCACAGATTGAATAAATATTGCAAGAGGATAAAACCTTAATGCACATATTTTCTGATTTTAAAATATGTAGTATTCCCTTGTTCATCATGTACAACTGCCTCTTGGTCCATATGTAGGTTCTGTATGAACACAATGAAGGATTCTGTAATTCTCTTTCTTCTCAATAATATCCATCGTTTCTTAT
>NW_022111329.1:3996006-3996987 GCF_000313985.2 Echinops telfairi | reverse complement strand
TCTGGGTCATTTGCTACCTTTTGAATGGTTGAAAGTTGACCTATTATTTTGGGACAGTGAGTCTGGGTAGTCCTTAAATGGTCTTTTGATGCTTCTTGCATCATTCAGTATTTCAACTTTAGATTTAATTTTTTTCTTCAGTTCTTTCATGCTGTGTGTTATCTTCCTTTTGGATTTTCAAACTCCAGGCCTTTTATATTTCATTATATAATACTTGACTTTGACTTCTCTGGCTGCCCTTTGAAACTTTCTGTTCAGCAACTTCATGTGATGATTTCTTCAATTTGCTTTAGCTATTATATGATCAAAATCAAGTTTCAGAATCTCTTCTGAAATCCATTTTGACCTTTTCTTTCTTTCCTGTCTTTGTAAAGGCCACTTTCTTTCTTCATGTTTGATATTATTTGTTATACCTCAGCTTGTCATTTTTGCCGTCATTATTGTTCAGTGAGTCCAGTCTGGTTTTGAGCTGTTTTCAAAATTCAGGTCAAGATTATATGTTGCCTCTTGTGTACTTGTTTTAGCTATTTTCAACTTTAACTTAATTTTATAGAGGAGAAATTGATGATCTGTCAGTCTCTGGCCTTGTTTTGGCTACCTATATCAAGTTTCTCCACTGTCTCTTCCTTCAGAGGTAGTCAGTTTGATTTCTGTGTATTACCTTAGGCAAAGTCCATATGTACAATTGTTATTTATTTTGTTGAAAAAGAAGAAAACATTTGCAATGAAGAAGTTGCTGATCTTATAAAATTCTATCAAGTTATATCCACCTTCGTTTCTATCAGCACGATTATTTTTCCAACTACTCTCTGTTCTCAGTCTGGAAGTTGCTGAGACCTGTTCAATTTGGGTGAATCTACAGGGATTTAAAATACTGCTGACATAACTTCCAGCATCACAGCAACAAGACAGCCACCACAGTATGACAAATTGTTGACACAAAATAGAGGTGTGTGTGTGTGTGTGTGTGTGTGTGTGTGT
>NW_022111329.1:3992623-3993917 GCF_000313985.2 Echinops telfairi | reverse complement strand
TGGGTGTAGATCACCAGGTGCATCTAGTTAGACTGGAACCACCAAATTGTGAGTTACAAGCAGAGTTCTTAATTCCTTCATTGCACTGCCCAAGGACTCTCACTACTATTTTCTCTCTCCCTTCCCCAGCCCCCTTTTCTGTTTCCTTTAGGAATTTGGTTTCCATAATATAACCGTAATCAGGATTCTCATTGCCAGAAGTGGAATAGACCTAATGACTATAAGAAATGATACAAAGAGAGATGTTGCAAATCCCTGTTTCATGATATCAAGGTGAATCTCTTTCAAATGATTGACTTATACCCATAAATAAAATATCCATTTGAAAATAAGACAAAAACTTTCATTTCAGTAGCTTTATACTAGAATCTAAGATAAGTTTTCCAACAGGGAAATATAGTACTTCAGGCAATCATTAGCATATCAACAGGTAGTACTTCAGAAACCTCTTAAACTTAGTGACAACACTTCATGGATGTGGTTTAAACAAAAGCATTAATATACTTATATAAAATACTCAGCCTCCACAATTGTACTTTAGGGGTTTAATATTATAGTATCAGGATATATAGGAAGCAGTCTTTAGAAAAAGAATACAACTTTCCGATGAGACAATACTAGTTGTGAAGAGGCTCCTTAAAGCAGTTCAACCCACCACTCACACCCCACAGAAGGCAGGGCAACCAGGTAAAATTCATAAGAATTAATTGAGAGGACTCTAGAACTGCAAGTTAAAAAGAATTTTATCTTTAGTCTTTGAAATGCAAAGAAGGGTGACTCTGAAGTAAACAGCTAATTTCTATGCACTGATACCTCTAAGCTTTTCCTAAGGTTTTGATAAAACCTAGAAAGGAACTTTCAGGTTATACAGCATAACTATATCATTTTTTCCAACAGTTAGTTGTATTGGTACATAATCTATATATCACATAATTTAATCATTCAGTCATATCAAGGAGAATTGTACAATCATCACCACATCAATTTTAGAGCAACGCCCCCCACCCCCTCCCTGGTTAAATTACCTTTAAAATGAGTTTTACAATCATATTCAGCTCTAGTCCTCCCTCCTTACCCCCCTAATCCCCTCCATTATTTACTCCTGAAATCCCCTATCCCTTTTTATCACCCACCCAAACCCCTGTATTCCCTACATTTCCTTATATCAATTATTATCATTATGTATCCATTCCTCCTGTACTTCACAGCTGGGAGACCTAACAGAAAACAATAAAAACAAAATCGCACTAAGGTGGTAAGGATAAAATCATAATGGTATCAAGACAAAAATACA
>NW_022111329.1:3976672-3991799 GCF_000313985.2 Echinops telfairi | reverse complement strand
ATACTTGTGTATGTACTACAATTAATGACAACTATTTCACAGCATTCTAATATGTACAAATATTTAATGCAATTTTACTGTGCATATAAAGCAGTGAATAATTAATAACTTTTTGTAAAAGGCATTATGTGACTATTGGTTTATAAAAAAGGGTAGCTTTTGTGTGTTTTTTTGAAAAGGGAAGATTTTCCTAATTTTACTGTGTTGAGAGCATACACGGTAAAAGGTTTTACATTTACAATTTGGTGATAGTGCTTCTTTTTGCAGCTGTACAACCATTTGCCCCCTTTTTCATAAACAAACTCATTGCCCACAAAGTCTCTAATTTTTAAGTATGTATTGTAAATTTGATTCCAAATACACTAGTGTTAGAATAGCATAATGCTCAGGCAGGTGGGTTAACTTTTAAGATGACTTCATGGTATATTTTTGAGTACAGAAGATTTTAATAACTGGGTATATCTCTGATATAAACAAAACTCAACAAATGGTAGTTTCACCAATAGATTTTTTTATACTATTACATTAAAAACAACTAGACTCATTCACTTATAATGAATTTCTAGTAACATCTGGAAGATGTTGGTTCACCGAGTAATGTGATACACATTACTTCTAAATGCTTGCATACTATTACTCAAAAAGTTCATAAGTTAATGTCACCATCTACCTCAACAGAAGAGAAGCTGGTGGCAAGAAAGTGTTATCCACAATCTTTTCTGTGTAGTAATTAACATTTTGTCATGGCAATGAACACTGCCAGTTGTTTATTTGAGGTAACAGGCAGTTTGAGAACATGCCTGCCAAGTGATTTTGTTTAGTCATCACCTGTCTGCTCATTCTTTCAACAAGAATGGTCTGTGAATCAAGTAGGCCAACACACAGCTCAATCCCAAAAGTCCTTTCTGCAATTAAATCATCATATTTGGGTCTGGAGCAAAGCACATTAAATAGCCTTCCCAATCTGTCACATAAGCTACTAAAATGATGAGTACTCTAGGATCAAGACTCAATAAATTAAGTAGTGAATTTCACCTTTGACTACATTCTCATTTTAAAAATATGGTTCTATGTATTCCTTTTGGTTTCATTGATAACTCAATGGATTTGTAATTTTAATCATGTTTTAGTTTCCATAAATTTATTTAGCTTCCCTTATTGACTTGTAGCTTCATTCTATTATGGTCAGATTAGACACTTTTAAGTTTGAATTTTTTAAGACTAGGTAAATTTACTGTGTCTAAAAATAGTCTACATCAAACACATGTGCAATGAAGTAGAGTATGTACTGTATTACTGTTGAGTGGTGTGCTTTATATCTGTTAAGTCAAAATGGTTAATATTATGCAGGTCTTCTAGTTTTTTTATTCCCTTTTAAAGCTGTTCCATCCACCATCAAAAGGTAGTACATATGTCCTTCTGTCTCATATAAATTTTCACTTATAACTTGTCATATATTAACATCACCACTGTTTGCTTTGTATTACTGCTTACTTGTTATAGTCAAGTATCTCCACCCCCACATTACTTATTTATGCACCTGTGGTTAAGGTGTGCCCCTTGTCATATACATGTGTCATATTTGCAGTCCAATCTACCAGTTTCTTCACTAGAATATCTAATCCATTTATGTTCACTGCAATTAATTATCAATAGAGAATTCATCTCAAACATTTTATTAAACATCCCTTACCCCTCAAAGTGGAGTTCTTTTTAGGAATTAATTTTTTCATTTGTTATTATTTTTTTGATAATTATTACCAAACCACTTATGTTCTCTTTAACACCTGAAAGTTCTCTTATCTATACCAACCATCTCCATTTTATTTTTAGGTTGTCAATTACAATTGTGTAGTCCAGATCCCCATATCATTGTAAATGTATTATATGTATTCAGGTGGTTATTTAGTGTCAACACTTTGGATTATTGGGCTGGGATCATGTTTTATTTCTAGAGAACTCCCTTTAACACTTGTTGTACAGCTATTGTGGTGGTTACAAATTCCCTTAATTTCTGTTTATCTGGGAAAATCCTAATTTCACCCTCACTTTTGAATGATAATTTTGTTGGGTAAACTATTTCTGGTTGATAGTTATTTTCTTTCAAGATTTTGTAAATGTCACACCATTATCTTCTTGCCTGCATAGTTACTGGTGTGAAATTTGCATTTAGCCTTATTGATGCTCCCTTGTAAGTGACATTTTCCTTATTTTGTGCTGCTCTCAAAAGGCTTTCTTTATCCTAGTATCTGGTAAGTTTGATTATGATATGTCTTGGGGTGTTTCTCTTAGGGATTGACCTATATGGATTTCGTTGAACATCTTGAATAATCATCTCATGTTCCAGATTTGGGAAATTTTCTGATTATTTCTTCAAAAATATCTTCCTGACTTCATTTCCTCTCATCTTTTTCTGGAATTCCTATTATGTGTATGTTATTTATCTTCGTGTAGTCCCACAGAACCCTTATGCCCTGTTTATTTTTTTTCTACTTGGTCTTCAAACTGAGTAATCTCAGATTCATTGGCTTCTAGTTCCTCGGTTCTTTCTTCCATGGTTTCCATTCTACTTCTGCTTTCTTCTAAGATGCTTTTTATTCTGTTACTTCATTATTAAGCTTTGGAATTTCTAGTTGCTTTTAATTTAAGGTTTCTAGCTCCTTACTAAACCCCTTGTTTTGTTCTTCTATTGTTTTTTTAAATTCTTCTAAAAATGTTCCTCTGTTTTCCTTTATCCATTGAGAAAATTTAAGCTGTCCATAAACTAAGTCTTTGTTGAGCATTTCATAGCAATAAGTGCCTGAAATATAGGTTTATCTTTCATTGGTGAATAAACAGAAAATTTCCACTGTCCTGAGGATTCACAGACTTCCATATCTTTTGCAATTCCTTCCAACGTTTCTTTTCATCTTTCTGCTCATCAGTGCTAAGTGATGCGAATGTGTTCTGAGAGACTAACTCCCTGCTGGTACTGCTGGCTGAGTCTCCAAACTGAAACGACCCTACTGATGACTTCTCTTGATCTCTGCTGTTCCCATATGGTGCAGATTTGGGGAAACTAGTTGGCTGGATGACACCGGAGTGCCTCTGGTTTGAGGCATCACATCAACTCTGTTACTACCTAAGGGCTGTTGCTGCCATTGCTGCATCCCTCATCCCTCGCCCATCCCCCTGGCTCCACGATGTTCGTTTCAGCACAGGTCTCCAAAGCACTGGCCTTGAAGGAAGAATTTACAAATGGCCCTGGTCTCAGAGTGATGTTCACCAAGTGCCGGAGACGAATGCTGAGTCAAGCAACTGAAGGTGCGCGGTCCGCTCCTGTGACCAAGGTAAGTTTTATAGCTATGTTTATTTATTGTTTTTGTAATTTTAGAATCTTTAAACACTGTAACCTGCCTTCCACAACACCCTTTGCAGTCAATTTGATTGAACTTTCTGTTAGCAGTCAAGAGCTTTAACCATTGCAAAACTTGAGTTCCACTTTGGAAAACTATACAAGACACAGAGAAGGAAAGAACAATTATTCCAGTTATTTACCACAAATAACCACTAATAAAATTTTGTTTCATGTTTTTGTCAGTCAACTATGTAGGTATATGCACACACATTATGTATCAATATACACACATATATTAAAACATTTCATGTAAATTTTCCATTACTTTTTAATACCATTTTTACGAGAACTTTTTGAAGTCTCAAACTATTATGGAGTCCTGGTGGCACAGTGGGTTGCACATTGGATCAGCAATTTGAAACCATCATAGGTGAAAAAGATGAGGCTTTCTTCTTCCATAAAGACTCACAGCTTCAGACACCCTATGAGACATCTCTACTCTGTTCTACAGGTTTGCTATGAGACAGAATTTACTCAGTGGCCATGAGCTTCTTTTTAAAGTTTCTTATCTGTCTGTCTGTCTGTCTGTCTATAAAAACCACTACCACTGAGTCTTCGCAACTAATAGTGACCCTGTGGCACAGAGTACAACTCCTCTGCAGACTTGTCAATGCTGTAAGTTTTCATGTAGGCAAAGCCACTTCTTCCTCCTGTAATGGTAGTTTCAAACCATCAACCTGGCCTTTAGCAGCCCAATACCACTCTGCGACTAGGACACACTCTCCTATCATGAAGGGATATTTTTTATTAGGCCAGGATTCTGATTGTGTGAACTGGAAAGTACATAACTTATTCTATATTAGTATATATTTAGCTTGATTTTCATTTTTGTCACTGTAAGTTATAAAGTATATATTATTTAGCATAAATATTTGTGAAAATCCGTAATTGATGATTACATTACTATATATTTATTAAAGTAGAATCAGTGCACTGATGAATATAAATATCAAGTCATTTGAGGTTTAATTTTACGTTAGCTCTCTAGAGGGATCTAACTTATAATAATATTAGGGCACTTAATACTACAGTTGAGATTCAATCCAATGTCAATTTGTTCTTCCAATAAATACGTATTAATGGTAAATCAACTTCATTTAAACTACAATATGTTAACTATAAACATGGTATCATTTTCCAATGACTTCCATTGGGAATGGTTTTCAGGACGCTTTAAATCTTTAAATAAAAAAGTAAATAGAAGTAAATTTGGAAACCTCCATGGATCCTTCAAGCTGCATTTCATGAAAATTAAACTTCTCTTTGAGAAGTTTTTCTTTGAGAAGCACTGTGACATATTTCAAATATATATTTTTTTCTTTTCAGAATTTTACTTCAGGGCACTATGAGAAAGCACTGCTTGCCATCTGTGCTGGTAACGTTGATGATTACTAAAATAAAGAGGATTTAGAGAACCACACACTTCTCTTTAGAGAAAATCAGATGTGTGAAACTGTGCCTCTCACAGGACCATAATGAAATTATAGAATCATATTTTCTTTTCTTTCTTTAAAATTATCCCAAAGCAAAGAAAATATTGTCACTGGAAGTGTATGTTATTGGTTTTTCAACTGTTTTCTAAATCATCAATTTATAACATTGTGTATGATGAATTAATAAAAATGTTATCATTATCAATTAATTATCAATAATTTAAATTTATCCCATTAATTCTGACAAGAGTGTTCTCAAAGAAGTCCCAAAGCATGTCTTTGGAGATCAAGGAAATTGTGGTATTTGGCCATCCTCTTTAGATGAAATTTCAAGACTTCCATGGAAATAAATAAAACACTGGTAATTATATAATCGTTTGTCAATTTAAGGATTGAGAGTGTAGGGGTGGAGTCTGGCCTGTCAATCAGATCATAGCCAATGAGGCCTCTGTTGGGCATGGCCTTCTCCTGAGAATTCTGGGAAATCTTGTATTTCTTCTTTGTATTTCTTCTCTCTCTGCTGACTCCCTGGGAGACATTGCAACTGACAAGATACATGGAACTACACTAGTGCCCTGAAATGGAGAATCCACATGGACCTGCCCTGATGCAGCCAGACCTCTGAAGCCTAAGAAGCCATGTACAGACCCCTGCCAGCACTGACATGCTTAGTGTGATACTGCATTCAAAGACTTTCTACCCACTGACCTGTGACTGTTCTGCACTCGGCATCATTGCATGTGTTTCATGAGTCTGAAGAGGACTTTATAGATTGATATCAGACATATGGGTTAATATTGGACTTATAGACTTGGACTGGACTGGGTTGAGATATTTTCCTAATGTACAATTACCCTTTATATAAAACTCTCTTTTATACACATATGAATGTCTATGAATTTGTTTCTCTAGTCTACCTGGACTAACACAACACCTAACACAGCTTTTAAAGGAAAAGAACCTTAGAAAAATGCAGCTTGATATATACATTGTAGCAATATATATATACAAGAGACTTCAATGTAAAAATAAGTGAGTGCACCACATGTGTCTGGGTTGGGGGGCTTTTCTGTGAATTTATTAGTGTGTTTGACAACCATGCTGGTAAAGGAGATTTATTTTAATATTGTTTTGTTTTGTTTTTTCAGTCAATGCCTAATTAAATCATCTGCCTAAGCAATCTTAGCAGCTATTTCTCCTTGTCTTTATGTTTTAGCATACGCAGTATTGAGGTTACTATGCTTTTTGTATTCACTAGAGCCCAGGCCATTCTATCTTTCAAGATTCAGCCAAGTTGAGGTCAATGAAAGATAAATAGTGAGGTCAAATATTGGGTAGAAGCTACATCTAGGCACAACCTAGCCAACTATGAAAGCACTGTCAGGGAAGAGCAAGTCTCCAACAGAGAACTCCCAACTAAAGCAAGATTGCAGACAGTAATACAAATGAAGTCAGGCAAGATAAATGGAGATGCATATGGAAGTTATAGAAAACATGGGAAAGCTGATAGAAGTGGTTTGTTCTATATGCACCATCTTATACAAGCTATTGGTACTGATCCTGTGGTTCTATTCCTATTGATCTTAAGGAAAATGAAAAGCACGTTAAAAACCTAGTGCCTGACAGCACATGGATGCTTCAGAATGTTTAGGAAAAAATTGGACATATCATAAAATATTTAGAAACAACTAGATCTGTGCAACCACATTCAAGATTCATTACCTGACTTCTATAGTGTATGATGTTATTTTATTCTTGGTTTGAGTTTTAACTTAAAAAATTGTACAATTCTGCTTGATATGAATGAACTATGGAATGTTATGATATCTGTAAGAGCTCCCAATAAAATGATTAAAAAATTTAAAAAGCAAGACATTGTTTCTAATACCTAGCCCAAAATTCTAATTCTTTGGAACAATTAGCATGGATGTTATTTTGTCAGTTCAAATTTTTCATTCAAAAGAAGTGTTTTTAGAATACCTGTTGAGAATAAAGTTAAGTAAAAACTCTCATCTCCTCAGTAGAAGGTCTTCTTATAAGTAGCCCAATAAATTGTGAAATATGTATTTTATCTGGATAATATATTTTATTTTTCTGATAACAAGATGGTCTCAAATGAAAAAATTAGACTTAAGGACACATTTTATTTGAAAACATAATTGCAAAATGAGGATGGTGTTCTTGCAAAAGGATGAGGCCGTAATTGCAGTTGTGTAAACAATAGGTAGAACACAGAATCCTCTAGGACTTTAGTGACCCTTCAAAGAACCTCTTTCATGGTCAGGAGTAAATAAGGCTAGAAAGAACCAAGAAGAGTAGAATGAGCAGGTGGTATGATGGGGCAGCTGACTCAGGCAGTTGATTATAGAATGTCTTTCGTTGTAATCAGTCTACTTAGTAAGGTTGTTAAGAAGGAGCTACTCCAAATGGGATTGATGACTGTTTGAGGACAGGTCAACATTCATTGGCTTGTGGAGAAGGTAGAAGTTTGACAAAGGTGCATATTTTGTCTATATCGGTAATCAAGCACAAATAGTTTAATAATTTATGAAAGGAAATTTGGAAAGTCTGTGTCTAGGCTTATCCTAGGTAAATATGGGGTCATCCTTGAGTCTTATCAAAGTCATAAGAAAGGGTAGTTCTTTGCAAGAGTCATTTCTGGGAATGCAAATACATGAGAAGATGGCTTGACCATCTCTGTTGTCAAGCAGCACAGGATGTAAATAAAGTTCAATATCAGGATTATCATCATTATTTTCAAAATTTTTCTGGAGAATGTTTCACTTAGTTGTTTAAATGCCAGTACAACATTATCGTCTTCATCATCGCATAATTCACTTAGTGAAACCCTACAAAAGAATGTTTGAAAACTATTATCACTGTGATCAACTGACTATATATCCTTGAAATATACAAATGTTTACTGAACCTGATTGATTGGATAACAAGTGTAAAGTCTCTGATCAAATTAAAAGCATCCCCCATGTTTAACCTAGAGATGAAATAAACAAGTTAATATTTAAGTCATTATTTATTTTTTTCCTTTGGTTTTGCTTTTGATGTTATCCCAATCTACAATAAAGAAAATAATAAACTCAACTATCACTGAATTAGCTAGTCTTTAAACAGATTCTCCTTGTAAAAATATGCTTAGGCAGAATGATCAGACACAGAATTAAAGCAGATACAGAAAAATATACAGAAGTGTTCATCTAGTATTCTACTATTGTGAGACTACCCTAAAATGACTGTGATAGTAATGATGAGGATCACTGAGTTAAAAAAACAAGGCTTCAGTGCTTTTGTGTATCAGTGCACCAATGTTATTGCAGCTAAATATTTTGCATACCCTAAGCTAATGCTAACCCTAAACTTAACCCTAAGCCTACCCCTAACTCTAACCCAAAATCTAAGCATAACTGTAAAACTGACCATAACCATAACACCAACCTTAACTGTAACCCTAATCCTAAGTCTAAAACTTACCCGAGCACCAACCGTAACCCTAAGCTAATGCTAACTCTAAACTTAACCCTAAGTCAAACACCCACCTTTTCCCTAAACATAACCTTAAAACTAACCATAACCCTGAGCTTAAACCTAACACTATACCTAACCATAACCCTATTCCTCACCCTAAACCAAATTCTAAACCTAACCTTAACCCTAACATGAACCCAAAATATAACACCAAACATAACCCTAAATCTAAATCTGTCATATGCTAACATTAAGCTTAACCCTAACCCTACCTCTAACACCTACCTTAACAATAACAGCCACAACACTTAGCCTAACCCTAACCCTAATCTTAGCCCTAACCATCAAACTATGTCTAACCCTAAACCTTAACCTAACCATAACCCTAACCCTAATGATAACCCTAGCCTTAACCCTAAACCTAAACCTAACCAAGACCCTAATCCTAATTATAACAATCACCGTATATCTAACCCTAACCCTAAACATCACCCTATGTCTAACCCTAAACTAACCTCTAACCCTGACCCGAACCCTAGCACTAACCCTAATCTTAACCCTAACCCTCAGTCTAACCCTAAAACTAACCCTAAACCTAACACTAACCTTAACCCAAACCCTAACCCTAACACTATCACCATATGTCCATCCGTAACCCTAACCCTAACCCTAATCATCACCTTATGTCTAACCCTAATTCTAACCTTGACCCTAAACCTAACACTAACCCTAACCCTAAACTTAAACTTAACCCTAACCCTCAGTCTAACCCTAACCCTACCCCTAACTGTAACCAAACCTTAATCCAAACTCTAACCCTAACCCTAATCATCACCCTCTGTCTAATCATAACCCTAATCCTAACCCTAAACCTAACCATCACTGTATGTCCAATCTTAACCCTAACCCTCAGTCTAACCCTAACCCTAAGCCTAAACCTAATGTTAACCCTAAACATCACCCAATATCTAACCCTAACCCTAACTCTAGCCCTAAATCCAACACTAACCCTTTGCCTAGCCCTACCCCTAACACCATTACTAACAGTAACACCAAACCTAACCTTAAACCAACCCTTTGTCTAACCCTAACCCTAACACCAACCCTAATCCTAACACCAAAGCTAAATCGTACCCTAAACTTCACCCGAAGACTACCCTAACCCTAACACTAACCCGAACTCTAACCCTAACCTGAAGTCTAATCCTAACCCTAACCCTTAATCTAACCCTAAACCCAACTCTAACCCTAACAACTAAGTCTAAACGTAACACTAATGGTAACCCTAAGCCTCACCCTCGTCCTATCCCTCAATGACACCTTAAACCTAACCCCAAAGTTAACCCTAACCCTATCTTCAAAACTAACCCTAACCCTAACCCTACCACCAAACCTAACTAACCCTAACCCTTAGTCTAACCTTAACTGTAATACTAACTCTAACCCTAACACTACCCTAATTTTAAACCTAACCCTAACCCTAACACGAACCTTAACCCTAACGCTAAGGCTAACACCAACCCTAATCTCAACCCTACCCCTAACCAGAAGTCTATCCCTAATCATAAGTCTAAACCTAACCCTAATTCTGCACCTAACCATAACCATAACACAAACACAAACCCTAATCCTAACACTAATCCTTACACTAACCCTAAATCTCATACCAACCCTAACCCTAAACCTAATCTTAAACCTAACCCTATCGATAACCCTAGGTCTAACCTTATACCTAACCCTAAGCCTAACCCTTACCTTGACACTAACCCCAACCATAAACCTAACCCTACTCCTAACCTTTCCCCGAGAAGATTCCTTATTCTCATAAAAACTTTTTGCATAGAAGTTCAGGTGGTGCACCACAAAGTTGTCTCTGGAGGTTAAGGAGCCTCTGCTCAATGGTGCTTCCAGCAGTTTCTTTTCTCTTTGATACCCTTTACTCCCGGAGATCCTTGAGTCTAAGGAAAATGGCGAATGGTGCAGGTTCACTATTGTGGGAGTTCAGAAGTCACAGAACAAACTGAACTAAGGAGATGGATGATTCGGCGAAAACTGCACTTCAGGGGCTTTGGAGAAGGTTCCCTAAAAGGTTGAAGCCAGACAGTTCTAGCGCCAGAGGGCAACTGAGCTGCAAAATAGTTCTCAGGTCAGCATGCCCCCAGCCATTTCTTGTTTCTCAGAACAATATTGCCCTGTGAAATTCTGTGTATCATGAAAATTCCTTTTTATGGAAATTCAGTTGTTTCACAAAATTTGCCTCTTGAAGGTTCACGTACCTCTACACCTGTGCTTCCTTCTTGCAGTTCCATTTGGCTTGGCTCAACCTTACCTTCTGTAGATGCATTGCTTATCGTATAAGGTGAATTGCGCAGCTTCCTGTACTTCACTACTGTATGCTTGTCAATACAGTGGTACACTCAGCAGTTTCCTTGCTCTCAAATCAACCTTGCCCAGTCAAGATTCCTTATTCTCATAAAAACTTTTATCGTGGAAGTTCAGGGTTGCACCACAATGGTGCCTGTCAAAGGTTCGCTTGCCTCTGTTCAAATGGACCTTGAGCAGTTTCATTTCTCTGAGTTCAACTTTATCTTGTGGAGTTTCATGGGTCTAAGGGAACGGTGAATTGCGGAGGTAACTGTTTCGCAACTGCATTGACAAACAGGAATTTCTATTTCTCATTACAATCCAGCCACTTCATTTCTCTGAGATTACTGCTCAGTCTTGAACATTCAGTTATCTATGGAAAACTGTGAATCTGATAGGTTTCTCTTTCTCAAAATGACAAAATACCTAGTGGAGATTGATGGGTTTCTGGAAAACTGTCATGTTAGTTCAGGTGTCTCAAAACAAAGAGAAGTCACAGAGGTTGAGGATCCCAGAGAAAATAGAATTTCAGTGAGTTTCCTTAAAGTGCTGAGTCATGGCACTTGTAACGCCTGAGAATAACAGTGCCTGATGATTATAGCTCCTGCAGCATGATGTGTCTCAGGTCAGGCATGCATCCTGCAGTTTCTTTCTTTCAGAACAATATTTCCCCATCAAATTCGTGAGTCTCCCAGAAACTTTGGCATAGAAGGGTAAAGGTTAGGGTTGATAGGGTTAGGGTTAGGGGTTTGGTTAGTTTTCGGGTTAGGGTTAAAGTTGAGGTTAGGGATAGGTTAAGTTTAGGTTTGGTGTTAGATTTAGGGTTAGGTTAGTTTTAGAGTTAGGGTTAGTGTTGATGTTAGACTTAGGATTAGGGTTAGGTTTGTTTTAGGGTGAGGGTTAGTGTTAGGGTTAGGTTTTGTTTTAGACTTAGGGTTAGCATTATCATTAGGGTAATGGTCATGGTTGGGGTTAGAGATAGATTTAGGGTTAGGTTTAGGATTAAGGTTATGTTTAGACATAGGATTAAGCTTAGGGATAAATGTAAGTAGAATTAGGCTAAAGATTAGGCTTGGTTTCAGATTTAGGGCCAGTGTTCAGGTTAGAGTTAGGGTTAGGGTTATGGCAAGGATTATGGTTGGCATTAGTCTTAGGGTTAGGGCTGGTGTGAGACTGAGGTTTAGGTTGTGGATTAGGGTTGGTATTAGACTAAGAATTGGGTTTAGGTTTGGTGTTAGATTTAAGCTAAGGGTTAGAGCTAGATTTACGATTAGTTTAAGATTAGACTTGGTGTTAGTTTTAGGGTTAGGGTTAGGGTTGGTGTTAGATTTAGGGCTAAGGTTTGGGTCGGATTTATGATTACGTTTAGGGAGAGGGCTGCTGTTAGACTAATGTCTAGTGTGTTTAGGGTTGGTGGTGGTTTAGGATTAGGATTAGAATTAAACCTAAACTGAACCCTAAGTCTAACACCAAACTTAACCCTAATTCGGTTAAGGTTAGTGTTGCTGGTAGACATAAGTTTAGGGACAGGGTTAGGTTTAGTGTTAGGGTTAGGTTTGGTGTTAGACTTAGGGTTAGGGTTAAGACTAGTGCGAGGGTTAGGGTTAGGGTTAGGGTTAGGGTTGGTGTTGGTGGTAGACTTAAGTTTAGGGTAAGGGCTGTGTTTAGGGGTATGGTTAATGTTAGGGTTGGTGTTGGACTTAGGGTTAGTTGGTGTTGGTATTAGGTTTAAAGTTAGGGTGGGTGTTAGAATTAGGGTTAGGGTTGATGTTAGACTAGGGTTAGGTTTAAAGTTAGTGTTAGGGTGAGCATAAAAGTTAGCATTAAGCTTGGTTTAGGGTTAAGGTTAGGGGTAGAATTAGGGTTAAGTTTGGTGTTAGACTTAGGGTTCGGTTTAGGTTTAAGGTTAGTGTTGCTGGTAGACATAAGTTTAGGGACAGGGTTTGGTTTAGTGTTAGGATTGGGGTTGGAGTTAGACATATGATAGGTTTGGGTTTTCATTTGGTGTTTAACTTAGGGTTATGGTTAGGGTGGGGTTGGAGTTAGACATACGGTTATGTTTAGGGTTAAGGTTAGGGTTGGGTTATGTTTAGGATTAGTGTTGGGGTTAGACTTAATGGTAGGGTTATGGTTAAGCTGAGGGTTGAAAACTACTCCTACCCTTATGTCCAACCTCAACCCTAAACCTAACCCAAATTCTAATACAAACCTCAACCCTAAACCTGTCTATTATCAACCCTGCAACTGACCTTAAGTCTAATATCAACCCTAACACTAACACTAATCCTAACACTTACCCTAATCCTAAGCTAAAACAAACTCTGACACCAACCCTAACCCTATCCCTAAGTCTAACCCTAAACCTAACCTTAAATCTAACAGTAGCCCTAACCCTAACGCTAACCCTAAAACAAACCCTAACCCTAACACCAACACTAACCCTAACCCTAAGCCTACCTCTAACTCTAACCCAAAATCTAACCATAACTGTAACCATAACACGAACCTTAACCATGTCACCAACCCTAACCGTAATCCTGTCTAACACTAACCCTAGCACCAACTGTAACCTTAAGATAATTCTAACTCTAAACTTAACCCTAAGTCAAACACCCACCTTAACCCTAAATGTAACCTTAACACTAACCATAACCCTGAGCTTAAACCTAAACCTATACCTTACCATAACCCTATCCCTAATCTTAAACCGAATTCTAAAACTAACCTTAAATCTAACACAAACCCAAAATATAACATCAAGCATAACCCTAAATCTAAACCTGTCGAATGCTAAAACTAACCTTAACTGTAACCCTAACTC
Organism: Echinops telfairi; assembly: GCF_000313985.2. Taxonomy (NCBI): domain Eukaryota; kingdom Metazoa; phylum Chordata; class Mammalia; order Afrosoricida; family Tenrecidae; genus Echinops; species Echinops telfairi. Next base: position 3,978,304 of record NW_022111329.1, on the reverse strand, counting down.
TAAGACCAACCTTAACAATAACAACTACAACCCTTAGCCTAAGGGCTAACCCTAATCTGACTCCTAATGATCAACCTATGTCTAACCCTAACCCTAATCCAAAACCTAATCCTAATGCTAACCCTAGCCCTAACCCTAACCCTATTGCTAATCATCACCCTATGTCTAACCCTAACCCTAAGCATCACCCTATGTCCAACCCTAACACTGACCCTAACCCTAACCCTATCCCTAGTCCTAACACTAACCCTAACATTAACCATCACCATATGTCTAAACCTAACCGTAACCATCACCCTATGTCTAACCCTAACCCTAATCCTAACCTTGACCCTAAACCTAAACCTAACCCGAATCTTAACCCTAACCCTAACACTACTCCTAACCCCAACCCTAACCATCACCCTGTCTAAACCTAACCCTAACCCTAACCATCACCATAAACCCCTCAGTCTAACCCTGATCTTAACTCTAAACATCACCCTATAGCTAACCCTAACCATAACCATAAATCTAGCCCTAACCCTAATCCTAGCCCTACCCCTAACACCAACTCTAACCTTAACAGCCTCACTAGCACTAACCCTAACCCAAACCCAAAGTCTAAACCCCAAACAAACACTAACCCTAACACCAAACCTAATCCTAGCTCTAACTACACCTTTATGCCTAACCCCTAACCTAAACCTATGTCCATCCCTTGTCCTAACCCCAACCCTAACCTTATGTCTAACCCTAATCCTAACGTTAACCTTAACCTAACCCTATCCATTACCCTAACACCATGGAGCCTTAATACCAGTCCTAACTCTATGCATAAACCTAAGTATAACCATAACCCTAAGCTTAATGCTAAACCTCACCTTAACCTAACCTAAACACCAACCCTAACCCTAACCTTAACACTAACACCAACCCTAACCCTAAACCTAACTAACCCTTACACTAACACCAACCCTCACCCTAAAGTCAACCTTAAGCCTTAACCTAAACCTAATTCTAACACCAAACGTATTCCTAATCCCAAACCTAACCCTGTGTCTATCCCTTATACTAACCCCCAACCCTAAACTTATATCTAACCCTAAATCTAACCTAAGCCTGACCCTAAACCTATCCCTAACCCTAAGTCTAAACCTAACACTAACCCTAACCCTAAAATTAAACTTCACCCTAACCCTAACACCAACCCTAACCCTAACTCTATGTCTAAATTTAACCCTGACCATAACACTAAAGCCAACCCTAATCCTAACAGCAACCCTAGCCCTAACACTAACCCTAGTCTAACTCTCTGTAAGACCAGTTTCTCTAGAGAGATAAAACCAAATTGCTGATAATTTAATATATTTATTTATAAAGATAATTAGATATATAACACAAGAAATGGACTGTCAAATTATATACAGATAGATATATAATACAAGAAATGAACAGGTAAATTATGAAGCAGTACAAATGGCTCAGTGCAACTCACTCCCGTGAGAGAGAGTTGTGAGACACTAGCAGTCCTTCAAATCAAGTCTGCTGCCAGGTCTTCCTCTATATATAGAGAGAGCTAGGCTATCTTAGCACAGCCGCCAATCACAAGGCAGGTCACCAACTGTCAGCCAGGTCACCAACTGCCAGTCC
>NW_022111329.1:3972621-3974329 GCF_000313985.2 Echinops telfairi | reverse complement strand
GACTTTACTCCAAAATCCCAATGGTCTACGCTGTGATTCACCAATAGGGTGAACCTGTTGCAGAGCCTTTTCTTGTTCTAGGCCACACTCAAAATTGGAGGCTTTTCATGTAACTTGATAAATAGGTCGAAGTAGAACACCCAAGTGAGGGATATGTTGCCTCCAAAATCCGAAGAGGCCCACTAGGCGTTTTGCCTCTTTTTTAGTCATTGGGGGCACCAAATGCAATAGCGTGGCCTTGACTTTAGTAGGAATATCTCGACATGCCGCAACACCACTGGACCCCTAGAAATTTTACTGAGATGGGGGGGTGCCTGAATCTTTGTTGGGTTAATTTATCAACCTCTTCTACGCAGATATTGTACCAATGAATCTAGCGTCTTTGATACATCCTCCTTAGTGGGTCCAATCAGCATAATGTCATCAATATAGCCAGTGTGACATTTTCTGGAATAGATAGGTGAGCAAGATCCCTTTGGACTAAATTATGGCACAGGACAGAAGAGTTGATGTATCCCTGGAGGAGAGTTGTGAAAGTATATTATTGCCCCTGCCAAGTGAAGGCAAACTGTTTCTGGCAGTCCTTCGAGACTGGTATTGAGAAGAAGGCGTTAGCCAGATCAATAGCTGCATACCAAGTACCAAGAAAAGTATTAATTTGCTCAAGCAATGAAATTACATCTGGAACGGTAGCTGCAATTGGAGTCACCACCTGGTTAAGTTTACGATAATCCACTGTCATTCTCCAGGATCCATCTGTCTTTTTTACAGGCCAAATAGGTGAGTTAAATAGGGATGTGGTAGGAATCACCACCCCTGCATCTTTCAAGTCTTTGATGGTGGCAGTGATCTCTGAAATCCCTCCAGGAACGCAGTATTGCTTTTGGTTTACTATTTTCCTAGGCAATGTCAGTTCTAATGGTGCCCGTTTGGCCTTTCCTACCATTATAGACCTTATTCCACATTTCAGGGATCCAATATGGGGGTTCTTCCAGTTACTAAGCATGTCTATTCCAATGATGCATTCTGGAACTGGGGAAATAACCACAGGATGGGTCCGGGGGCCCACTACACCCACAGTGAGGCATACCTGAGCTAAAATCCCATTTATAACTTGACCTCCATAAGCCCCAACTCTAATTGGTGGGCCTTTGAAACACTTTGGGTCTCCTGGAATGAGTGTCAGTTCCGAGCCAGTGTCCAGTAATCCTTGAAAAGTTTGATTATTTCCTTTCCCCCAATTAACAGTTACTCTTGTGAAAGGCCGTAGGTCCCTTTGGGGAAGGCTAGAAGAAAGACTAACAGTATAGTCCTTCGCTGATGTAGCAGGGTCCTCCTTCAAAGGGACCCGGCCTCCCCCTCATTCAAGAGGTTGTGGGTCTATAAACTCGTTCAGGTCTGGGAATTGATTGAGCGATCTTGACTGTCTATTCTGCTGTTCACCTGATCTACCATTCTTTTGCCTGTATAGATCAGGTAAATATTTAGTAGGCTTTCCATCTATTTCATTCCTAAGGACACCATGGCTAAGTAGCCAATGCCATAATTCCACACGAGACAGGTTGCTTTGAGTACTACTGAAACCCTGTTGTCTATTATAACCACTCCCACCCTGTCTCTGTTGATTCAGTGCTGACACCTGCCCTCTACCACCACGGGGACCAATCAACCCCATTGTAGGCAAATGTCAGAGTTCGCTTAGGGCAGT
>NW_022111329.1:3968486-3971638 GCF_000313985.2 Echinops telfairi | reverse complement strand
GGAGAGAAGGCTCTCCTTTGTAGCACAGATGGAAGTTTTCAAATCCGTTAGTCTGCACCTGAGGTTCACTTTTGAGACTCTGAGATCATCCCTCTCCTTAATCACACTTGTAAGAAGGACCAGCCAACCAGCTTCCCTATACTTGTCATCCTTACAAAACTCCTGGAAAATATCAAACATATGATTGCTCAGAGCCTCTCCTTTAACCAGTACCTCATCTATCAGTGGTGCTACTTTAGGTATTATTTTTGCTATTTCACAGCATGGATTAGGAAGAGTAGCTAGTGTTAAGACTAATCAGGCTGGAGAGCCAATTTTAGAATCCCATATTTATGATTTTATTTCTCTAGAAGCACTCCTGGTACCAAAATATGTTAGACAGGTTTCTCTAGAGAGATAAAACCAAATTGCTGATAATTCAACATATTTATTTTTAAAGATAATTAGATATATAACACAAGAGATGAACTGTCAAATTATATACAGATAGATATATAATACAAGAAATGAACAGGTAAATTATGAAGCAGTACAAATGGCTCAGTGCAACTCACTCCCATGAGAGAGAGTTGTGAGACACTAGCAGTCCTTCAAGTCAAGTCTACTGCCAGGTCTTCCTCTATATATAGAGAGAGCTAGGCTATCTCAGCACAGCAGCCAATCACAAGGCAGGTCACCAACTGTCAGCCAGGTCACCAACTGCCAGTCCCCTGCTCCAGAGATATCTTAAAGGGACCTGAACTTACAGCAACACAGTTCACAGGCTGGGCGTCCCACAGATAGTGTAGCCGTAAATTGAGGCACACAACAAGCAAGGCAGCCACACCATGGTCCGATGATCAAAGAGCGAGAGACAAGAAAGGTAAGGCTCACTGATCCATTTATCTCTCAACCCTTCAGTTAAACCTACTTGTGTTTATTGGCCAGGCTGGCACAATAAACTATCTCAAACTCTAACCCTAACCCTAACCCTAATCCTAACACAAACCCTAACCCTAACGTTAGCCTAAAGTCCAATTCTAATGTTAATCCAAACCCTAACCCTAACACCAAGCCTAACACCAACCCTAACCATAACCCTAAGTCTAATACCCATACTAATCTTAACCCTATGTCTAACACCAACCATAACTATAACCCTAAGTCTAACACCAACATGAATCATAATAACTAACCCTAATTCTAACCCTGACCCTACCCATAACCCTAACTCTCACAATAAGTGTAATACCATCGCTAACCCTAAATCTCACACAAAACCCTAACTCTAACACCAACCTTAACCCTCACCCTAAGTCTAAAATCATGCATAAACCTAAACTGAAACCTATGCCTAAAACCGACCCTAACCCTAACCTTAACACTAACCCTAACCCTAAACTTAAGTCTAACACCAAGCCTAACCCTAATCGTAAACCTAACCTTAAGTCTAACACCATACCTAACATAAGCCTAACCCTAGATCTAATAGCAAATGTAACCCTAACCCTAAGACTAACACTAACCCTAAACCTCACCCTAACAGTAACCCTAAATCTAAAACCAACCTACCCTACCCTTAATCCTAACAGTAGTAACACCAAACTTTACGCTAATCCTCACCCTAAACCTAACACTAACCCTACCACTAACCCTAACTCTAACCCCAACCTTTCCCCTAACCCTAATCCTAACACTACATCTAACACCTAAACTAGCCATACTCCTATACTTAAGTGTAACACAAATCCTAACCCTAACACTATGTCTAACACCAACCCTTACCTTAAACCTAATCCTAACTTTAAGTCTAACACCAAACCTAACACAACCCTAACCCAAAATCTAACCCAAACCCAAACCCTAACCTTAATACTAACCCTAAGTCTAACAGCAACCCTAACCCTTACCCTAACAATAATCGTAACCCTAAGTCTATCACCAAACTGAACCTAATCTTAACCCTAACTCTTACCCTTAACCTAACCCTGTCTAACAACAAAGGTAATCCTAATGCCAACCCTAACCCTAACCCTAAACCTAAGGCTAACCCTAATCTAACACCAACTGTAACCCTAGCTCTGACCCTAACCCTAACATGAATCCTAACCCTTACCCAAACCCTGTGTCTAACAACAACTCTAACCCTAATCCTAAACCTAACCCTAACCCTAACACTAACCCTACATCTAACACCAACAATATCACTAACCCGAAACTTAAGTCTAACACCAACCCTAACCCTAAACCTGACCCTAACCCTAGATCTAACACTTAACCTAACCCCAACCCTAACCCTTACCCTAAAACTAAGTCTAATAGCAACTCTAACCCTAAGTCGAATACCAACACTAACCCTAAATGTACCCATAAATCTAACACCAACCCTAAACTTAACCCTAACCCTAACGTTAACACTAGGTATTACACCAACCCTATACCTAACCCTAACGCTAAAAATAACACCAACCAGAACCCTAACTCTAACCCTAACAATCACCCTAACCCTAACCCTAACTCTATGTCTAGCACCAAACCAAATCCTAACCTTAAGCCTAAGTTTAACACCAACCCTAACCCTAATGCTAACCCTATCCCTAAATTTAAACCAAATGTAAATCTAAGTAAACCTAATCTTAACCCTGTCCCTAAACCTAAGTTTAACACTAACCCTAACACTAACACTAAGTCTAACACCATCCCTAACCATAACACTTTGTCTAAAACCAAGCATAAATCCACAGAGAAGACCATATTGCCATATGGCCAGCCCCACCATGAGACATGACATCCCTCACTGACCCATTGCCCACAGGGAAAAACACTGGAGACACAGTGTGGAAATTGTGCCCAATCTGATCGCATCACACTGAGGCAAAACACTAAGGGCATTCAACAGAACAGCTGGGGAACAGAGCAACAAAGTCCCCAGGGAATACCAAAACTAGACTTTGGGGCCAGGGCTTGGCACCCTATCAAACTCGACTGAAAAACACTCCTAAAGGCCAACAAGCATTCCTTGAACTAACTACAGGCTTTTTTATTGCTGTTTTGTTTTGTCATTGGCTTTTGTTGTTTTGTTTTCTTTTGTTGCCTAGTTTTGCTCTGTCTTGTTTTTGTGCATGTTATTATCTCTGCAGGTCTGTCTAAATAAGATAGGCTGGATGAACAAT
>NW_022111329.1:3963563-3965763 GCF_000313985.2 Echinops telfairi | reverse complement strand
ATGGGAGAGGGTGGGGGGAAATGAGGAGCTGATACCAAGCACTCAAGCAGAAAGCAAATGTTTTGAGAATGATGGTGGCAACAAATGTATAAATGTGCTTGACTCAATGGATGGATGGGTGGATTGTGATAAGAGTTGTAGGAGCATCCAATAAAGTGACTAAAACAAGAGATAAAGGTTAGGGTTATAGTTATGGTTACAGTTCAACTTAGGGTTAGGGTAAGGGTTGGTGTTAAGGTTATGTTTGGTATTAGGGTTAGGGTTGTTGTTAGGGTTAAGGTTAGGGTTTGGGTTAGACATAGGGTTGGAATTAGGGGCAGGGTTGGTGTTAGGGTTATGGTTACGATTATTGTTAGCATTAGGGTTAGATTTAGGGTTAGAGTTAGTGTTAGGGTTTGGTTTAGAATTAGGGTTAGGATTAGGTTAGGGTTAGGGTGAGGATTGGGGTTAGATTCATGGTGAGGGTTAGGGTTAGTGTTAGGGTTAAGGTTAGGGTTAGGTTAGGATTAGATTTAGGATCAGTTTTAGGGTTAGGGTTGGTGTTAGGGTTAGGGTTAGCATTAGGGTTAGGGTTTGTGTTAGCGTAGTTTTAGGGTCTAAGTTGGTGTTAGGGTTAGGTTTAGAATTAGGGTAGGTTTAGGGCTAGGATTACAATGAGCATTAGGGTTAGGGTTAGACTTAGGGTTAGAGCAAGGGTTAGGTTTGTTGTTAGGGTTAGGGTTATGTTTAGGCTTAGAGTTGGTGTTAGGCATAGGTATGGGGATAGGGTTAGGATTAGGTTTAGGGTTAAAGTTATGATTAGGGTTAGGGTTAAGTGTAGCTTTAGGGTTAGGGACAGGTTGGGGTGAGATGTAGGGTAAGTGTTGGTGTTGAGGTTAGGCTTGGTGTTAGGTTTAGGGATAGGGTTAGGATTAAGGTTAGGGTTAAGATAGGATTAGGGTTGTGTTAGGGTTAGGGTTAGGTTTACATTTAATGCTAAGTTTAGGGTTAGGGCTTGGGTTGGTGTTAAGGTTAGTGTTAGGGTTCGGGTTAGACTTAGGGTTGATATTGGGGTTATGGTTAGGGTTAGTATGGGCGTTAAACTTAGGGTTAAGGTTCAGGTTATGTTTGGTTTTCGGGTTAGGGTTGGTGTTAGGGTTAGGGTTAGGTTTTGGTTTAGACTTAGGTTTAGGTTTATGGTTAAGTTTGGTGTTAGATTTAGGGTTCGTGTTAGGGTTCAGTTTAGAGTTAGGGTTTGTTTTAGGATCCGATTTAGGCTTAGGGTTAATGTTACAGTCGGTGTTAGGGTTACGGTTGGTGTTAGGTTTAGAATTAGTGTTATGGTTAGAACTAGGGTTAGGGTTAGTGTTAGGCTTAGACTTTAGGGTTAGGGTTAGGATTAGGCTGGGTGTTACGGTTAGGGTTTGTGCTAGGGTTAGGGCTGGGTTAGGGTTAAAGTTATGGTTAGGATTAGACTTAGTTTTAGGGTTAGGTTTAGGATTAGGATTAGGGTTAGAGTTGGCTTAAGGGTTAGGGTTAAGGTTGGACTGAGGTTTGGTGTTAGAGTTAAGGTTGGTGTTAGGTTTGGGGTTAGGATTAGTGTAGGTTTGTGGTTAGGGTTTTTGTTAGGGTTAGGGTTGGTGTTAAGCTTAGGGTTAGGATAAGGATTAGATTTAGGATTAGGTATACGGTTAGGGTTAGAGTTAGGGTTAGGGTTAGGGTTAGGGATAGGATTGGTGTTAGGGTCAGGTTTGATGTTATAGTTAGTTTTAGGGTTAAACTTCGGTTAAGGTTAGGATTATGTTTAGGGTTATACTTATGGTTAGGATTAGGGTTTACGTTTGGGTTAGTCTTAGGGTTAGGCTTGGGTTAGATTTGGTGTTAAGGTTAGGGTGGGTTTTAGGGTTAGTGTTGTTGAAAGCATTAGGGTTAGGGTTAGGTTTAGGATTAGGATTAAAGTTAGGTTTAGGGTTAGGGTTAGAGTTACGGTTAGGGTTAGGGTTAGCACTCCAGTACAGAATTACAGGCTCAGAACCCAGCAAGAGCCGTTCGACCCTCCCCAATAGTTTATGGCGGTAATCACAAGACATAAAAGATGCTTGCCACACTTCTGCTCCATTAGGCTTTTCAATGGCTTATTTTAGGAAAGTGGATTGCCGGGCCTTACTTCAGAGGTGCCTCCATGCGAACTCGAATAGCTAACCTTTCAGTTGGCAAGCAC
>NW_022111329.1:3958803-3962765 GCF_000313985.2 Echinops telfairi | reverse complement strand
CAGGGCAGAGATGCTTACACGTTCACTGATTTGGCTTTCATCCTGCAGTCGGCGTCATTGTGTGTGTTTTGTGAGATGGAGGACTTTGTGGATTGGTGTTGGATATGTGCATTAATATTGGACTTGTGGTCTTGGGCAGCACTGGATTGGGGTGTTTTCTTGATGTGTACTTAACCTTTATATAAAACTCTTATACATAAAAGTGTCTGTGGATTTGTTTCTCTAAAGTACCCAGACAAGCACATTGAGTGTAACAGTGAGGTTGAGGGTGAGGTTTACATTTAGGGTTAGGGTTAGGATTGGTGTTAGGGTTAGGTTTAGGGTTGGTGTTAGGGTTAGTGTTAGGCTTTCGGTTAGACTTAGGGTTAGGTTTATAGTTAAGTTTGGTGTTAGATTTAGAGTTTGTTTTAGGGTTAGATTTAGAGTTAGGGTTTGTTTTACGGTCTGACTTAGGCTTAGAGTTAATGTTACAGTCGGTGTTAGGGTTAGGGTCGGTGTCAGGTTTAGAATTAGCATTATGGTTAGAGCTAGGTTTAGGGTTAGGATTAGGCTTAGACTTAGGGTTAGAGTTGCTAGGGTTTGGATGGTATTTGGGTTAGGTTTATGATTGGGGTTATGGTTTAGACTTTAGGCTTAGACTTCAGGGTTAGGGTTAGGCTGAGTTTTAGCGTTAGGCTTAGACTTTAGGGTTAGGGTTAGGGTTAAGCTGGGCATTACGGTTAGGGCTTGTGTTAGGGTTAGGGTTTGTGTTAGGGTTAGGGTTAGAGTTAGGGTTAGGATTAGATTAAGGGTTAGAGTTAGGGTTAGCTTAAGGGTTAGGGTTAAGATGAGTGTTAAGGTGAGGGCGAGGGTGGTTTTTAGGGTTCGGATTAGTTTTAATGTTAGATTTAGGGTTAGAATTAGTGTAGGTTTAGGGTTAGGGTTGGTGTTAGGTTTAGGGTTAGGTATAGGGTTGGTGTTAGGGTTATGGTTAGAGTTAGGAATAGGGTTGTGGTTAGATTTAGGGTTAGGGTTAGAGTTAGATTTAGGCTTAGGTTTAGGTTTAGATTAGGGTAGGGTTAGGTTTAGGGTTAGGCATACAGTTGGTGTTAGGGTTAAGGTAAAGTTAAGGTTAGGGTTAGGGTTAAGGTAAAGTTAAGGTTAGGGTTAGGGTTAAGGTTAAGGTTATGGTTAGGCTTAGTGTTAGAGTTAGGGATAGGGTTGGTGTTAGTGTTAAGATTGGTGTTTGGGTTAGTGTTAGGGTTAGTGTTAGATTTAGGGTTAGAGTTGGTGTTTGTGTTAGGGTTAATATTCATGTTAGGGATAGGCTGGGGTTAGAGTTAGGGTTTGGGTTATGTTTACACTTAGAGTTATGATTAGGATTTGGTTTGGTGTTAGGGTTAGGGAAAGGGTTAGGGTTAGGATTTGAGTTGGGTTAGGGTTAGGGTTAGAGTTAGGGTTGGGTTTAGAGTTAGGGTTGGGGTTAGACTTAGGGTTAGGGTTAGGTTTAGGGTTTGGATTAGACTTAGACTTAGGTTAGCGTTGGTGTTAGGGTTAGGGTTGTTGTTAGGGTTAAGATTCAGGTTAAGGTTAGGTAGCGATAGGTTTAAGTTTAGGGTTAGTATTAAAGTTATGTTTACAATTAAGGTTAGGGTTAGGGTTATGGTTTGGAAAAGGGATAGACATAATGTTGGTGTTGGCATTAGGGTTAGGGTTAGGTTTAGGACTAGGGTTAGGGTTAGGGTTGGGTTTAGGGTTAGGGTTAGGGTTAGCCTCAGGGTTAGGTTAGGGTTAGAGTTAGGGATGGTGTTAGGTTTAGGGTTGGTCTTAGTGTTGGTGTTGGTGTTAGGGTTGGGTTCAGGGTTAGGTTTAGGGTTAGGGTTAGGTTTAGGGTTAGATGTAGGGTTAGGTTTAGGGATGGTGTTAGGGTTAGGGGGAGGGGGAGCGTAGGGTAAGGGATAGACTTAAGGTTAGGGTTAGGTTTGGTGTTAGGGTTCAGGTTGGTGATATAGTTAGTTTATTGTGCCAACCTGGCCGATAAACACATGTGGAGTTAATTGAATGGTGGAGGGATAGATGGCTAGATGAGCCTCACCTTTCTAGATCTCGGGTCTCTTGCTTTCTGATGGTTGGACCAGGGTGCAGCTGCCTTAGCCGGTTCCCTGCTTTAGCTAGCAAGGCTCACTTCCTGCAAGACATCCCTGAGGAGAAACCACATGGACCTATTCCAATGCAGCCCTGGGTGCTGGAGCACCTGTGTGGAAACCCCTGCCAGCACTGAGATGCTTACACATTCACTGACTCGGTTTTCCTCCTGCAGTCGGCAACATTGTGTCTGTCTTGTGAGATGGAGGAGGACTTTGTGGATTGGTGTTGGACATATGGGTTAATGTTGGGCTTGTGGGCTTGGGCAGCACTGGGTTGGGATGTTTTCTTGATGAGCACTTAACCTTTATATAAAACTCTCTCTTTTACATGAGTTTCTGTGGATTTGTTTCTCTAAAGTACCCAGACTAACACAGTTGGCGTTAGGATTAGGGTTAGGGTTGGTGTTAGATTGGGGTAGGATTAGGGTTAGATTGAATCTTAGGTTTAGGATTAGGATTAGCGTTAGGGTTAGTGTTTGGTTTAGTTTTAGGCTTAGCATTAGTGTTAGGGTTGTTGTTAGAGTTAGGGTTTGGGTTAGTGTTAGGGTTAGGCTTAGAGTTTGGGTTGGACTTAGGGTGATTTTACACTTAGGTTTAGGGTTAGGAAAATTGTTACGGTTAGGGTGCAGGTTAGGGTGTCGGTAGATGTTAGGGTGAGGCTGAGGGTGAGGGTTAGGTTTAGGGTTAGTGATGGGTTTAGGGTTAGACTTAGCGTAGGTTGGGGTTCGTATTGGTGTTAGACTAGGGTTAGGGTTGCTGTTAGGGTTAGGGTTCAGTTTTGAGGTAGGGTTAGGGTTAGAATGAGGGTTAGGTTTTGAGTTAGGGTTAGGATTAGTGTTAGGTTAGTGTAAGGGTTAGGTTGAGGGTGAGGTGAGGGTTAGGGTTAGGTTTAGAGTTAGGGTTACTCTTAGACTTAGGGTTGGTGTTAGGTTTAGATTTAGGGTTAGGGTTAGATTTATGATTAGTGTTAGGTTTAGGGTTTGTGTTAGGGTTAGGGTTCATTTTAGGGTTATGGTTCGGGTTAAAGTTAGGGTTAAGTTTAGCGTTAAGGTTAGAAATAGGGTTGGGGTTTGACTTAGCATAAGAGTTGGTGTTAAGGTTATGGTTGGTGTTGGGGTTATGGATAGGGTTAGACTTAGGGGTAGGGTTTGGTTTGGTGTTAGTGTCGGGGTTGGTGTTAGGGTTAGTGTTAGAGTTAGTGTAAGGGTTAGGGTTAGGTTCAGGTTTGGCCTTAGGTTTAGGTTTAGGGTGAGGGTTGGTGATAGGTTTAGGGTTGGTGTTATTGTTGGTGTTGGTTTTAGGGTTAGGGTTGGGGTTAGGTTTAGGGTTATATGTAGGGCTATGGATGGTGTTTAGGTTAGGGCTATTGATTGGCCAACACTCATCACCATTCCAAGCTGTTGCAGGAACCTCTGCCCAACCACCACAACACCAAAGCAGACAGCCCACCAACCTTCTGTGGCACTCCCCTGATAGGGAAGCCACAGGAAGATTAAGGGTAGGTTAATGCCATAGTAATAGTTAGCTGTAGGCGGTTCGAAGAAGCATTCCTACAAGTCTCCTAGAGAGAGCCAGTGCTCTTAGACTCCCTAGAAAATGGCACCTGGCTCCTCTAAACAATGAAACGCAAACAGCCATCAGCCCCAACCATCTCAACAAAAAAACAGGAGAAACAAAAGGCAGTGGCAGAAGACATTTAGAACATAACAAAATACATAGAAGAAGCAGACATTGAGCTGCCACAGAAAGAAATTTTCAGAATGATGCTTGGAGTCATACAAAAAAGGATGAAATGATAGAGGAGATAAAGGCCATACACCAAAGAGAAATACAGGA
>NW_022111329.1:3950464-3951742 GCF_000313985.2 Echinops telfairi | reverse complement strand
AGAGAAAATGTTTTGAGAATGATGTACAAATGCGCTTTACACAATTGATGTGTGTATGGATTGCGATAACAGTTGTATGAGCCCCTAATGAATGTTTTTTTTTTAAAGTATTTCTGGTTTGGGGGAAGGGAGCTACCCCCTAGTGTATGCAAATAATATGATTTTTTAAAATAAACCACCAACGTCATAGTAAAAAAAAAAGAGTTATAATCTTGGAATCCCACATGAGCAGTTCTATTCTATGTTATGGAGTCGCTATCAATTGGAATCAAGTTGGTGGCAATGAGTTTAGTTTTTTGTTTTTGTTTTTGATGGTCCAAGGAAAGTGAAAGCAGAAAAAAAAAGAAAAAGGAAAAAAAGGGGTGGATTGAAGGTCAGAAGCAGACTACTCCTCTTGAAATTGTTTTTCCCCCAAAAAAGATAATGACATTTCTTTGTTCCTTCAGGCTTTATTATCCAAAGAACATTGTCAAATACCTGAAGATACTTCATACATTTTCAGTTTGAATATGGATCAAGTTCATCTTAGTATTTATGAGCTGAGTTGTTAATAGTTGCCTTGTAGTTGATTCTGACTGATGGTGATCACATATGTGCATAGCAGAATGGTTTTATATGTTCTGACGTTTCAGAAGTAGATCGTCAGGCCTGTTTCCTGAGGCACTACTCCAAAATTAACCAAACTCACTGCCATGGAGTCAATGCTGACTCATAGCAATCTCCTGTACATTTCTGAGATTAACTGTTTATTGAGTATAAAGTCAAGACTTTCTCCCGCAAAGCTGCTGCTGCTGGTTTCAAACTGCCAACCATGATGATTGCAACCCAACATATAAGCCCTTACCACCAGGGCTCTTTGTCCCATAGATCTTCATTATATGGTACTATCTGGGATTTATCATTAACTACTTAACATTGGAAATGTATTTATGGAGTTCCTGGCTTAAGGAGTATGACATTGGGTAGAAGTCTTTACTGCACTAAAGAAAGTAGCTGAGGGGTTGTTGTTGTTGTTGTTGTTAGATGCCACCGTCGAGTTGATTCTCACCCATGGTAACCCTTTACACAACAGAACGAAACTCTGCCAGGCCTGAGTCATCCTCACAATGGTTCCTAAACCTGAGGCCCTTGTTTCAGCCACTGTGTCACTCTGTATTAGTCTGGGTACTTTGGAGAAACAAATCTACAGCAACTCATGTATAAGAGAGAATTTTATGTAAAGAAAATGTGCATCACGAAAACATCCCAACCCAATGCTGCCCAAGCCCACAAGTCCAA
>NW_022111329.1:3940302-3948370 GCF_000313985.2 Echinops telfairi | reverse complement strand
GAGGTGTCGAAGGGATCAGGTATAAGGCATCATCAGAACAAAAAATCTTACCAAAGTGAATGATGGGGTGAGTGTGGAGTGGAGACCCAAAGCCCAATGGTGGGCCACTGGAGATCCCCTTGCAGAGGTGTATGGGGAGGAGACGAGCCAGATAGGGTGCTATGTAGCAACGGTGAAAAATACAACTATCCTCTAGTTCCTAAATGCTTCCTCCCTCCCCCCATTATCATGATCCAAATTCTACCTTTCAAGTCTGGCTAGACCAGAGGAGGTACACTGGTACAGATAGGAACTGGAAATACAGGGACCCCAGGGCGGGTGATCCCTTCAGGATCAGTGGTATGAGTGACGATACTGGGAGAGTAGAGGGAGAATGGGTTGGAAAGAGGAAACCGATTACAAGGATCTATATGTGGCCTCCTCCCTGTGGGATGGACAAAAGAAAAGTGGGTGAAGGGAGACGTTGGGCAGGGCAGGGTATTACAAAATAAACAATTTATAAATTATCAAAGGCTCATGAGGGAGGGGAGAGGGGGGGAAAAATGAGGACCTGATGGTGGGGTCTTAAGTGGAGAGCAAATGTTTTGAGAATGACGAGGGTAATGAATGTACAAATGTGCTTTACACAATTGATGTATGTGTGGATTGTGATAAAAGTCGTATGAGCCCATAATAAAACGATTAAAAAAAAAGAAAGATGGGTGTAGGGAGTGGGTAATACATGACAAAATAATAATAATTTATAAATAATCAAGGGTTCATGAGGGAGTGGGTACTGGGGAGGGAGGGGGAAATGGGGAGCTGCTACCATGGGCTCTAGCAGAAAGCAAATGTTTTGAGAATGATGATGGCAACAAATTTACACATGTGTTTGACACAATGGATGGATTTATGGATTGTGATAAGAGTTGTACTAGTCCCCAATAAAATGATTTTTTTAAAAAGTGTTACACTCTGGGAAACACACAAGGGCATTCTATTCTCTCTTACAGAGTTGTTATGAGTTGAAATCAACTCAATGGCAGTGAATTTTGGGTAACTTTATCTGTAGCCATCATGTACAAAAAAGACCTCTTTAGAGTATAAAAAAGCAAGGTTGTTACTTTGAGGACTAAGGTGTGCCTGAAACAAGCCACTGTATTTCCCTTTGGTTTATATTCATATGAAAGTTGGACATTGAATAAGGAAGATCAAAAAAGAGTTGATGTATTTAAATTGTGATACTGGAGAATATTGAACATACCATGGACTGATAAAAGGACAAACAAATCTGTCTTGGATAAAGTACAGCCGGAGTGCTCCTTAAAGGCAAGGGTGGCAAGGCTTCATCTTACTTACTTTGGAAATGTTTTCAGGAGAGACCAGTCCCTGAAAAAGGACATCATACTTGGTAAAGTAGAGGGCCAGTGAAAAAGAGGAAGGCCCTCAAGAAGATGGAATGACACAGTGACTACAACAATGGGCTCAAGAATAGGTACAATTCTGAGGAAGGCACAAAACCCTGCGGTGTTTTGTCCTGTTGTGCATAGGGTTGCTATGGGTTGGAACTGATTCCATGGCATCTAACACGCACACACACGCAATCATGTACAATGTTATAGGAAATTTGTTTCCCTATTCAATGAAAACTACATATACAGTGGGACTAGGTGGAATTGAAAATGGAAGGTTTCCAACTATGTTGTCCACTTCTACCCAAAATGTTTACAGAAAACTAATGACTTTTAGTTTTATATAGTTAAAAGCTACTCCCATTTACATCAGACACTTGGCGTCTATATAAAGAATCTCCTTATGAACATGAATCTTTATGGGTGAGACTATATTTTAAAATGCTGGTAAAGCACATTTAACAAAAATATTCATATTTGAGCCATTTTTCAGGGGGAGGAGGGAGCTTCAATTTTGTTCTAAGGAGAAATTAAACAGCAAGATATTTGACTTGCTTCCATTTGACAATGTATGGTTTAGTACACTCTGCTGAATACTGACCCCCAAAAGGTTTGTCTAGTCATCATCCTGAGAACCTGTAAAGGTGACCTTATTTGAAAACTGCTCATTGGCCATGTAGTTAAGGATCTTGAGATGAGCAGATCATTCTTGTTTATCTGGGTGGGCCCTAATTCCACAGATTCCTTGTAAGTGACAAAAGAGAAGATAAACACAGTGAGGAGGACGCAGCGCTTGGACCTCGGCGGCAGAGATTGGATTGCTGCAACCACAGGTCCAGGCATCAGAATAGCTTCAGAAGCTGGAGAGGAAATAATAGAAACTCCTGTGAGTGTATACAGAGAGTATACAACTTGCCTACACATTGATTTTGGATTTTTGGCCCGAGGGATTATGAGAGTTATTTATTTTACTTTAAGCCACCTGTTGTTGTTAGGAAGCCACTGAGTCCATTTTGATTCATGGTGATACCATGTGCTAGAGGAGAATTTCCCCATATATGTTCTTGGTTATAAGCTTTACAAAAGGTGATTTTCAGATCTTTCTTTGGTAGAGTGGCTGGGTGCATCTGAACAGCCAACCTATTTGGTTAACAGATAAGCGTGTTTTTTTTTGCCACCTGTTGTTGCTAGATATTTCAGTCATTTAAAATATTCAATTCAGTAACATTCATAAATGCAAATTGCACCACTATTTCTAAAAGTTTCCATGATCCCAATCAGAAACTCAGTGCCCATGAAGCAGTAACCCCCCCCCTTCTCCCCTCTCCTCGACCCCTGGTAAAGACTATGAGGTAGTTAATGTTTATTGTGCCAACATGGTCAATGAACACATGTGGGATTAGTTGAAGGGCGGAGAGATGAGTAGCTCAGCGAGCCTCACCTCTCTTGTCTCTTGTTCTTTGATCATCAGACCAGTGTGCTACTGCCTTGCTTGTTCTTTGCCTCCATTTGCAAGCTACACTACCTGTGGGACACCTAACCCATGGACTGTGTCGCTGTAATTTGAGGCTCCTTCAAGACCTGCTTTGCCACACCATTGGAATTTACATATCTTGAGCTGGGGACTGTTGAGCCCTGTCATCTGGCTGACTGTTGGTGACCTGCCTTGCTGTTTGCTGCCTGTGCCTGGATAGCCTGAATTGCTCTACAGAGGACTACCTGGCAGCCCTCAAGACTTGAAGGACTGCCAGTGTCTCACAACTGTCTCACGGGAGTGAGATGCACTGAGTCATTTGTACTGCTTTATAATTTAATTCACTGTCTATTTATTATGCTATCTATCTATCTGTATAAATATATATAAAATTATTAGCGTTATGGTTTTGTTTCTCTAGAGAACCCTGTCTAACACAGACTAATACACTTTTGTATATATGTATCAGATTATTCTAGACATTTTAAACAACTGGAATCACAACACTTATCTAATATAGTATGACTGTATTAATGGGATTTTCAACCATTAATTCATTACATATAAAAGGAGTCATGAGTTTTTCTTTGCTGTTTTATAATCTGCTTTTTATTACGTTGCATATATTTGACTAAAATGAACCCCAAATAAATTAGACATTGTACTCTACAATGCATAATTGTACAAGGCATAAAATGCTAAATGGTTTGTCTTAGCATCAAACCAATTTTCTTCCAAACTCAAAAGACATTCTGAACTAAGTGAGCTCAGCAAAGTATCAAATGGAAATGGGGGATGTTTTCAATGTTTGTTTTATAGAGGGTGTAAGCCAAATATTTTTAATTAGTTTTTAAAGCATCCTTCCCTGAGCCCCTGTGTTAGTCTGGGTTGACTAGAGAAACAAATTCATAGACACTCATATATGTGTAAGAGAGAACTTTATACCAAAGAGCAATTGTACATTAAGAAAACATCCCAGCCCAGTCTGGGCCATGTTCATAAATCCGATACTAGCTCATATGTCTGTTACCAGTCTATAAATTCTTCTTCAGACTCATGTATCACATGCAATGGTGCTGAATGCAGAAAGAAAGACCACAGACCAGTGGGCAGAAAGTCTTGGGGATCCAGTGGCTGTGGAAGCATCTTGGTGCTGTCATGGGTCTCCACCTGGCTCCTCCAACTCCAGGGCTTTGGCTCTATCAGCATAGCTCCATGTGGCTTGTCAGGAGGAAGACGAAGCAGAGTCTATCTGTATCTGGCCTCCAGTGAGCTATTTATCTCCATGGTGCCTCCAAATGAGGTCATCAAGCTGTGACCTGATTGACAGGCTAAACTCTACTCCTTCACAAGTTGATACCAGATTATGTAACTACCACAGCCCCCTAGGTTGGATGGCACAAGAATGGACTCGAACATAGCAATAGTCATAAAGATAGTACAGGGCTGAGCAATGTTTCCTTCTGTTGTACATGGGTCATTGTGAGTTGGAGTTGACTCAAGGCAACTAGACACCAAATCTATTTTATCTGGGAGGGTGTGTATACTTGGCTGCTTGTTTATTCAACTACAACCTAAGCCTGATACCCTGACCTCCCAAGGGGATGAGGTACAATAAAATCAGCAAGATTAAGCCCAGAAATAAGGTATAATGATTAGGGATTATATCAATAAGCACTTTTGGTTAAAGGTAGGAGTGGGCCCAAGCTGGGTCACAGCCTGATGACACCTCCTTGGTGTCATAAACCATTTCTGGGGCATAAGAATGAGAGACATTGGGAACTCTCTCTCTCTCTGACCGTCTACCTTCCTGCTTGCTGGGACTCTGCCTGCCTTCAGGGTCAACCCTATGTGGGCTACCTGACCTGAGAGCTGACAGTTCCCTGCCATTTTTCACCTACCTTGGATCCATGCTACTCTGCACCCACTGGCCTGTGATCTTCATGCATCCTGCTTGTGTTAGGCCGAGTTGACTATAGAAACAAATTCATTGACACTCATATATATGTAAGAAAGAGCTTTATATCAAGGAGTGATTGTATATCAAGAAAACATCCCAGCCAAGTCCCAATCAAGTCCATCAGTCAAATACTAGTCCATAAATCTCTCTTCAGACTCAGGCAGGTACATGCAATGACGGAGAATGGAGAATGATCACAGGCTGGTGGGTGCAAAGTCTTGTGGATCCAATGGCAGTGGGAGCATCACAAGGCTCTGGTAGGCCTCAGCTGAGAAACTGACCAACAGGACGGTGAAGTAGAGAGAGAGAAGGGCAAGCCTCCAGCTTGAGTACCTCCAGAGCTCATCAAGCTGCAACCTGATTGACAAGGTAAACTCCACTCGTACAATTTATTGAGTTGACAAAATTATGGAATTACCACACTGCTTCACCTTTCTATGTCATCAGCCTGCTCTGACTAGCAATAGACTTATGGACTTGAGTTGGACTGGCCAGGATACTTCCTTGATATAAGATTACCTCAATATAAAGCTCTTTCTTGTACATAGATGAGTGTCATTGGATTTGTTTCTTTAGATTATACACTCTAATGTACAAGGCTTGTGTGAATCATTGTTTTGGGGCAAGCAACAGAACCCCATTTGAACTAGTGTGAGGAACAGAAGGATTTCTCTTAAGTTGTCTCCCCAAAATATATACCAGACTTAGCTGCTTGAGAATGACTGTTCTTTAGGCAGCGAAAGTAGGTCAGTGGTTATTCTCCTTAACATCAGCCATCTATAGTGGCTAGACTATTAGTCTGACTCACCCTAAATAAGACCCACTCCCTTCTGATAAGGATAATGGTGGTTTGTTTACTTGCAGGAGATACCAGAGAGGGCAAACCCGCCCAAGGATGACCAAGGTTAGTTAGCCATTATCAGCTGTCTAGATCAAACAGACGCCACTGTTTATTCCTACAACAAATGTGGAATCACCCCTAGGTGATTCCCCTCCTATTGATTGTATTGCCTATGTTACTACCCCTCCCGGTGACTCAGGTTATTGTCTGCTATCAGTAGACTTGCATGCCTCCCAGAATAGTAATTGTCTGCTTTATTGTATGAGACACCAGAATGATCAAACTTGTTCAAGAATGAAATGTATTGCCCCTTTCTGTGATGTATGACTCTGTAATCAGGTCCCCCTAAAGTGATATGATACATGGTTAGCAATAAATAAGGAGGCTCCCTGGTTCTCGGGAGGGTGGCTGGAGAAGGTGACTAAGGAGGACGAAGCAGCGGCTTCTTCTCTAACGACTGAGCCCCCTCCACAAGGACCATCAAGCCTAGCTGAGGTGAGCTATGCTACCACGAATTGCGCCTGACTCCATTACTTGACTCCATCCTTTAACTCTCATTCTCTCTATGACTTTACTATAATCTCTACTTATTATCACTGTACAATTGCACCTACCGAACCTGTGATGTTTTGTGGGGTTCCCTCTTTCCATTAACCCCACAAACTAGCTCATGTACAAAAGTGATTGATTGAAAATTTCATATCCTGCAATCTCTCAGACATCAAAGAAGAATAATCCCAGTAGAGCTGGACATGTATGAATGCAGCTAGAGCACCAGGAGCCATGGCTCAATTCAGCAAGTCCTTTCACATGGACCTTATTCTTTTCTACTTCTCCCAGGGTCTGCTACATTCTCCTGCTGTTTTTTAAAACTTAATTGAAACATAGTTATCAACTGTAATATTCATCCATCATTTCCATGATTTTTAATATATTCATAATTGTACAGCTACCACCACAATCTAATTTCAGAAAATTTCATCACCAAAGAAGAAACATCATACCCACCAAGCAGTAAATCCCTGTTCTTTTTCTTCCCCTCATCACTGGCTGCCATTCAGTCTTTCTCTATGATTTTCCGATTCAAGTAATTTCATTTAATGGAGTCCTATAATGTGTGGTCTTTTGTGACTAGCTGCTTTTACTTACCATAGTGTTTTCAAGGTCCATCTCTATTGGAGCTTATATTATATCAGTATCAAATTACTTTTTATAGCTGAATAACATTACATTGCATGAATATAGAATTTTTAAAATCCAATCTTTGGTAATTATGAATAATGATGCTGTGGACGTTTGTGTATGTCTGTTGTGTGGACATATGTTTGTATCTCTCTTGGATTCTGGGTCATATGGTAGCTGTGTTTATCCTTTTGAGGAATTGTCAGGTTTTTTTCCAAAGTAGATGTTACTGGGAACTCTGTATTCTGCACAGTGGGACTCTATCAGGGAAGTGAGGAATAACATAGACTGAATTAGGGAAATCAAAGTTAATTTTAGTGGCCAGAGAAAGCAACAGTAGAAGTAAATTCCACCATGGCTGCTGGAGGGAACTGATGGGGTACAGAATTTTACAAAACCAAGGATGGTGGAAGTCTCTGTCTTTATAGGTGCTAGGGGAGAGAAGGGGAAAAGTTCAGGTATAGGGCCAGTCTCTTTATTCTTATGTATATGCACACTGGAAGAGCAAGATTTTTCCCGTGAGCTGGACTTCTTGGCTCTTAAATGACTCAAGGGGACTTGCTGTGCTGTGTAAAGATTCCAGTGGAGCTGAAAGGTCAACCAGAGTATCAAGATGGCATCTGGAACAGATCTAAGCCAGTTATGGCTGGTCAGTGCTGGGTGTTGGTTCTCAGTCTGGCTTTATACTAAGGAGATAAACAGTAGCAAGAAGCAAGCCCTGTCACTTTTGATGTACTTTATATTCAACCTTTGGTGACTCAGGCCCAGTGCTATAGACAACTATGACTTTACATTCTGCCCTTTCGAGGTTCACAACATCCTTCATAGGCCATATCAGAAAACTCAAATTTGGAAACCTCACTTAACAAACTGGACTTTACTTTAAACTCATTTATAGCAGATTTAAGGAACTTAAATTCTCCCTTGGACTGAAGACTGAAATGCCAAAGTGTGAGAATAAGCAGATTATCGCTATCCCCAGATTATGCATTTGAAGATCGTTGGACTTTGGTTCACATGTCTTGCTTTGAGGGTACTCGATGAATTACAGCTCAGAAATACCATATATTTGATAGTTTCATGCTCTCTTTGCTTCTTTATGACATGTCTTAGTCTAGCAGGCATGGCTCTACCTTTGGGAATAAGCATTATTGAAGATTTGTGCTATGTCCAGTCCTTGTTGGTTGTGTAAATACGAATGAGTGACTTGAGGTTTGGTT
>NW_022111329.1:3936015-3940202 GCF_000313985.2 Echinops telfairi | reverse complement strand
GGGGGGGGGGTACAGGTCAATAATCCACGTATTTTGGTTTAAAAAGTTGTCCTATACATGTATACTTTCCTTTTCTAAGCAGTATTTGGAATTCTATAACATTGACTAAGTTAATGTTACTATAAATAGAATTATCATATACCCCATGGGGATGTTTTATAATGTTCCCCAATAAAATGATAATGATGTCTCTAAAGTGGAACAGGAACATATATAAACCATAGATATATGAATGGATTTTGAGCTCAAATTTAATTGTAGCTGCTCCTCAACCTCATCTCACTGCCATTGAGTCAATACTGACTCACGTTGACTGCCTGTGGGTTTCCAAGACTGACACTGTTTATTGGAGTAGAAAGCCCAGTCTTTCTCCTGTGGAGCTGCTGGTGGTTTTGAACTGTCACCCATGTGAATCACAGCCCAATGTATAACCACTACACCACAGGGTTCCGAAGGGACATTAAGTCACTGACACCTACAGCCAGACCTCCAAAAGAAACCCCAAAACCACCCTAAAATAAAGAAACACAGTTGCGGACCAAGAGAGTTCAGTTCTCAAGGTGTCAGCTGATAGTATGGCAGGCACAGGAGTGAGACAGCTTTATACTGCAAACACAGGGAGCCTTCAGATATACTAAAATTAGAGATTGTTGGCATGAGAAAACTGAAGATGGGCTAATTAGGAGCAGGGTACCTTAAGTTATTGGTTGTTGTTGCTAGTTGGCATCCTCTTGATCCCAAATTCATGCTGACCCCATGTACAAGGGAACAAAACTGCTTAGTCCTGCATCATCTTTATGATGCATTGCAGATCGGACTGTTATGATCCACCGACTTTTCATTGGATTGCTTATTGGAAGTAGATTACTAAACCTTTCTTCCTAGTTCATCATAGTCTGAAACTCCGTTGAAACCTGTTCAACAAGTAACAGAGAAGGCTTCTCTCACTGATGAATAATGGCTGTGCATGAAGTGCATTGGTCAGGAATGAAATCAGGGTTTCCCGGGAAGCTACGAATTCTTTCACATCCACAGGGATTGATCAACAGAACACATTTGCTTTTCTCTGGTTGGTCCTGAGTTGTAAGCAAGAGGGGCAGTGAAGGAATAAAGGAGTAGGTGTGGGCGGCCAAAAGAAGCTGGCTGTTCTTGACCAAGTTGTGACAGTTTGGGGTGGATTGCTATGGATTTTGTTGGCCTGAGTTCTATTGTCATATATGGTTTGTTTGTATATTTAGGCTCTCACTCAGAGCCTCTGCTGTCACCCACTTCATCAGGCTTCCCATTGCTTCCTCACAATGCTTGCTTCTGAGTGGACTTCTTGATCAAGTTTGTTTGCCTGAAGGGTCAGGTGGAAAGCCTTAGCTAGTAAGAATTCTTCTCTGGGAGAGAGGGGGCTCCCTAGGGAGCGACATCCATCAAAGAGAGGAAGGGGTCAAGAAAATCAGGGCAGTGGCCAGTCATACAACAGGATCAATGCCCACTACAAAAATACAGCTAATGACAAGAGTCACAAAACAGGTGTTGGAGACAGAACCCAGAATATTTTTATCAATCAATGGACGAAGAGAAAGATGATTTCTGTACAAATTAACCTACAAGGAATGAAATTTACACCTATTCTTCCAGGGAAGACTCAAAGTTTAAAGAAAAAGAACCTTCATGATTTTTCCATTAAAAACTTACTATTGTGATCCAGTGCAACTTTAGCTTGAAGTTCCCTGGTGTCACAACTATGGCACCTATTTTTGCTTAGCTAGGGCAAGCTGGATCACTGAAGACTGGATCACACAAAGCAGGGCTGCTTTGAGGACTTGTGTTCACAGTTCCTCTGGAATCAGGAAGGAATGAGGAAAGACTGGCCTGAATCCCAAGAAGCAAAGTTCTCCAAAAAAACAAGTTGCCATGACCATGGCAGTCTTACACTACCAGCTAAAAGGATCTCTAGCCTCACCACAATGCCCTGTAGACCTTTTTTGTTTTTTTACAGGGGAATGCACAAACGCAGTCCCCCACTACCACAAATTCTGCAGTCGAGTTTCCCACATTTGGGGAAATCGCAGGGGTCAGCATATCCAGAGTGCAACGGACAAGCCTCGCCCTGGGAAAACCACCTTCGTGATCATGGTATCTCTCCTGCCAGATAAGTATGTAGACCTTCTTATATAGCAATGCTTCTCAACCTTCTGAATGCCGTGGCCCTTTAATACAGTTTGTTATGTTGTGGTGACTCCCCAACCATAAAATTATTTTCATTGCTACTTCATAACTATAATTTTGCTACTGTTATGAATCATAATGTAAACATCTGATATGCAGGATGTAGTTTCATTGTTACAAATTGAACATAATTAAACCATAGTGATTAATCACAAAACAATATGTCATTATATACTGTGAAATGTTTATTTCTAATTAAAAATAAATGAAATTTTGTCTTGAGGCTGATAAACACATGTAGGGTTAATTGAAGGGCAAGTAACAGTCTTCACAATGGGTATGTGGGCATATCTGCATGTGGGCAGACCTGTCTGGAGATGGATAGAGAAGCAGTGTCACGATTCCTAAGACAATTGGAAATATGTGTTTTCCGATGGTGTTAGGCGACCCCTCTGAAAGGGGCGTTCAACCCCCAAAGGGGTCGCGACCCACAGGTTGAGAATCACTGTTATAAAGGAACCTGTGCTGCTAAAACGAAAAATACAGGAGGCTACACCCCACTGAGAACTCAAAATTCAAAGATTGTACAGTTGACCCTTGAACCACATGGATTTAAATGTGCTAGCACACTTGTATGCGGATTTTTGTTCCTGTAACTCTTGCAGTGAGCTCGTGTTGGGAGATCTGCTGAAACTGCTGTCATGCAAATCAGTAACTGGAGAGATGAACTCACCACACAGAGAAGATTAAGATGTTCAAGGGCCAACTTCAAATAGATGTGGATTTTGAGTATGTGGGAAGTTGGCACCCCTAACCACCATGTTATTCAAGGATCAACTATATCTACAACATTGTTGCTGCCTACTTGCTGCAAAAATACAACTCATTCAATAGTCCAGAACAAAGGAACCATGGTTACCATTTTGACATATTACTCTCAACCTGGAAGATATTGCTAGTTTCATTTCAGACTTCCTTAATAAAGTGACTTTCTAAGTAACATGCATCACACAAAATTTGGGGTTTCCCAGTGTATGTAGTTAGGTTTATACTCAATGGTATATAATCAAGCACTGGTGGTACCGAAGGAAGAAGTCCAAGCTACACTAAAGCCATGGCCAGGCCAGGTTCTCAACTCAACCTCACTGACATGAAGACATTTTGACTCACAATGACCTTATAGGACAGAGTCGACCTGCCCCTGTGGGTTGCTGAAGCTGTCATTCTTCTTGAAGAAGAAAGTCTCATCTTTCTCCATCAGAGTGGCCAGTGGTTTTGACCTGCAGACCTTTTGGTTCATAGCCCAACTAGTAACCCACTATGTCACCAGATCTTCTTAGGCCAGTTCAAGGAGTGGGGAAATAGATTCTGCTTCTTGATGGAAGCAAGAGTGTGCCTTCATGGATGAGAGATCAGAGGACTTCCTGCTGGCCATATTTGCAGAAAAATACTACACCTGGCTTCAAGATCCTGTTAGCCTTTCTGTCTCCCTCTCTTACTACTTTCCCCCCAAATAAGATCATACCTTCTTTCTTTTTTAAAAGAAATCATTTTATTGGGGGATCTTACAGCTCTTATACCAATCCATACATACATTGTGTCAAACACATTTGTACATATATTGCCCTCATCCTTTTTTTAAAAATCAATTTATTGAGGCTCATGCAATTCATCACAATACATAGCTCAATTGTGTACAGCACACCTATACATTTGTTGCCCTCATCATTCCCAAAATTCGCTTTCCTCTTGGGTTCCTGGAATCAGCTCATTTTCCTTTCCCCCCCTTCCCTTCCCTCCCCCCTCTCCCCTCCCCCATGAACCCTTCATAATTTATAAATTATTATTATATCTTATATTACACTGCCTGACGTATCCCTTCACCCACCCCTCTGCTGCCCGTCCCCCAGAGAGAAGGTTACATGTAGATCCCTGTGATCAATTCCCCCTTTCTACACCCCCCTTCGTTCCTGGTATCGCCACTGTCACCCCTGGTCCTGAGGGGTTCATCTGTCCTAGATTCCCTG
>NW_022111329.1:3933644-3934941 GCF_000313985.2 Echinops telfairi | reverse complement strand
CAGTCCTCCCATCCCCTCCCTACCATTGGTTTTGAACCTTTTGTTGTTCCCTTGTCTCTGGGTTGGCCAACCCTCCTCCCTTCCCCTACCTCCCACACTCCCATGTCCCTCCAGGGCCATTGGTCCCTTTATTTTCTTCTCATATATTTTTTGGGGGTTCAACCTCTCTTATCTAGGTGGGTGTGCAGACATAACAATGTGTGAATAAAATTGGGGTTGGCTTTGACAGCACAGCACCAAAGTGGCTCATAAGAACCTGGCAACGACGGCAGCAGCACCAACAAGCCAATGAACAAAAAAGCCACTGACATACAAAATTTAAAAGAAGAGGAAAAAGGAAAAACAAACAGATAGTCTTTAAAAAAAAGAAAAAGAGGGGGGGAAAAGGCCTGTTAGTAGATCAAGGTCTGTTTGTTGACCTTTAGGAGCGTTTTCTGGAGGAGTCTAATGGGGTGCCACGTCCTGGCCCCAGAGTCCATCATTTGTCTTCCCTCAGGACCTCCTTGCTCTGATTCCCTGCCACTCCATTGCATGCCCCCAGTGTTTTGTCTCAGTGTGGTGGGGTCAGCTCACTCTCCCATCCCACACTGTGTCTCAGGTGCTGTCCCGTGCAGGGCCATGGGTCAGCACAGGACACCGCATCTCGCCGTGGGGGCAACCACACGGTCCTCTCTGTACACTAGGCCCCCCGAGCTGGGCCATCGTCCTCTGAGTTTGGTGGGCCCATTGTGCTCCGCTCCTTTCCTCCTCCTTCCTTTGTCCCAGCTTCCTTCTGGGTGTGGTGTGGTAGGTCAGCTCCCCTCTCACACTGGACGGGTCGGGTCAAATCTGGCTAGGGCCGGCTCCTGAACCAGTCTCTCCATGGATTCCTTCATGTTTTACATTTCTCCTCTGATTTGGCGGGTCCTGATGGGGTCTGTATGCCCGTTCCAGGTCTGTAGAGACACAATCAACACCCTGCCCCCCTGGTGGGCCAGTGCCCTGTTCCCCGCATGCCACCAACGCAGCCTCTCCCCACCCTGTTACTCCCTCCACCCATGTCCCCTCTCCCTCTTCACGTCCAACTCTCATGTACCTCCCCAGGCGTGGCCTGCCCCCCCTCCAACCGTCCATGCCTCCACCCGTCCACCGCTAGACAGGTGCCCATTCCTCCACTCCCATTATGCAGATTGTACTTACCTCAGGGGACTCATGTTATACCTGTCCTTTTGCTTTTGGCTTACCTCACTTAGCATGATTCCTTCGAGCTCTTCCCACGAGGTGAGGTGTTTCATGCAATTGACCAGGCTTTTCAGTG
>NW_022111329.1:3926738-3930094 GCF_000313985.2 Echinops telfairi | reverse complement strand
GCTGTCTTATGTTGTTAGCCAGAACCTCCAAAACAATATGGAATAGAAGTGGGGACGGGGCCATCCTTGACTTGTACCCTTTTTCAGTGGGATTGTTTTTGTCTTTTCTCCATTGACTATGATGTTGGCCGTTTGCTTTTCATAGATAACTTGTATCAGCTTGAGGAACTTACCTTCCAATCCTATCTTCATGTGTGTCTTGATTAGGAGTGGGTGTTGGATTTTGTCAAATGCTTTTTCTGCATCTATGGATATTACCATATGGTTTTTATCCCTTTTCTTCTCAATGTGGCGTATAGTATTGATGGATGTTCGGATGTTAAACCATCCCTTCATCCCTGGGATGAATCCTACATGGTCATTATGGATGATATGTTTTATATACTTTGTATTCTATTGACCAATATTTTGTTAAGGATTTTTGCATCTATGTTAATTAGAGATATTGGTCTGTAATTCTCTATACCTGTGGGATCTTTGCCCTGTTTGGGTATCAAAGTAATGCTGGCTTCCTAAAATGAGTTTGGGAGTTTACCATCCTCTTCTATGTTATGGAATACTTTGTGGAGGATTGGTGTCAACTCTTCCCTGAATGTTTGGTAGAACTCTGCTATGTAGCCATCTGGCCCTGGGGCTTTTTTTGTTTGTTGATTTTTAATTACTGTATCTATTTCTTCGTTAGCTATGGGTTTGTTGAGGTCATTGATCTTTGTCTGAGATAATCGAGGGAGAGACTGTTTTTCCAAGTATATTTCCATGTCTTCGATGTTTCTGAATTCATTAGAATACAGAATTTCATAGTATTTTGTGATTCTTCTTTTAATCTCATTTGGGTCTGTTGTTATTGCCCCTGCTTCATCCCTCATCCTGGCTATTGATTTTTGCTCCTTTCTATCCTTGGTAAGCTTTCCTAGAGGAGTGTCAATTTTGTTAATTCTTTCGTAGAACCAGCTTTTAGCTGCATTTATCTTTTGTATTGTTCTCTTGTCTTCCCACTAGTTTAACTCTGCCCTGATTTTTATTATTTCTTTTCTCTTGCTATTTGAGGGGTGGTTCTGCTGACTCTGTTCTAGTTGTTGGAGGTTTTGTGTTAGTGTATCTGTCATATGCCTCACTGCTTTTTCATATAGGCACTTAATGATATCAAGCTACCTCTGATAACTGCCTTCGCAGTGTCCCATAAGTTTTGATACGTTCTATTCTCATTTTCATTGATTTCTAGAAACTACCTGATATCCACTCTAATCTTGGCCTGTACCCATTCATGTCGCAGGAGATCGTTGTTCATCCTCCAATTGGTTGCCCTTGCTTTCCTGGACATCCTCTTATTAATCTCCAGCTTTATGGGATGGTGATCTGAGAAAGATGTTTGGATAATATCTATGTGTTTGAATTTACTCAGGCTGGACTTGTGTCCCAGCATGTGGTCTATTCTTGAAAAAGATCCATGTGGACTAGAGAAGAATGTGAAACCCTTTGTGTTTGGATGGAAAGCTCTATAAATGTCTATCAGGCCCCGTTGCCTAATTACATTGTTTAGCTCTATGGCGTCTTTGCTGAGCTTCTCTCCCAGTGATCTGTGCTTCTCTGATAGTGGAGTGTTAAAGTCACCTACTATGATTGTTGAGTCTGTGGTTTCTTTTTTCATCTTTTTAATAGTTTGTTTGAAGAACTTCGCCGCACCTTTGTTGGAAGCGTAGATATTCAATATGCTAAGTGCTTCCTGGTTTATTGAACCTTTGAACATTATGTAGTGTCCCTCGTTGTCTCTTTTTATGGTTTGGATCTTGAAGTCAATATTGTCGGAGATTAAGATAGCCACCCCTGCATTTTTGGAGTTAGAATGCGCTTGGTAAAT
Source organism: Echinops telfairi (assembly GCF_000313985.2). NCBI lineage: Eukaryota > Metazoa > Chordata > Mammalia > Afrosoricida > Tenrecidae > Echinops > Echinops telfairi. Next base: position 3,928,236 of record NW_022111329.1, on the reverse strand, counting down.
TTCTGCCAACCCTTTATTCTTAGCATATTCTTTTCTGTGTGCTTAAGATGTGTCTCTTGCAGGCAACAGATTGATGGATTGTTTTCTGAGCCAGTCCTCCAGCTTTTTTCTTTTAATGCACAAATTGAGTCCATTGGAATTTGGGGTTATTATCACTATCTGTGGGTTCATAGTTGTCATACCCTGTTTTGTGTTTTGGGTCTTTACCTATCTCCCCTCATATCAGTGTGCTGTGTTTGAGTGGAGATTTTCTATGTTGTCTTCTTTTCCATCTGAGACCCTCTTATCCTGGTAATTGTTACTGGCATGTTGGCTTCTAAATGGAGCTGGGCTATATGGTTATCTCCTGTTTGATCTTGGTGGTGGATGATCCTCTGGCCATAATGAGTCAGCCAGTATCTTCCGCAGGCTCAGATGTTTTGCAGCATATTCTTTGAGTTTTTCCTTCTCCTGGAAGACCCTTATCTCACCATCCATCTTAATGGATAACTTGCTAGGGTATAGGATTCTGGGGGAGGTGTTTTTTTTCTTCAGCTTTTGGAACATGTTGCTCCATTCTGTCCTCCTCTTCATGGTTTCTGCTGATAGGTCTGAGCATATTCTTACCTGTGATCCTTTGTATGTGATTGTCTTCCTTTCTCTTGCTGCTCGTAAATTTTTCTCTTTTTCCTCGAATTTGGATATGTTTACTATTATATGTCTTGATGTGTTCTTCTTGCGGTCTAGTCTAGCTGGGGTCCTTTCTGTTTCCTGTAGGAGTACCTGGTTCTCCCTTTTTAGGGTGGGAAAGTTTTCTTCCAGGAATTACTTTGCTATCTTGGTTGTTGACTTGTGTGTTGTGCTGAGTTCAGGTAGACTGATAATACGAAGATTATTCCTCTTCATAGCATCTGTCATTGATCTCAAGCTATCTTCTGTTTCTTTAATTTTTCTATTTGACTGTATTTCTTGGTTGCTTAGTTCTCTTTGAGTGTCCCCAAGTCACTGATACAGTTCTCTGCCTCCTCAAGCCCAATCGTAAATTTTGTGACCTTGTGTGTGGCTTCTGCTACCTCCTCTGTTAGCTCCTTCAGTTCCCTTTGGTGGGTGGACTTCATCCCCTCTATTGTGGACTTCATACCCTCTATTGTGGACTTCATCTCCTCTATTATTGCATCCTTGTTCTGGGTTGCTTCCTGTTGGGGTCTCGTCCAGCGAGACCCTCACGTAGTGACCCAAAGAGGCGACGAACCTGGATGGAGAAAAGACACGGAGACGTGGAGCAAGACAAATGCTGATCAAGCTCGTTTATTTGGGCAAAGATCGGGGTATATAAAGAGGAACTGGGAGGTGCATATTTTAATAAGGTATACTGCACAACATCCAATCCAACATGTATATTATAATGAAGCATAAGAATGTTAACCAATCAGCTATCCATCATATTCCTAATATGGTATGTCTGTAGTCCAATGAGTGCTTGATATTTCAACCAATGGGTGAAGGGTGAGGAGGATAA
>NW_022111329.1:3924433-3926638 GCF_000313985.2 Echinops telfairi | reverse complement strand
AAAGAACTAGAGGAATGTTATATGTTTTGTGTGGGTTATACTGAACCCTCTGTGGTTTGTAACTTCCTTATGACACTTCTGTAAGGGATGTCAAATTGTCTACAGAGGGCTTTGGGTCTCCACCGGGGGGGGTGTAACACAAAACGCAAGCTGTCTCCGACAGTTTCATAGAACAAGGAAGCTTTGGTGACTAAGATATTTTTTAAAGGCATAACCACCTGCCAGTTATTTTCCACTAGGGCCGGTCATTGTTTGAAGGACCTTGAGAATGTCTGCTAGGGCCGGCTCCCAACAGCTTCCTTCAGCTCCTTTATTACTGCCAGCAGACATCTGAAGATTTCCTTCTGTGGCAGATCTGTACCTATTTTTTCTATGAGAGACATTAGCTCTGCTACTATGTTTTGTCTCTCTGGGTTTTTTTTGTTGGGAGAGATGTGGTCTGTTGATTTTTCCTCCATCCTTTCAAAGGCCCCATGGTTCTGGGAGGCCAGGCAGCCCTTATCTGTGTTATTGTTATGGATTCTCTCAGGTGGTTTCCTTTGACCTACTCTAAGGATGTGTCAGACTGCTGTGTAGGCAAGTTCCCCGTAGGCTTGGTGACCAGCAGTGGTGAGATGTTTCAGCAACTGGAGTGGGGGAATGTGGCCACTGTGAATGCCTCTTGGCGGCTTTGACCTGGTCTATCCAGGGTACCCTTAGCAGCCCCCCCCCTTTGTTATTTAGTATTAAAAAAGAAAAAGATAAAAATTTTTAAATATTAAAAAAAAAATTTTAACTGGGGGGAGGAAAATTAAAAAGAATGGAGAGGGAGAAGGAAGGAGAAGCTATAAAAGAGGAGAGGAGAAGTGATAATAGTGGGAGTGGGGAAAAAAAGGAGATAGAAGGAATACTTATAGGAAAAGGGCAGAAGAGAAGTAATAGCAATAGTGAAAAAGGAGGAAGAAAGAAGGGAGTGAAGAAAGTACCGAAAGTAAAAGAGAAAAAAAAGAGGAAATCAGCAAGAGATAAAAGATATATATATTTAGAACCCCCCCTTCTTTTTCCTCCAAGTTCTAGCAATGCCTAATAGAAGGCGGAGGTGGGCGAGGCCTCGCTACCATGGGACATGGTGCTGATCTGGGCTTAGGGTCAGGGCTATGTGAGGGGAAATTGCTCTTCAGATCAACAAGACCTCAGAGGTCCCTGTCGGCCTATAGAGTGGGTTCTGTGGGCAGAGGCCACGCACAGGGAGGCTGTGGACAACGCTAAGCCGGTGGGCAATGCCCCACAGGACTATCCTCCTACACTGCCCGGGAGAGATTGGGTCCGCAAGGGGTGTGGAGAGGCACAGGCCACAATGCCTGCCTCCTATGCCAGCTGGAGAGGGCCGGGGCAGGTTTGGAGCTGGCGCTGGGGATCCCGTGGGGTACTGGAGAGATAAGCACCCACGGAGCACACAGACAGCTCCCACAGGTCCCGGTGAACTGTTTCCCAGGCTCTCCAGCCGGCAGGTGGGCATTTATCACTACAGCCGCAGCCCCGCAGGCTCCTCAGCAATGTGTTCTGCACCAAATGAGACAGCGGCGGCTCTGGTGGGGAGCAGCCAGCAATGGTGAGCGTGCTCTGCCCTGCGGGGGAGTGCCGCATGACAGGCTCGGAGCCGCTGGGCATGCGGAATCCCCCAGTGCCCCAGGGCAGGCAAGAACTCCGCCTGCAGCGATCTCAGTGGGCAGGAGCCCCCACTGTTCCACGGCAGGCAGTTCCATGCTCTGCCGGGCTCCTGCACAAATGCAGCACCACAGAGAGAAGTGGGCTTGGCGCCAGTGGGAAGTGCGCATCTCTGCCTCCCAGTCCAGGAATGGAGCAGGAGCTGGGACATGGGGGCTGGCAACCCGCAAACGGGGCACTGGTGGAGTGGTCCCAGGCAGCAGTGTGGGTGGATGGTCCCCCGTGAGGGTCGCCCAGTTAGCTCCTGGTAGATTGCAGGTCAGTTACTCGGGGCTTGGATGAATGGAGGGGGGGACACAGGCTCAGGGCAGATCGCTGCCACGTGGGGAGAGGGGACCCACAGGAAGGAGAAGCTACTCTTCTAGTGGGGTCCCGCGAGTGGGAAACTGCTGTCTTCGGGGGTCCTGCCACAACTGTGCCTGTCTCCGCAGAGCAGGCAAGCGACTCTGGGCGCGGATTCCCGTCTGGGGATGGAGTGGGGCTAGAGTGAGTCTAGGT
>NW_022111329.1:3913330-3923388 GCF_000313985.2 Echinops telfairi | reverse complement strand
TGTGGAGACCCCTGCCAGTGCTGAGATGCTTACACATTCACTGATCCCGCTTTCCTCTCACAGTCAGCATCATAGTGTGTGTTTTGTGAGATGGAGGAGGACTTTGTGGATTGGTGCTGAACATATGGGTTAATGGGTTAATGTTGGACTTGTGGGCTTGGACTGCACTGGGTTGGGATGTTTTCTTGATGTGCACTTATCCTTTATATAAAACTCTCTCTTATACATGAGTTTCTGTGGATTTGTTTCTCTAAAGTACCCAGCCTAAAACAGGGTCTTCTGGTGCCTGATAGCTGATCCTGTTGACACCTCATTATCACACAGGCTGGTGTGCTTTCTTTTTGCTTCCCAGCTTGATGGCTACTTGTTTATCTTCAAGCCTTTAAGACTCCAGATGCTACATCTTTTAATAGCTGGGCACATCAGCTTTCTTCACTATATTTGCTTATAAACCCACTTTGCCTTCAGCAATTGTGTCTGGAAGGCGAGCTTCAGAGAATTCCAGGTTATTAGAACAAAGTGTTCTTGCATTGAGGGAGTACTTGAGTAAAGGCCCAATATCTGTCTGCTATCTTAATACTTAACATAAATATATGTACATAGATATGTTCCTATCATTATATATAAATATATTTACATATGTTGGTACTTGTATTTGTACCTCTATAAATATCCTTTGGCTCCTAGTTCTTTCCTCTATTTCCTTTTATTTTCCTCTTGTCCCACTATCATGTTCAACCTTCATTCAGCTTTCAGTAATTCCTCTCGGCTACATTGCATTTGATCAGATCCCACCAGGCATTCTAGGCCCTCATTTCCACCAATTTTAGATCACTATCATTCCTTTGTTTCTGGGTTTGTTGTCTACCTTCATCCTTTCCCCCCACTTCCCCTTCTCTTCCATGTCCCCCTAGAACCATTGGTCCCATTGTTTTCTCCTTGGGATTGTTTATCCTGCCTATCTTATATGGGTAGACATGAAAATAGAAGAAAAGCCTATATATAGTTCCAGGTCTGTCTGTTGACTTTTGTGAATGTTTTCTGACCAAGTCTGATGAGGTGCCAAGCCCTATCCCCAGAGTCTATTTTGGGGGATTCCTTGGAGATTTCATTGCTTTGTTCCCCTTACACTGAACTCCATTTATGTTTGACCCAGTGTGGGGGGATCAGACCAGGCACAGTTCCTGAACTACTGTGTCTCCAGTGCTGTCCCCCTTATCACTATGGGTCAGTGAGAGGACACCGTGTCTAGTGGTGGGGCTGGCCCTATGGTTCTCTCTGTGCATTGGCTGCTCCGCAGAAATATCATTCTCAGGGCTTGCTGGGTCAGGATGTGGCTTTCTCTCTCTGCTTCTCTCCCTCTCTCCCTCCTACCCTCCCTCCCTCCCTTTCTATGTTTGCTCTGGTGTGTTCTGACAAGGCTCGCCATTCCCCCCAAGCTGTAGCTTCAGTGCTATCCTCTGTAGTGGATTCTTTTGGGGAGGGAGTAGACATTGCTGGGATTGGGCCCAGCCCCACAGACCTCTCTGTTGATTCGATGCTTCATGCCATTATGTTGCCTTCAAGTCTTGGCAACTGAGGTCTGGTCCCTCTTCTCTCCCTTTCCTGTGAAAACATAAACAATACCCTCCCAGTGGGTGGGTTAGTGCCCTCTTTCTGCCCCACCTCCATGTCCTTTATTCCCCCCCACCTTTTTAGTTAGCTGCCATATGTATCCTGGGTTGGTTCTGACCCATGCTAGAGGACTGGACCTCACCCCAGGAATTTACACATTTAGTAGTACCTCCGTGGGCTCATATTGTACTTATACTTTTATGCTTGGCTTACTTCACTTAGCATAATTTCCTCCAACCCTTCCCATGTGACGATGTGCTTTCTGCATTCATCACTGCTTTTTAGGGATGCATAGTATTCCATTGTATGCATGCACCAGAGTTTTTTAATCCATTCATCCACTGATGGAAATTTAGGTTGTTTCCAACGCTTTGTGATTGTGAACTGAGCTGCGATGGACATTGGAGTGCAGATGTCTGGCCATGGTCTATTTGTTGCCTCTTCTGGGTATATGCCCAGTAGGAGGATTCCTGGGTCGATTTCCATTTGTTTTAGATATCGCCAAATCGATTTCCATCATGGCTGCATATCTAACTGGTCTACCAGCAATGGATGAGACTTCCTATCTTACAACAGGCCCTCCAACACTTGTTGCTTTCTGATTTTTTTAATTGGGCTATCTTTGAGGGTATTAGATGGTATCTTATAGTTGTTTTAATTTGCATTTCTCTTATGGCTAATCATTGACAACATTTTCTCATATGTTTATTGGCCCTTTGGATTTTTTGCCTTTGTGAAACTTGTGTTCAGGTCCTTTGCCTACCTACTCAATGAGCTATTAGATTTTTTTTCTTATTGTAGGCTAGCGGAGTATTGTAGATTTCAGTAAAAAGATCTTTGTCTGATGTGTCATTGCTAAATATGTTTTCCCAATCTATGGACTCTTATAGCTCTCGGCGGATTCTTTCAATGTAGACAGGTGTTTTATCCCACTTATCAATTTGTGCTTCCTCTGTGTTAATGTCGTTCCCTATTTCTGATAGCCTATGTGTTCCCTGCACCAAAGTCATCAGGTTTGTCCCAATTCCCTCATTAATGGCCTTAATAGTTTGGGGGTTTACCTCGAGGTCTGTGATCCACCTTGAGATTATTCTTCTGCATGGTATGAGGAAAGGGTCTTGCTTCAGTTCTCTGCAGACAGATATCCATTTTTTCCCAGCACCATTTGTAAAAGAGGATACCTTCTTCCCAGTTGATATCTTTTGGGTCCCTATCAAGGATCAATGTATATATGCTGATGACTTTATTTCTGGGTTTTCAGTTCTTTTCCATTTGTCTGAATATCTGTCATTATACCAATACCGCACTGTTTTGATGACTGTGGCTATATAATTGGTGGTAAAGTCAGGTAAAGCAAATCCTCTGATCTTGTCCTTCTTCTTGAGGAGTTCTTTGCTAATTCTGGGCTTCTTCCCTCTCCATATGAAGTTGGTAGTCAGTTTTTCCAATTCTTTGAAGAAAGATGATGATAATTGTATCAAAATAGCATTAAACTTTTATAGTGCCTTGGGCAGAATTGACATTTTTATTATATTGAGTCTTCTGATCCACGATCATGGGATATTCTTCCATTTGTGGATGTCACTCTTGGTTTGTTATAATAGTGTTTTGTAGTTTTCCTCTTACAAATCTTTTGTTTTCTGGTTAGATATGTCCCTGGATATTTCAATTTGTGTTTGGCTGTTGTGAAGGGTACTACCTTTTCAATCTCCTCTTCTTTGGTCTTGTCTGAGGTATCCAATGTATATAGCAGTCTGATAGACTTCTGTTTGTTGATCTTGTATCTTGCCACTCTTCCATATTCCTCTATCACTTCCAGCACTCCTCCTTCTGGAGTTTCGGGGTTTTCCATATATAAAATCATATCTGTGAATAGCGATAGTTTCACCTCTTCTTTCCCCAGATGAATGCCTTTGATGTCTTTCCTTAGCCTTGTGTTTTTAGCTAGAACCTCCAGTATGATGTTAAATAAGAGTGGGTACAAGGTGCATCCTTGTCTGGTCACCTTTTCAGTCCCCAGATTGGCTGTTGGTTTTTCATGTATAGCTTGCATTATATGGAGGAATTTTCCTTCCACTCCTATCTTCTTGAGTGTCTTAAACAGTAATGGGTGTTGGATGGGTCAAATGCTTTCTCTGCATCTATTGATATTTTTCATGTGGTTCTTATAATTTCCATGTCAATGAAGTGAATAATGCTAATGGTCTTTTGTATGTTGAACCATCCCTGTATCTCTGGAATGAATCCCACTTGGTCGTGGTGAGTTATTCATTTTATATTCTATTGGCCAGTATTTTGTTAAGGATTTTTGCATCAATGTTCATTAGAGATATTGGTCTGTAGTTCTCAATTCTTGTGGAATCCTTGCCCACTTTAGGTATCAGTGTTATACTAGCTTCATAGAAAGAGTTCGGGAGTTTGCCATCTTTTTCTATGCTCTGGAAGAGTTTGTGTAAGATTGGTGTTAGTGCTTCCCTTAATGCTTGGTAGAATTCTCCTGAAAATCACACCTTCTTTAATTTCCTTAAACTTGCCAATCTCATCTCTGCTTTGTCTTTGCAAACAGCTAGGCTTTTAACTCTGCCTGACATGTTGTTTGCTTGAGTTTTTGTGTATCTGGAGTATTCTTGTCATTCAGAGCTCAGTTTAATTGTCACCTCTTGAGGAAGATCTTTTCAATCAATATGAAAACCCTGTTCCTCTTACTATTTATTTTGTTGTTTAGTAACTCTCAACATCTAAATTTATATATATATATATATGTGTGTGTGTGTGTGTGTGTGTGTGTGTGTGCAAGTGTGTATGTGTTTGTGTATATTTATTACCTACATCCACACACTAGAATCTAAAGACACTTTGCATATGGTACTGTGCTCATCCTTTGTAAACTACTCAGTATCTGTTCAATGGCAGCATAATCTAATGGATTCTCATTTCAATTCAGCTACAGACAATGACCTACCTATAATCTGCTCCCAGGGGGATGGACAACAGAAAAGTGGGTGAAGGGAGACAGTAGTAGGTGTAAGACATGAAAAATTTTAAATAAATTATCAAGGGCTCATAATGGAGGGAGGGAAAAATTAGGAGCTGATAATACGGACTCAAGTAGAAAGAAAATGTTTTGAAAATGATGATGGCAACAAATGTACAAATATGCTTTACACAATGGATGGATGTATGGATTGTGATAAGAATTGTATGAGACCCCAATAAAATGATTTTTAAAAATGCAATATCTGCAAAGTGCAATAAAAAAGCATGCCTGTACATTTTTTCTTCTTTTTTTAAAAAATTGTGATTCTAGTTTGCAATTTCTTATACAAAATCATTACTTATATGGAATCATTTGTGGCCAATTATGGAGGTACATATTATATATTCTCCTTTTTTACTACTTATATATAATCTATAAATTTATTTAAAACTTATTCATTGTTTACATTTAATCAATAAACTTATTTTTTAAATCACTATGATTTTTCAGGGAGCTTGAAAAAGTGACTAAAAATTTTGTACAGAACGTGGAAAAATAAAAAAGATATGAGTAGTTACAATAATTTTTCTTTTAAAAAAATTGGTTTGTTTATTTTTTTTTAATTTTCACAAACAAACAAATTGCCTATCACATATATCAATAGTTCCATTTCATTCATAAGAGTTGTGCAGCCATTATAACAATTGATTTCAGGGCATTTCTTCTTGGTTATACTCATTGTTGTTAGCTCACCATTTCCTCTCTGCCTCCCCTGTAAAGACCTTTTGAATCTATCGATCCAGTTGTCTCTATAGGTTTACCTAGTCTGGGTTTCATATACAGAGAAACATACAAATTCAGGACAGAATTCAAAGAAATGTCGCAACACCAGTATTACAATGAATCAACGAAAATTTGAAATTACTAACAAAGCAGAAAATATTAAAAACTGGAGCAATTATACTTTGAGTCAAGAGGGAGTCAGTGACAAATGTTTCCGATTTTGACCTCAACTATAGTTGCAGTAATCCATCCTGCAATATACTCTGCTTGGTTACAAGACCTTTCTCATCTCTGGGCTGGAGTCAGAGGGAATTCATTAGTGGCTTAATCCACATGGGGATCCTGCAAATGGGTTTTAAGCTTTCACTGTCATCCACAGCCTTCTGAAAACTGGGTGCTCAGAATCTAAGGGCCAATATTACTCCCTCCTTCGGGTTTGGTTTTTATAATTTGAAATTCTTGGATTACACATGCTGATATGCTTCTTCCACGTGGACTTAGCCAACACCTCACTTAGATGGCTGCTTGTTTTGATACAAGTCTTTAAGACTCTGGATGGGCACCATCTCCTTTCTTCATCACACTTTCCCACAGCACCCATATCTTCAGTGATCACTTCACAGGGTATTGAGCAGGCCAAGTGTGGCAGTTACATAATCTCCTGTCAATTTGAGCAAAGGAGTGGAGTCTAGCCTGTCAATCAGGTTTTAGCCTGAGGCCTCTTTGTGGGCACGGCCTTCTCTTAAGGAGTCTGGGAACTCCTGTCTCCCTTCCTGGAAGTTGGACACACACTCTCCCTGTGAGACATTCCTGTTGACAAGTCACGTGGAGCTAAACTGATGGAGCCAGATCCCTAGAGCTGGAAGAGCCACATGGAGACCCACACAAGCACTGAGATGTTTCCACTGCCACTGGATCCACAAGATTTTCCACCACTGGCCTGTGATCTTCCTGCATTTGGCATCATTGTATGTGTTGCATGAGTCTGAAGAGGAATTTATAACTGCTATCAGACATCTGGGCTAATATTGGACTTATGGACTTGATCTGGACTGGGCTGGGATGTTTTCTCAATATACAATTGCTCTTTTATATAAAGTTTTTTCTTATACGCATATGAATTTGTTTCTCTAGTCAACCTGGACTAACACACCAAGGTACAATAAAATTTTAGAAAAATCATGAACTAATATCTATCTCTGGATATTACAAATGGCAAAGGTACTCAGTTACTAATCAAAAGATTAGTATTTCAGGTCTGTCCCAAGATGACTCAGAAGAAAGACCTGCAGATCTACTTTTGAAAAACCAGTCATTGAAAACCCTATGGAACATCCCTCTACTCTGATGCACACAGGATCTTTATGTGTCAGAATTTACTCAATGACAACTGGTTATTTGTTTGGTTAATCCAAGGTATATGTTCAATAATGTATATAGACAATTGGAAATACCTTCAAATGAGGTTGGGAAGGGTTAAATAAATTAAGAAACAGCAAAAAACTGGAATTCTATATAGCCATTCAAAGGAAAGAAATAGCTTTGCATTGTTAATATGGAAATGCCTCTCACATGCTAAGTGTATAAGAAGTATTCATTCATGGTCAATTCATATTCTGAGTCATTAAATGAAATGTTGAGGGTTCTGTGGGTCATATTCAGTCTTTATCCATCTCTCATCTTCTAGGGTGGAGAGACTATGTTGCTAAGAACAATTCAGAGCTTCTGCTTCCATGCAGGGGTGATGAGACAGGCTGCAACCTTGTACAATGGGAAAACAATAACTGATTTTCAATATGTGTGACAGGCAGACATGATTAGACTTGAATTTGCAAAGATTACTCTGGCTGACATGTGGAGAATATATTAGAGTGGATCAGTGGGGATTAAAATGTGTGCAAGGAGATAAATTAGAAGGCCATTGAAGAGAGAAAATGGTGGCTTATAATGTGGAGGTGGTGATAAAGATGGACACAGATGGACTTGAAAGCAAATGGACAAAATGTAGTAGTAAGTATGGGGGGGAGTGAAAGGATGGTGAAGGATGATTTCTAGGCACTCTTAGACATGGCCACCAACTTCCAGGAGGTCACAGTAGTTAAATCAGTATCATAATGGCTGGTATTAGTGCACTGAAAAGGAGCACTAATGGGCTCCTAACTGAAAGGTCAGCATTTTCAACCCACCAGCTGCTCAAGGGAGAAAGATGAGGTTTTCTATTTTTCCTTTTTTAAAAACATTCCTACACTAGTTTTATTTAAAACGCAATTCAGTATTTCTTTTTCTGTAATGGTAAATGGCTGAAATAATGATAAATATGAATCACTAATACAAGGCGTTTAAATATAAAACAACGTTATTTTTAAAATTGCAAAAGAACAAAGGTTATATACATGTATAAAGGGTTACACTCTTGAAAATCCACAGGGTCAGTTCTACCCTGTCCTATAGAGTTGCAATGGGTCATAACTGAGTTAATGGCATGAAGTTGAGTTGACATGCAGGTAGGCTATAATTATTAAAATACATGTCAAGCTACCCAAACCGCTAAGACACAGTAAGTACATAAAGCATAGTGATTACATAAAGGAGTTTTATAATTTATTGCTTGATATTTACTTTCCAATTGACAGCTCCATACCGATCTCATGTTGTGACAGAGAAAGCTGCAGAGGTCGATGCAACTCCAAGCAGGATTCAAATAAAAGTTAACTTTCTAAATTCTTGTTTGAACCCTTGGAAACAGTCAAAATATATATTGACAAATGTAAAACAAAATTTACTCTACTTGAGCATGGCCGACTCACATAAAAATGACTGCAGTCTTGCTCATAACTTGCAGCTGTTCTGTGGCTTTGGTTACATTTCTTCACAATGTGTGAATTTTCTCATTTCTATTCTGGATGTCTTCATTAATATAGTTTTTTCTCATCTTTGTTTTGAAATAACTCTTGACTATTTGGCTATATGTAGGCGACTTTTTGCTGGATCACAACATTTCTGAGTAATATTGCTTTTGGGGCCTATATGCTATTTAGCAACAAATTAAGCTCATGGGTTAGCTTCAGTTCAAGGTTTGGAATATCCTAGAGCAGTAGGCTCAGTGAATCCTCAGTCTCAACCAGTTCAGTATGTCCCATATTAGAGTATCCTGCATGATGACAGCATTGCACAAACCCCATCTCATACACTCTGTACAAATACAGGTGTATGTGAAAGGGTTGGTGCCATAATGTACTTATGTGGACCAGTCACACGTGTAGAGAGCAGCTACCGTGTAGAGAGCAGCTGCTGTGTTGAAAGCAGCTACTCTGTTAAAAGCAGCTACTGTGTTGAAAGCAGCAGTATTGGAGGTAAAACGACACTTCATGAATTATAATTACTGGGTAAATGTAAAATCATCAACTACTGCAAGAAAAAATATCTGTAACATGAACTTAATCTGTATGCTGATGAGTCTTTTTATATTCAGCTGTAGTTGATGTGAATACTGCCCCCTTTTTATAGTAACAGGTATGTAAAAAAAAAACACAGAGAATGGTAAATCATAGGAAACTTTAATGAACTGTATTGATTGAACTATGCCATGTATCATCTTTTGTATTATTAAATCTATTGCTATGTATCATTTTGATTAGCAAACCATCCCATGACAATGGATCATGTAGAGAAGAATGTTAAGAAAAGAAAATATAGTGGGGATTTTTTTACAGTATGGTTTTACCTCCATAATTACAGCAGGAATGAGAAACTGCAATATTATTTGTTGTGAAGTTCTATCAGCCAAATCTATGAAGCAGAACAAACTAAAACGCCATTTTGATAGCAAGCATCTGATCTTTGCTGGCAAGAATACTACCAATTGCTTTAGAAGCAAAGCTGATGGACTCAAGAGAGCCAAACTTGACACTGGTGGCAAGTACCACGAACAAAACATAGCAGCCATTGAAGCTTCCTATTTGGTGGCACTCAGAATCACGAGAGTTATGAGACCTCACACCATTGCTGAAGATTTACTCTTGCCAGTGTCTAAAAACATTCTTCAAGTTATGATCAGAGATGAATTGCTATGAAATTGAGTGTAATTTCCTTATTTAATGACACTGTCCGCAGAAGAATAGATGACATGTCTGTCGATATTCTTGATCAGGTGATCCAGGAAATCAAATCTGCTCCACTTCCAATATTTAGCATCTAGCTTGATCAATCGATAGATATTGCAAATTGTTCAGTTATGGGTTTATGTGAGTTATATTGATGATGGTGACTTTAAAGATGAGTTTCTTTTTTGCAAACCACTTGAAACAACAACTACTGCACATGATGTATTTGACACAGTTGGTTCGTTTTTGAAAGAGCACAAGATCTCTTGGGAAAATGTTTGTAAGCATGTGCACAGATGCTGTTCCAGCTATGGTAGGACGTCAGTCTGGATTTCAACGTTTGGTAATGAATGAGTCACCAAAAGTCATCAGAACTCACTGTATGATTCATTGGCAAATATTAGCAATGAAGATGCTGCCACAAGAGTTACAAGAAGTAATGAAAAGCATCTTAAGTTCTGTCAGTTTTCCAACCCGGGGACAGGGGAGAAACAAGTGATCCAAAAACAGTGGCAAGGAGGGTGTGAGAGGCCTGGTAGGGATTCAGCAAGGGCAATGTAACCGAGAGAAATCACTGAAAC
>NW_022111329.1:3908414-3912304 GCF_000313985.2 Echinops telfairi | reverse complement strand
TAGACTGTCTGCTCCCATAAGGATGTATAGAAGCCTTGCTGGAGGGTGACGGGAATGTGGGGTAGAAAGGGGGAACTGATTACAAGAATCTAAGTATTGCCTCCTCCCTGGGGGGTAGACAGCAGAGAAGAGGGTGGAGGGAGACGTCGGACAGTGTAATTTATGACAAAATTATAATAATTTATGAATTATAAGGGTTCATGAGGGTGGGGGGAGTGTGGAGGGAGGGGGAAAATGAGCAACTGATAATAAGGGCTAAAGTAGAAGGCAAATGTTTTGAAAATGATGAGGGCAACAAATGTACATATGTGCTTGATACAATGGATGTATGTATGGATTGTGATAAGAATTGTACGAGCCCCCAATAAAATAATTTTTTTTAAGTTCTGTTAGTTTTGTAAAGGCGAGCACTTTAAACAGTCGTCTGTTTTTGCAACTGTGCAATGAGTTGGATGCGTGGAACAATGCTGTGCTATTTCACACCAAAGTGAAATGGCTGTCGACAGGAAAAGTTTTAAAATGTGTTTTTTGAACTTCGTGATGAACTCAAAACACTTATGAAACAGAAATTAAGACTGCAATTCAAAGCACTTTTGAGCGATAAAAGTGAACTATAGAAAATAGCTTACTTGGTTGCCATCTTTGCCATCTTGCATGAGTTAAATGTATCAATCCGATCATTCCAAATGAAACTTTAGATTTGGCAAAAAAAATGATCAAAATAAAATTTACATGTTGCCTACCTTATCTGCTTTCTTTGAAGAACATGACATTGAACCAGACCAAAGGCTTATGATAATAATTTCTGTGAAAGAACACTTCCTTCCATATGCTTGCAGACGAAATTTCGTGGTACTTCCTGAGGTAATTAAAGTTTATTGTACCAACCTGGCTGATAAGCACATGTGGGGTTAATTCAAGGGTGGAGAGATAAATGACTCCGTGAGCCTCGCCTTTCGAGTTCTTGGGTCTCTTGCTTTCTGATGGTCGGACCAGGGTGCAGCTGCCTTAGCCAGTTCCCTGCTTCAGCTGGAAAGGCTCACTTTCTGCAAGACATCCCTGAGGAGAAGCCACATGGACCTAGCCTGATGCAGCCCTGGGTGCTGGAGCAGCCGTGTGGAGACCCCTGCCAGTGCTGAGATGCTTACATGTTCACTGACCTGGCTTTCCTCCTGCAGTCGGCATCATAGTGTGCGTTCTGCAAGATGGAAGAGAACTTTGTGAATTTGTGTTGGACATATGGGCTAATGTTGGACTTGTGGGCTTGGGCAGCACTGGGTTGGGATGTTTTCTTGATGTGCACTTATCCTTTATATAAAACTCTCTCTTATACATAATGAGTTTCTGTGGATTTGTTTCTCTAATGTACCCACACTAACACACTTCCCAAATCTACCTGACACCCCATTTGCACTTGCTAGAAGTCCATTCACAGTCAAAGTAGAAGATGTTCCCGAGACAGCACAAGAGGAGTTCACTGAACTTATTAGCAGCGATGCAGCGAGAACTGATTTCTCTAAAATGCCAGTTACAAAATTCTGGATCAAGTGTTTGCAGTCATATCCTGTTCTGTCTGAGACTGTGTTGCACCTTCTTATTCCATGTCCAGCAACATATCTTTGTGAAACAGGGTTTGCCAGCTTGTTAGTTATCAAGGCTAAATCCAGAAGTAGACTTGTTGTGGAAGATTATCTTCGTTGTGCCCCAGGAATTTCTGATCTGGTGAGAATCTGTCTCAACCTTCGCACTAACGTTGGCTTTTTATGCATACTGCTGCAAAATGTAGCAGTGTAGTTTACTGTTGTTATATTAAGACTGTTACCCATGCTACACCATGCTTCAAGACAAAATTTCATTTATTTGTAATTATAAATAGTTCAAAATATATAATTACATATTGTTTTTGTGATTAATCACTATGCTTTAATTATGTTCAACTTGTAACAATGGAAATACATCCTGTATATCAGATATTTACATTATGATTCATAACATCAAAATTATAGTTATGGTGTAATAACAAAAATAATTTTATGGTTGGAGGTCTCCATAACATGAGGAACTGTATTAAAGGGTCACGGCATTAGGAAGGTTGAGAACCATTGACTGAGAAGGTCTTCCTGGAACGGAAGCTACGGGTGGCCATTCAGCTCGAGCAAGAAGCTGATGGACCAGAGGAGATGAAGGGGAGTGACAAGGGTAAGCAAGACCAAGAGGCAGAGCAGGCCAATTTGAAGTCTAGACAGAGGAAGATAGAGGTTGGAGTCCAACCGAAGCAACTCAGAAGAACTGGCAGCCTACTTGGGAAAAGTCAGTCATTGAAAACCCTGTGGAGAGTGTGGCCATTGTCCATTGATTATCCTATAAGCACAAGTAAGTCTGTGCTTATGGTGAAAAACATGTGAGCCTGTTGACTACAGATTAGTAAATAGGCACAAGTAAGCCATGCTTACCTTACTTATTGGGTAGACCCCCACCACCCTATCCGCCCTTGCACTTGGGGTTGCCATGTGTAGGAATCAGCCCCATGTCACCTGGTTCAGGCACTGTGGGGAAGGTAGATTGGTGATTTCTTGGCTGAGAAGCAAGCTTGTTTTACCTCTTCTGGTTTATTGAATTCAACAGATCATCTAGTATTTATGTTTAAGGAGGCATTTAAAATCAGCATTTTCCTCTGATGAGAACCATACTTCTGCAGTTCGTTACTCATCCTTACCCACATCTTGTAGAGTGAGGCAGAGACACTTCAAAGATCACTGCCTAACTTAAAGTTTAAAAGGGATTAGGGTGACTTGAATATGATTTACATATTTAAAATAATTCTGTCTGAGGACCAGGCAGGTGTGAATAAGGCGGTACAGAGTGGATAAAACCTACAGAAAAGGGAAGTGTGGTCCAACTTCAAAATTTCGAACTTGCAGGTTCTGCCTCTCAGCACTAAGTTCCTGTGACCTCGATTCATCTCTGCCATCCCCACCCCAGGCTCCTCTTGGATTCACAAGACAATTTTCCTCTCCCTCTACCTAATCTGCTCTCTCTCACCAATATTTTTTTGGTGGTAAGGTGATCAAGGAGCTGGAAGGATAAGTAACAAGCACTATACCTTGGTGGCACTTGGGGTCTGCTAACCAAAATGTGGCTGGTTCAATCTCACCTGTCATGAGGTAGAAAGGTTAGACTGTCTGCTCCCATAAGGATGTATAGAAGCCTTGGAAACCCTATGTAGGGTCACTATGAATCAGAATCAACTGGCAGTAGGTTTGTGGGTTTTTTGGTTTTGAAGCCTCCCCTCAAGAAAACCCCAAATTCAATCCATTTCCATTGAGTCACATCAGACTCATAGCAAGCAACCTTGTAAAGACAGAGTAGAACTTCCCCCATATGGTTTCCAAGGTTATGAGCTTTACAGAAGCAGACTACCACCTCTTTCTTCCTCAGAAGGGTTGGTGGGTTCAAACCGCTCACCTTTCACCACCAGGGCTTATGCCTTCCCTCAAGGAGTTAATAATGTAAAATCAACTGCTGACTTCCAGCAAAGACCACCAAAATGACCTGTGAATCAAGCAAAGCCAAGTGTGAAGGAACTTCAAAAGACATTTGTGGACAAGTGGAATTGAAAGATAATAGAATTTTCCTCTGAGCTTTCACTTTACTGCTTTCAGAAGTATGGGAGCCCACTACATAAAGTCTCTCAAAAGATATGTGTCACATGTAAGATAATTACAAAGATTTGAGGAGTCTGGTTTAAGGCAGATCTTTCCAGAAGAAGGATGTGGAGGAGAAAACAACAGGACTGACTGTTCCAGGGGGACATGAGAGAGGGGGAGGTAGGGGGAAAGGAAGTGGTGTTAACAAACCCAGGGACAAGGGAACAACAAGTGATCCAAATT
>NW_022111329.1:3905822-3906999 GCF_000313985.2 Echinops telfairi | reverse complement strand
AAAAAAGAACACAATGTAAAGTATTATAAACAAAAAAGAGGGACTGATTAGGGTTGAACTAAATGTGTTTATTGATTTAGGGTAGGGGGAGTTTTGAAGCAAGTAAAGCTTCATAAGCCTAGTAGAGTGATCTTGTTCTGAGGAACAAATCAAACCAAACCCAATGCCAACGAGTCAATTTCAACACATTCAAAAACCAAACCAAACCAAACAAAACAAAACAAAAACCCTCCCTGTCACTGAATGGATTCTGATTCACAGAGACCCTATAGGCCAGAATCAAGCTGCCTCATTGAGTTTCTCAGATTGTAATCTTTTCAGAAGCTTGTTGCCACACCTTTTTCCTGGGGAGCTTGTTGCTGGTGAGCTCCAATCACCCACCCTTTGGCTAACAGGTAAACACTTAACCTTTGTACCACCACAGCTCCCTTTGTTCTGATGAGGAAGTTGTTTGCCCTGATGAAATAGGCTCAGTCATAAAGCAGGTGCATAAGCAAATGTGGTGAAGAAGGCTGATGGCAGGGAGGAGGTGCGGAAAGGAAAAAAGTGATGATGATAATAAGGAAGAAATGGGTAGGGGGAGCATGGGCGCCAACCCACCCAAGGGGAAGGTATTGTTTATATCTCCACAGAGAAAGAGGGGCCATACTTCAACCCAGTGCTCCAAGGTGTGAATGCAACATGCCAGCGTGGAGTAGGGAACCAGTGGAGAGGTCTGGAGGGGTGGCCCCTGTCCCAAATACTAAGTGGATGCCTGCCACTCCTCCCAGAAGAATTTATTTCAAAGGATGGCATTGAATCTACAGCTCTGAGAGAAGGACATATCTGATCAGTGGAGGGGGAGGAAAAGAGAGTGGAGTGTACATCCTCCGGTCCAGCCGGATATGTAAGGTAGAATTGGGATCATGGTAGTGGGGGGGAGGAAGCATTTAAGAACTAGAGGAAAATTGCATATTTCATCGTTGCTACACTGCACTCTGACTTGCTCCTCTCCTCCCCACAGCCCTTCTGCAAGGGGATGTCCAATTTCCCCTGGAAGGACCCTGGGTCCCCACTCTGCACTCCCATAATGCACAATGTTATGATTTTTTTTTTCGGTCTTTGATGCCTGATACCTGACCTCTTTGCCACCTTGTCATCTTACAGGCTGGTGTGCTTCTTCCATGTGGGCTTTGTT
>NW_022111329.1:3896104-3904711 GCF_000313985.2 Echinops telfairi | reverse complement strand
AGACTGAGTGCAACGAAGCAACAACAGAAAGTAAAACAATGGCTACAACTACACCATACACACACATGCATACATATATAACCGTATGAATAATTCAGGGTCTGTTTGTTTTCCTTCACGTGTGCCTTCCAGTCAAGTCAGGTGGACATTTATTTTCTATTGAGCCCTTGATGACAACTCCTCTTTTCCCCCAATCCTCCTCATGGACCCTTGATAAATGATAAGTTATTATTATTTTCATATCATATCAAGGTTTCTGTTGTTAGTCCTCCTGGGAGAGTGGGGTGTAGTTATGGGTCAATTACTGAAATCAGTTCCCCTTTCCTTTCCTCCTTTCCCCACCTTCCCCCTACCCTCCTGCTGTCACAAATCACATTCCTGTTCCTGAATTCCATGTGTAGTGAGCCCTTATCTCTTATCTGTACCTGTGCACATGCTCCAGTCTAGCCTGCAGTGAAATGCAGAACTAGGGTCATGGTAGTGGGGGGCAAGGAAGCCTCAAGGAACCAGAGGAGTATTGTGTGTTTCATCGGTGATTTACTGCACCCTGATTGACCCATCCCTTCCCTATGACACCTCTGTGCGGGGATGTTAGGTAGCTAGCACAGGGACTGGAGTGTCCATTATGTATGCTCAGAGGTTTGAGCTTCCAGCCAGGAAGGAATGGTACATGTTGGTGGGCGTTACACTTCTATTAGTCCATCTGGGCCAGGTGAATTCAATTCAGCCAGTGGAGTCGACCATGCCTCCCCAGAGGAAGAACTGAAAAGGCGGGATCTGGGGCCAGCTGTTGTGACTTTTTCTTCTCTCTCAAGCTGCTTCGGTGCCTGTGTAAATCTGAAACTTCTTCTATCTTTCATAAAACTCACTTGGATCACAATCCAGGCTTCAGAGTGAATTCTTTCTCACGCGAACCCAAGGTCGGGGGTATTTCTCCCATGAGAGAGCTCTAACAGGGATGTCCCATCAAAATGCATTTTTGTCTTTTTGTCCAGATATATTCTGCAGATATTTATTATGAACGCGCATATCAGGTGACTTATTTTAGAACGTTTTTGAGTATAACCCAATGTCATACTCCTTAAGTTGAATTAGTTGAAGGTTTATAAAGCAGATCCATTCAACAATCCATAGATATTTTGTTTCATGTCATTGATTGCAATCCTCCCAATGTAAAATCACTTATTCCACTTCCTCTCTCTGCTTTCTGTTGAAGAAAATTGA
Organism: Echinops telfairi; assembly: GCF_000313985.2. NCBI lineage: Eukaryota > Metazoa > Chordata > Mammalia > Afrosoricida > Tenrecidae > Echinops > Echinops telfairi. Next base: position 3,903,487 of record NW_022111329.1, on the reverse strand, counting down.
AGACACATGAAAACAATTAGTTCAATGGACTTCAGAACCTGGAGACCAGAAGGACTTGATGGCCCCAAGCTACCAGTCCCCAGTGCTCTGAAAGTGATCACTTATAGAGTAGGAGAAAAGTGTCGAATAAAATTCAAATAATGTGATTTAAAAAAAAATTTTTTTTGCATCAATAAACATTGTAATACTAATGCAAATCAAAAGAAAAACATCTTGGATACTCATGGAGAAAACTGATGATTTTTTATTGCTCCAATTTACATTTTATATTATAATAACTGCATAACTACCATTTTGTGTTTGATTTTTTTATCCTGTATATGTATTTGTTAGGTTTTCACTTTTTATCCATTCTAATTTTAAAGAAAACATTTCAACTTAAAATCACCAATCTACTCATTAATTACTGGACACAGGTGGTTTTAATTTTTTCAATTTTAAGTAAAGTGCATGTAAAAATGTTAATACAACAGCTTCTCATTTTTAAAAAGGTAATTCTTCAGAAAAAACCTTTCAAGGGAAGGATCACTGATTTTTTAATTTTTTCTGAGAAGTTCATATATACTCAAGCATAAGTTATCTAGACTTGAGTTAGTTTTTCCTTTAACACAATTTGGACTTTATATCTTTCATTATATAAAATGAACAGAATTCTTCACACAAAATTAATGCCTAACCACATCAAAGATTCAAGTGTAAAAAGGTAATACCCTAAGAGATCTAAAACACAACGTGCAAGAACATATTTATAATCTCAGCGAAAAAGGTCTTATAAGCCAGGGGAGAAGAAAAAGCCAAAAGGAAATGATTGATGTTTCACATTAATGAAAATTGAAATTCTCTGCTGAGCAGAAGATAAAATGCCAGCTGAGAAAATATATTTACAGCATTTATGACTTAGCCTGCTGGGTTCTGTAGAGAACTAATACCAGTGATGTGTATATATATATATATATATATATATATATATATATATATATATATATATATATATATATATATATATATATATATAGAGAGAGAGAGAGAGAGAGAGAGAGATTAGAGAACTAATACCAGTGATATATATATATATATATATATATATATATATATATATATATATATATATATATAGAGAGAGAGAGAGAGAGAGAGAGAGAGAGAGAGAGAGATTTATTTCACAGAAATAGCTCACCTAGTTGTGTAGGCTGAAAACTACCAAATCCGTGGATCAGACACCAGAATGGAAGCTTCCTGACTCACATAAGTAGAGGGGTTGGTGAGCCCCAAAATAACAGGTCAGGAAGAAGGCTGCTGGTTCATGTATCAAGAAGGTCAAGGGTTGCTCATAACTTAGATGAAGGATCAAAAACAGCAGGCTGTGCCAGGACATCCATATAAAATTGCTGCAGACCAACCCTCCAACAAAACTCCCCTTTAAACTGATTTATTTACGGCTCACATCAGATCACAAAAGGGAGAATGATTACATAATATTAGCCAAACACTGAGAATCTTGGCCTAGCCAAATTGGCACATAATATTAGCTGTTACAACATGTAGTAAGCAATAACCAAATTTCCTTAATAAATTTCTTAAATACAAAAAGTGCTCGTGAATGAATTCAAAAGGACGTGTTCCCACAGGAAATTGGACAAAGGACAAGAAAAGAATAATAGTAACTGGTAATCATACAAAAAACAAATAAATTTCTTTCATATCTAAAAAAAATTAGAATGATAACATCTTATTTATCGGATTGATAAATAGCATAAGGTTTGGCCACTCTTGGGGCTTTGGAGAGACCCTCTTTTCCAATTAGAGTCCCTGAGTGGTACAAATGGTGAAGTGGTTGACTACTAAATGAAAGATCAGGGGTTCAAGTCCATCTAGAGCAGTGGTTCTCCACCTTCCTAATGCCTTGACCCTTTAATACAGTCCCTCATATTATGGTGACCCTCAACCATACAATTATTTTTGTTGCTACTTCATAACTAATTTTGGTATTGTTATGAATCAGGCAACTACTGTGAAAGTCTCATTTGACCCCCCAAAGGGGTCGCGACCCACAGGTTGAGAACCACTGATCTGGAGGTACTTCAGAAGGCTTGGTTATCTACTTCTGAAAAATCAGTTGTTGAAAACTCCATGAAACACAGTTGTAATCTGACATACATAGGGTCCCCAGGAGTCAGAATTGACTCCCCAGCAATTGGTTTGTTTTTCTACTTGCAGCGTAGGATGAAACAAGATTTTTTTATCACGCCATATCTTTAACAAATATCTTATTTTGAAAGCAGAGCTTGAGGTAAAGGCTTATGTGCCAGAATATATCCCAGTAAGCTTACAAACAGAGGATCTGTCAGAGAGAATGGTGACTTTTGGAGAAAGTCAGGGATTGCTACCTTTAGTAAAATGGAAGATGAGGCCACCAATCAAGGAATAAGGAAAAGGACTCTCTCCTAGAACCTCTAGACTGGAATGCAGGCAGCTCTGTCATCACCTTTTGTTTAGCACAGGGAGTCCATTTTGAAGTTCTGATCCACCGAACGGCAAGAAAATAAGGGGAAAATAGACCTCAAATTCTAATTTCATTGAGATTCCTTTATTAAGTCTTATGTTGTAGCCTACTGTCCTTTCCCAGGAAGAAAGCAACCCAGACCGCCAACAAGTTCAAAAGAAAAAGTTTTATTTCCTGTGCAGGGACCATCAGCCCTCTTGAGAGGAGACTGAGCTGTGGCCTAATTTTCCAAAGGTTTTTATACTTTTGTAATGTGCAGGTATGCAAGCAAGAGGAGTACAAAAGCAGGATATTGTGGTTAGCAATTCTTAGTCAAACAACAACTGCTCTTAGTTGAACAATAATCACTCTGATAATTCTTCCAATCCTTCTGAACATACATTTCCTTTGGTACAGTCCGTTGCATTTGTCAGCACAGCCTGCCTCCCTAATATCAGCTAGTTCATTTATAGTTCATAGCTAGTTCATTTATAGTTCATAATGGCTTCTGTCAGCTCAAAATGGCATCACTCTTGTCAAGGCTGCTTAAGCTTTTCCTAGAGCTACTACATTCCCTCCTGTTCTTAGCCAAGTTCAAACCATTGAATCTGCTGTCACCAGCTGAGTGTGTGGTGGGCTCAGCACTAAGAGTTTTATGGCTTGTGCTTTTTGTGTAATGAATGCCACTAGCTTATTGATAATTTTTGGTCCAAATGTGAGGCTTAGCAGGAGGACTAGGGGTTTGGCTAGGGTGGTTAGCCAGGGTGACCAATTAAATAGCTTTTTAAACCAATTCGTTCTTTCATTTCTTTTCTTGTCTCTTTCCTTTAATCTTTTCCTAACCAGGGCTAAACTATCTTTAATGATTCCTGAATGGTTTGCATAGAAACAACAAGTTTCTCCCAACACCATGCACAGCACTCCTTGTTTCAAAAAGAGCAAGTCAAGCCCTTGGCAGTTTTGAAACACAACTTTTGCAAGGGAGTCTAAGGATTTTTCTAAATGGGAAATTGACTTTTCTAATACTTGCAAATCCAAATTAATTTGCTAACTAAGAGTCTGATAGTTTATGTTTCCTTGTATTAAAGCAGCTGACCTTACTGCAGCTGACCCAGCAATCCTGAGCCCTGCTAACAATGGAACCAAAATTAGGGCTCTTTTAACTGATCCAGAAATCCCCAGGTGATCCCTACCTCCTTCACCAGAACACAAGTACACTTGAGGAATAACATGCACTAGCATACAAATACCCGGGTTCGCTGCTAATACTGGGGAAAAGAGACCGGGTGTTAGTTCTGTGGATGAAACAAACCACGTACCTGTCAGAGCAGATAATAGATAAGGATTAACATTTGGTTCAATAGGAACGGCTTTAAGGCAAAAATCTCAATACCTTGACATATTTAAGGGGTAATTAGATGAATAAAAACACAGTCCTTGCCCTTGCAAATCTCCTAAAGTGAGCTTAGAATTGAGCCCGTTCTGACCCTACCTACAGACTGACTGCTGCTTAATGTAATCCTTCATACTAACATTTTTAATTTGATTACAATCTGTACCAATAGTGCTAATTGTACCTATGCCTACATAGTAAGGGGAAGCAGGGTTCAGACAAAGCCAACAATCAGTTGTGAGGTTAGGATTTGTTGAGTTCATAAATTGGAATACAGTGTCCAGAGTATTAAACGCAGAACCTTAAGGTGGCACCTGAATGGGAAGGGCCCTTTGAGTTGGGTTGGCGATAAACGGGAAAATCACTGAAGAGTCTGGATGGTGTGGCAAAAGAATCTCAGTGACATGCCACTGTGGCTCTTGAGGCTTTATCACTAGGTTTGGGCCTATAGGGACAGGGGGTTGCCATACTTTACTTTTTTGGATAGTAAAGGTTGTCCCGAGATCTTTACCGCTTACATTGAGTCAAATTTGCTATGTTTTCCCAGTGAACCACTTTTGTTCCCTATACGTTTGAATCTGATTCTTATTGGGTTACATTTGAAAACCATACAAGTGGTGGGATCAAACCTTTCAGGCTTTAGTTCCATTCTTTTAAAAGTAATATCAGGGTCTTCTCTAACAATTTCCACTCTTTATATGCTATAGTTTCACAACCCCAAGCTGCACAATGGTAATGTTTTCTGTCTTGGCAGTTTGGGGGTTAATTAGCCAGGCATATATAGAAATGGTCACTTCTAAGCTGTTTTTCAAAATTTAGATTCCAGCATCCCTTTGGTGTGTAGAAGTTACTATATCTATGCCCGCCAATGATGTTTACATGCAACTCAGGTTCAAACAAATCAAAGCGGAAAACAGGGGGGTCATATCCAGTGTAAGAGGTTACATTTTCCCTACTGGAGGTTCGAGCAACAGTCCACAGATGTGTTTATGGTTGATGGGGGAAACGGAGGGTGCTTCCAATGACATTCAGACAGACAAAAACAATTAAGTTCTGCAAAGTCTTGCTTTTAAGGGGTTTTTCGTCTCTCTGAGTGTCCATTTTTTCCGAGTATGCAGGTTGTGGCGGTAACACTGGGGACTGGTCACGGCCACTACCTCAGAGGGATTGGTTGTATAATCCTGGCGTTTGAGATTTAATGGTCCGGGGAACTTCTTAGGATGGTTTCAACCATATGTCTACCTACCACAGCAATATCCTGTCCCAGTGTAAATTTCTTGGTTTCTTTAACTAGGATGGCAGTGGCAGCCACAGCTCGGCCATCCTGCAGCTACAGAGTTCAATTTTTTTGAAAGGTAGGCCACAGGTCACTTCCATGGTCCCAAGTTCTGAGTTAGCACTCCTTTTGCTATGCCTTCAGCCTCATGTATGAACAACTGGAAAGGTTTTTCTATGTACGGAAGGGCAACAGTGGGTGCCGATATGAGCGCCTTTTTTAAGGATTTAAAGGGGTGCTGTTTTACCTTAGTCCATTTAAGTTCTTTTTTTTTCTGATTGGTATCCTAGGTATACCGCTTTATTCACACACAGTTGATCCTTTCTTGCAGATTCCCTGTACCCCAATTTACCGAGGACAATTAACAGATCCTTGGTAACCCTTTTTGCATTCCCCCAGAGTTTCAGAGGCTAGGAGGAGATCATCTGCATTCTGGAGCAAGGTTGTTTGGGGTGTTCCTCCTTGTATTCTTGTAAGACTTTACTAGGTTGACTTACAGGGGGTGAGGGTATGGAGAAGAAAGTATCCTTTAAATCCAAAACAGCATAGCAAATTTGGTTTGGTGGAATAGTGCTCAGGGTTTGGTACCATGGGGTGAACAGTCTTTATCCTCACATTTACTTCTCTGAGATCCTGCACCAATTGGAAATCCTCAGTGCCTGGCTTCTGCACAGGCAGCAGGGGAGCACCCCATGCAGACTTGCAGGGCACCAAAATGCCTGTATTTTTATTCTGCGTATGTAAATAGCAATACCCACCTTTATTTTCCATTGGAAAGGGTGTTGCTTGATGCTTACCAATGTAGCTGAGCTCAGAAGTTGTACTACCACAGGCGCCTGATGCTTGGCAAGACATGGCAGATTGTTCTCTGCCCAAACAAAAGGAATATCTTTTATCCATTTATCAAGAAGTTCCTTTGGACCAAACACAGGGCTACACATGGTAGACAAGTAAAAAGGAGGTGGGGAAAGCAAAAAAAAAATAATAAAGAGATGGGTAGTGGGGGCACAGGGTACTAACCCACCTAAGGGGAGGGTATTGTTTATATCTCCACAGGGAAAGAGGGACCAGACTTCAACCCAGTGCTCCAAGGTGTGAATGCAACATGCCAGCATGGAGTAGGGAACCAGTGGAGAAGTCTGAGGGGCCAGGCCCAATCCCAGCTACTACATGGACACCTGCCCCTCCTCCCAGAAGAATTTATTTCAAAAGACGGCATTGAAGCTGCAGCTCCGGGAGAGGGACACGTCTGATCGGACCACACAGAAGCAGATGAAGGGGGAGGAGGGCAGAGTGGAGCACATCCTGGCCCACCAGGCCTTGAGGACAATGTTCCCAATTAGAGCAGCCAGTCCACAGAGAGGACCACATGGCCACCCCCACTATAAGACATGACGCCCCTCACTGACCCATAGCCCTACAGGGGACAACACTGGAGACATAGTGTGGGAATTGCACCCGATCTGATCCCACCATATCGAGGCAAAAGACTAAGGGGGTGCAACAGAACACCAAGGGAATGGAGCGGCGAGGTCCCAAGGGAATGCTAAAGGTGGACTTTGGGGCCAGGGTATGGTGCCCCAACAGACTGGACTAGAAAACACTCCTAAATAAACAATCCTTGAACAAACTACAAGCTTTTCCTTTTTGTGTTTTGTTTTGTGTTTTGTCATTGGTTTGTTGTTGTTTTGTTGTATACTGTTGCTTGGTTTTGCTCTGCCTTGTTTTTGTGCATGTTATTATCTCCGCAGGTCAGTCTAAATAAGATAGACCGGATGAACACTCTGGAGAAGAAAACAATGGGACCAACAGTTCCAGGGAACAAGGGAGAGGGGGAGGTAGGGGGAAAGGTAGTGGTGTTAACAAACCCAGGGACAAGGGAAAAACAAGTGATCCAAATCAGTGGTGAGGAGGATGTAGGAGGCCTTGTAGGGCATGATCAAGGGTAATGTAACCAATAGGAATTGCTGAAACCCAGGTGGGGACTGAGCATGATAGTGGGACAAGAAGAAAGTCAAAGGAAATAGAAGAAAAAGCTGGGAGGCAAAGAGCATTTATAGAGGTTTAGATAAAGACATGTACATATGCAAATATATTTTTTATATGAGGATGGGAAAAATAGATCTATGTGCCTATATACAGTGTATAGGTTTAGAATTAAGGTAGTAGAAGGACATTGGGCCTCCACTCAAGTACTCCCTCAATGCAAGAATACTTTCTTCTATTAAATTG
>NW_022111329.1:3879010-3894989 GCF_000313985.2 Echinops telfairi | reverse complement strand
AAAAAGAAGTTCCTTTGATAAGGAGGTCTCTTCTGCACCTTGATAAATCACATTCTGACCATGAAACGGTGAGCAAAACATAGGTGTTTTCAGGTTCAAGGGTTAAGGTGGTCTCAGCAGGCAAGAAGGTAATTGTGGCCTCCAGTTTCCGTAATAAGTCCCGACCAATTAGGGGATAGGGGCATGCAGGCATTACCAGGAAGGAGTGTGTAACTGTCCCTTGTGCTAAATCTGTTATTCTAGCTGTTGTTCATGGGTATGCTTGGGTCTTCCCTGTGGCCCCTGTAATTAAAGTCTTTTTTTTTTTCACAATCCATCCGTAGACTTTTTCAAAACTGAGAAGGTGGCCCCTGTGTCCATGAAAAAATTTACTGGCTGGCCCCCTACTTGGAGAGTTAGCCTGGGCTCCTGGGGGGGCAAGTAAAACAGAGCCCTGACTCCTTCATTCAGCTTCTTTGAACATTATTGTCTCTCACTTGGGTTTTTCTAGGCGAGGATGAGGCCCATCCTCTCTAGTGGTGGGTCATTTCCCTTTCCTGGGATTTTGGCGGCACTGATTGCTCCAATGGCCTTCTTTTTTGCAGTAGGCACATTGATCCTTCCCCAGGGGTTGGCAGTGCCCACGGGTCGGCCTCTTCATGAGTGGGCCATGATTTTATTTTCCAGAGCCTCTGGGGTCTACCATGGAAGTTACTGAAACTTTAGTTAGTTTCTTGTTTCTGTCATGGTGGGGTTATCTCTGTTGGTATACCCCTGCTGAGCCACTTCTACCAATTCACTAAGATTTTTTCTTTCAAACCCTTCCAACTTTTGCAATTTCTTTTTAATGTCTGGGGCCAACTGAGTAACAAAGGCAATATTTATTGCCCTACTGTTCTCGGGGGCCTCCAGGTCTATAGGGCTATAAAGCCTGTAGGCTTCTATTAGCCGCTCTGAAAAGGCAGCCAGAGATTCTCCTGTAAGAGCCTGTAAAGTCTCACTGACCTTAGATAAATTTGTAGGTTTCCTGGCCACTCAGTGGAGGCCCTGCCACAGAAGCTGGTCAAAGCTTCCTTGCCTTGGGAGGAATTTGGATCCGACATCCGATGCACAGTGGGAAAAAGAGTTTCTCTCAAGTGGGGGGTGCCCGCTGGCTGTCCATCAGGTCCAGTGACTGCCTTCTGGGCCTCTCTCTGGATGTACTCCAGTTCCTCTGATGTGAATGGCACCTGGAGAAGTTGCTGGCAATTGTCCCAGGTAGGCTGATGAGTGTGGAAAAAGTGTCTAGCAAAGAAATCAGACCTGGTGGTTTGTCAGAAAAGGAGGGATTTTGTTGCTTCCAATTATACAGATCACTAGAGGAAAAGGGACATATATCAAGAAAGGGACTTGGGGTCCTTCCCCAGCTGTTGGGGCTGCTTGTCTTAAGGGAAGACTGGTTGTGGCAGAGTGGTCCTTTGGGTGGGTGGGGGGGGTTGGTAAGACATGCCAGCCCTAGTGTGAGGGGGGTCTCAAAAAGGGGTTGTTAGTATTTCACTCTTTGGCCCCAGGGAACCTGATAGGGTGGTGGCGGCACCAAAGGGTCAGAAGCTGGCTCCTCTCCTGCCCTGAGTCTCCTGCAAAATGGGATGAGGGGTGGGGCTCTGCCTCTGAGGTTTTAGGGACTTGGACATTTTTTTTTTCCCACCGGCCCGCCGCGTTTCCTGAAGTCTTGGAAACAAGAACCCTTTCTGTTGGGGGAGGAAGAAAATCTTTTATATATGATGGCTTATCAGTGGCCATGTCGATCCATACATCAATATAAAAGGTCTGATCGGGATGTCCCGGTTCCCCATGACCATAATAGGGGAAGGGAAAACGAGTCTTGCTGGGACCAATCAGGGACTCCTTCTGCCCAATCACCATTACACATATTGATGAGTCTCTAGTCTTTAGGGTTAAAATCATAGGCTCTTCGTGAGCGCCTAGAGAAATCAGAGAAGTTAGCCAAAAGACATTCAAGTGGGGTCGAAGGCTTCTGTCCCATTTTGGAACTCTCTGGATTCCTGTCTGCTTCTGTGGAACCTTTAAAAAGGGTAAAATGAACAATTAAAGCGACAACACAGACACAAAAGTGAAAGCAACAAGCAAACAACAAGAATGCCAAGACCAGTGAACAGCCACGGGGAACCAAGGGGAGCCCTGCCCGTTTCGAGATACAAGAGTTCCACAGGGACTTCTCCCTGGGACCTCAAGTGACTGTCATATGCTGTGTCCAGCTGACAATTCGCCCCCAAAGGTGCACAGTTCAAGTCACTCACCAAAGGCGGTTTGCGCAAATCAAATGAACTGGGGCGAAAGCATGTCTCTTTGAAAATCCCCTAGTTCTGGGGAGAGCACTCCTATAAAGGTCCCCTTTCTAACCAGGCTTGGACAGTGACAGTAGGATCTCAGTGAAACCTCCAAATGTTGTAGCCTACTGTCTGTTCCTAGGAAGAAAACAAACCAGACTGCTGGAAAGTTCAAAAGAAAAAGTTTTATTTCCTACGCAGGGACCGTCAGCCTTCTTTGAGAGGAGACTGAGCGGTGGCCTGTCTAATTTTCCAAAGGTTTTTATACTTTTACAATTTGCAGGTATGCAAGCAAGCAGAGTACAGAAGCAGGATATTGCAGTTAGCCATTCTTAGTCAAACAATAACTGCTCTTAGTTGAACAATAATCACTCTGATCATTCTCCCAAGCCTTCTGAACATACATTTCCTTCGGTACAGTCCATTATGCTTGTCAGCACAGCCTGCCTCCCTAATATCAGCTAGTTCATTTACAGTTCATAGCTAGTTCATTTATAGTTCATAATGGCTTCTGTCAGCTCAAAATTGCTTCACTTTTGTCAGGGCTGTTTAAGTTTTTCCTAGAGCTACTACACTTAGACAGGACTATGATAAGACAAAGGCAAATCACTCAGATGAGGGAGACCACCAGCATGAGGCCACATGGCATCCAAAGCATCCAGGGCCAAGCAGCTCATCATTGAACTCAGAGGGAGTCATCACAAAAACATGATTGGCAGACAAGTCACCGTCATGGTTGGAATTACAGAGGTAAGAAAAGGACCGTGAATGGAATAGGTACACAACTGCACATTAGAAAATCTTACAGGAGTGCTTCTAGGGCCCTCTGACTATCTGGCAACTTGATGATCTGAGAATGACTCATGACCACATGGTATAGATAAGCTGGCAAAACTGCCCCTCCCTGGACGGGTGGTGGTGTTGTTAAGTGCTATCAAGTCCGTTACAACTCATGGTGACCATGTACAACAGAAATGAAGCACTGCCTGGTTCTGGACATCCATCTTCACAATTGTTGTTATTTTTGAGCTTATTGTTGCTAGCTTGGGGGGTTGTGAAGGATCCCTGATGGCACAGTGGTTATGGGCTGGGCTGCTAACTGCAAGGTCAGCAGTTTGTAAACACCAGATGCTTCAAAGGAGAAAGGCAAGGCTTTCTATTCCTGTAAAAAGTTATAGTTTTGTAAGCCCACAGGGGCTGTTCTACCCTGCCCTACATGGTTATTTTGAGTAGGAATTGAGTCAATGACAGTATGTTTGTTTGTTTTGTTGAGGGGAGTGTTTGTAATTTACTTTCCAACATACATGCCTAAGGGCAAAGTTTCCGGCACATTGTTGGTTAGTGGGTGGAAAGGATGCAAATTGAAGCTGCATTAATGTCAAGACTGAAAATAGATCCCCCCTCCACCCCCCTGAGGTATGCTGGACCTGATCTCCTTTTCAACATTTTCTGTATTTTTGTTTATTCTTATCAGTGTGTATCTCAGAGGTGTTATGTCACTGGAGGTCACCTTCTTGAAGTTGTGTTATATGCTTTACTGGGTTTTGGTAGATGGAACTCAGGATTGATGAGTCTGTAGGGACAGCACATAGAACAAGGGTTTCCAGGGACTGGGAGTACAGTGGTTGTGGGAGGGTAAAAGGAAGACAATGTCAAGGAGTACAGGAAGAAAAAGAATGTTTGGAAACTGTGGTAAAGTATTAACTGTACAGTACTGCTTGATGTGCTTGAACTATGGAATGATATGTATTAACTCCAAATTAATTTTTAAAACCCTTCAGTCTAAAATAACAGTTATTGATTACTTCATATAAAAAATAGAGTTAAAGCTCTCACTATAAATCCCAGTCTTCAGGAAACAAATGCTTAGAATTTAAGCTCTAATATACACAGTCACTGGAAAGTAATACAAGCAAACACCAACAAGTCTCTACTACAGATGCACATATAGCAAAATGTATTAACAAAAGGCTACATGTAGGAGACACGACCTCTCACTTTCCTATCATTGAGTGAATGCGAACTCATAGTTACCAATTAGGAAGAAGGTAGAACTGCCCATGAGTTTCTGAGACAATAACTGTTCTTTGGAGTAGAAAACTCTTTCTCTCTTGGGGAAGCTGGTGGTTTTAAACTGTTGACCTTGAGGTTAGTAACCCACCTCATAACCACTACATCCCCAGGGCTCCTGGGAAACACCACAGTAAGGTAAGTAGCAAAAGGTGGCTAGCATCAACCAGTGAATTTATTAAAGTTTATACAATTGTTCATGATCCATAGAAAGTAATTTCTAAAGAGAGGTCTGGGACTTTTGCAAGTATACAAGATGTGGCCTGCAGTTGTTGAAAGTTGAAGGAATAGATAACTCTAAAAGTTTATTGTCTCACAGTACTGGGGTCTAGTCATCTGAATTCTGAAGGCTCTTGAGGAGATCCTTTCTTATCTCAGACAGCTGCTGGTCACTCCAGGCATTCCTTGGTTTGTAACTGCTGCATAATTCCCTGTCACAACTATCTTGCCTCTGTTTTTTGTTTTTTTGTGTGTTTTTTTTTCAAAAAAAACTCAAAATAAATAAACACTACAATATATATAACCTCATGCTAATTTAACTTCAGGAGCCCTGGTGGTGTAGTGGTTATGCATTGATGATGGCGGTGGTTTCTTGAGCTGGGAGAAAGAACATGGAACCAAACGGACATACATACACAGAGACAGACACTACAGGGCTGAAACACAAATTATACACAGACAGAGTTGGTACAAAACTGCAGCCACCTTGACAGCCCACAGTGCTTTATTTTATGTACTAAATACTGGCTGTGTTCCCAGACAAGTCTGCTATTCTCACACTTGAATTTCTCATAGTCTTGAGAGTGAGTTCCATATCTCGGCCCATACCGATGTTAACATTTCTACCAGAGAAATACTGTGTGCAGCTGTTTCCACAAATTGTCCTACTGTTTGTAGTATGGATGATGTTTATGAGAACCAACTAGGACAGACATTTGCGTACTGTCCTAGACAGATACAGAACTCTAGACACAGTGCTCCTCTCATGGCTCCTTCAATTGAGCTTTGATTAACATAGTCAGCAATTTGAAACTATCAGCCATTTCTTGGGGAAAAGATGGGGCTTTCTACTCCTATAAACAGTTACAGTCTCAGAAACTCACAGGGGGGTCACTATGAGAAAGCAGTGTCTTTATTTTTGTGTTTCCAAAACCTTTTTATTGGGAGGTAATACAGATAGCATATCATTCCATAGTTCAATCACATCAAGCAGTATTGTATGATTGCTATCACAATCCATTTCAAAACATTCTCTTTCTTCTTGAACTCCTTGATATCTCCCCTTTACCATTACCATTTACCCCATTACCCTCCCCTTCCCCAGTTTTTGTTTTTAACTTAACTGCACTGCAGTGAAACCTTAATATGACCCTTCTAGCCATAGCCACCGCCACTTGTCTGTTAGTTTGTCATACTATGATGGCTTGAATGCTGCTGCGATGCTGGAAGTTGTGTTACTGGTATTTCAAATACTACCAATGTTAACATCGGTATGGGCCGAGATATGAAACTCACTCTCAAGACTATGAGAAATTCAAGTGTGAGAATAGCAGACTTGTCTGGGAACACAGCCAATATTTAGTACATAAAGTAAAGCACTGTGGGCTATTTGCTGAAGAGGTTTCAGCAAAGCTTCCAGATTCAGAACAGACACAGAGAAGGACTTGGCTGTCCATTTCTGAGGAACTAGTCACTGAAAATATGAATAGGGCAATGAATGTGCAAATGAGCTGTGCACAATTGATGTATGTATGGATTGTGAAAAGAGTTGTATGAGCCCCTCATAAAGCTATTTAAAAAAAGAAAGAAAGAAAACATGAATAGCAGAACATTGTCCGATATGGAACACCTCATGAATAGCAATGGAACACTGTCAGAGAGAGCGAAGACCTTTCACAGGCGGATAGACATGATGGCTGGACCAATGGGCTCAGATAGAACAGCAATTGTGAGGATAGCTGAGGACCGGGCAGTGCTTCTTTCTGTTGTACTTAGGGTGACTATGAGTCGGAACCGACATGATGGTACCTAACAACAACAGCATGGGTCAGGACTTCAAGGAGTCTTTTTGAGGGACACAATTCAAACCATCAATTCATAACAACTAGAAAGAGGACTGTGGCCAGGCATAGATTTGAACTATCTAAAGACTCTGGGTAGTGTGGTGCAAGTGAAAAACTGAAAGATCTAGATTTCTTTCATTCACTCAAAATACATTTAGTGTGTAACTACAAGGTATCCCTCAAGTCGGGAAACATAGATTATCTTTCATGTTTTACAAATTGAAGATGTCTTGGATGACAGTATGTATATTTGCCTGTTTCCAGACTTTAGGGACAGACATGGATCTTATGGTCCAGCAAGAAGGCAAACAAATGAGAGGAGGCTGCAATGGGGAAAAGTCATGGTTCAACATTACACATATTAGTCCAAATCCTGGCTCAGCTCTTACCCCAGACTGACTTTTGAGTCACTGTATTAGTTACCTAGAGCCATGGTAGCATAAACACAACAAGTGGGTGGATTTAAAGAATAACAACAAAACTTTTTTCTCACAAATTTGGAGACTACAAGTCCAAATCAGAATCTTGGCCATGTTTGTCCATTCCATTCTTTGCTGAAAGACAAGGTCTTCACACTGTGCAGTGGCTGCAATAATGGACTCAAGTGAAGCATCAAAGCCCATATGGAGGAAGCACACCAGTCCGTCTGACCACGAGGTGTAGAAGGGATCAGCTATCAGACATCAAAGAACTTAAAATCATATCAGTGGGTGCCTGCTTTACTGACACAATCACTGAAGACAAACGTGTGCATAAGCAAATGTGGTGAAGAGAGCTAGTGGTGTCCGGCTATCAAAAGATATAGCGTCTGGGGTCTTAAAGGCTTGAAGATAAACAAGCGGCCATCCAGCTGAGAAGCATCAAAGCCCACATGGAAGAAGCACACCAGCCTGTCTGACCACGAGGTGCAGAAAGGACCAGTTATCAGACATCAAAGAACTAAAACTCACATCAGTGGGTGCCCACCTTCCTGATACCATCACTGAAGACAAAGGTGTTCATAAGCAAAGGTGTTGAAGAAAGCTGATGATGCCTGGCTATCAAAAGATAAGCAAAGGTGGTGAAGAAAGCTGATGGTGCCTGGCTATCAAAAGATATAGCATCTGGGTCTTAAAGGTTTGAAAATAAACAAGCGGCCAACTAGCTCAGAAGCAGCAAAGCCCACATGGAAGAAACACACCAGCCTGTGTGACCATGAGCTGTCGAAGGGATCGGGTGTCAGGCATCAAGGAACAAGAAATCATGTCATTGTAAAGGTGGGTGAGTGCAGAGTGGAGACTCAGAGTCCATCGGTAGGCAACCGAACACCCCCCTGCTGAGGGGATGTGGGGGAGGAGACGAGCTAATCAGGGTGCAGGGTAGCAGTGATGAACCATATAACTTTCCTCTAGCTCTTAAATGCTTCCTCCCCCACCAATATCATGGTCCCAATTCTGCCCTGCAAATCTGGCTAGACTGGAGGATGTACATTGGTACAGATGGCAACTTGAAACACAGGGAATCCAGGATGGACGGATGACTCCTTCAGGACCAGTGGTGAGAGGGGCAATGCCTGGAGGGTGGGGGGAATGTGGGGTGGAAAAGGGGAACCAATTACAAGAATCTAGGTATGGCCTCCTCCCTGGGGGATGGACAGCAGAGAAGAGGGCGGAGGGAGATGTCGGACAGTGTAACTTATGACAAAACTATGATAATTTATGAATTATGAAGGGTTCATGGGGGGGAAAGGAGGGGGGAAATGAGCAAATGATATTAAGGGCTAAAGTGGAAGGCAGGTGTTTTGAGATTGATGAGGGCGACAAATGTACATATGTGCTTGACACAATGGATGTATGTATGGACTGTGATGGGAATTGTACGAGCCCTCAATAAAATAATTTTAAAAAATAATAATGGACTCAAGCATACCAGTGATGGTGAAGAAATTGCAAAGTTTTATTATTTTGTGCATGGGGAGGTCACAGTCAACCAAATGGACTCAACAGCAACTCACAAGCCTTATAGAGATACACATTTCAAGAGACTCAGAAAAACACTCCACTTTGCCCACAGGTTCCTGGCTTAGCTTCAGAGTCAGGAATCCAATGGGGGAGCTGAGCCAGGAGTCACACCTGCTTCCCAGACCTGCAGGCACTTGAGGGGGCCACTTCAGTACTCCAGAAGGCAAGTTAACAGCAGTTGTTGTGGCAACAGCTTTGTTCCTGAATGACCAGCTGCTCCATCACTGTTGAAAAAGACGCTGTTTATGTCTGGCAGGCAAGCTGGGCTCCCAATAAAGGCACACACTGCTGAAGAAAGGAGGTCCTCAGAAGCAAAATAGCCCCTATATTTCTTTGTAGACACTCTGTAAGCTCTGGTATAGAAAAGGGTTGGCACAGAGCATTCCTTTCCCCTCTTCTCCGCCATACAAACATGGCTTGATTGCTAAAACAACCATGAATAGGTTTTTCATGAACTGGCTCTTTGCCCTGTTGGTGGCACCACACACTGATATTTTCATAAGTTTCAGAATTCTTTCCAAAAAGTGATGTGGAGGAAATTCCAGAAGACAATCTTTTGATACACACAAATACAGAAAGAGGCCTTATTACAGCCTTTTAATTTATACAGTCAGTCCCTAAGGCATTCACTTCTTGCACACCTAGAGGCCTCTTCCTCCTGCTGAGTCCCTCTAACTGGCTGGAGGCAAGTGTGGTGCTGTGCAGCAGTGATGGATTACTGTGCAGAGTAGAATATTACTTTGCAGGGGGCCACAGCTATGAATATTTGGAACACTGCCCTCAAAAAATTCATAATCTCTTGGACCCATGAGTCAACAATAAGGATAGAAAACAATGTCATCTGGCTGATTTGATTGCTTTCAGAGAGGACCCTGTAACCATAAACACCAGAGCTGCACAGAGGGAGGAAGAATCATTTGTCCCTGGTTTTAATGCTCTGACATCAGTACAATGCAGCCCCTAAAAAGGACACAGGGAACCCTGTGTGCTGATCTGTATGGCACAATCCCTGGGACACAGTGGAGAGTGACAAAACAAGGGCAGAGCAGCATGTATGACGTGTTCTCCAACAGAGAAGAAAAGAGAACAAGAGAATGCATGCGAAATGACTAGATATACCCAGACCGTTCCAAGGAACTGAGAACAGATTGCTTTTAGGGATGGCAATGGCATAACTCAGAAACAAGGGTGGAAAGGAGACTCATTTCTCACTCTATTTGAATTTGTACAGGGGACTTCAGAAAGTTCATAGGGGTAAGGGGAGTCCCTTCTCTTAAAATTCCATTTTATATGAACTTTTTGAAACCCCCTCATAGCATGTTTTCAAAATCATTGTAGCTTAAAATACTTAAGCAAAGGATAAAAAAAGATTTGAGGATGGTTCTTTTTGTTTATTGCCAAAATTAGTGTATAGCCTACATCAGCAGGGTCCAAGAAGGCTCAGCTCCATGTGAACATTCCAGAAGACTGGAGGAAAGAAAACATATATAGTCTCTTGATGTCCCAACACTACACATGGTAAACTCCCTGACATCTCATTGGCCAGAATTTGCTAACAAGAGCAAATTTGCTACAGGGGAAGCAGAGAAATGAAGAATTTATTCAAGTCACATACCTACTAAAACTCAAAGTATTTGTTACTAAGAAGAAGACTACAACTAATGAGGAGATAATCATTGGATTTCTGCCATCTGCTAAACTACCTGAACAAATTGTCAAAAGAATGTATTGCTGTGGTGTTAAGGAGATGAGTTCAACAGGATTAAGTGCAATCTAGCAGGGAATTCCAGGGGAAACACACCTTTATTTTCTAAGGATAAGTATGAAAAACATATGTTATTTTTCCTTTGGAACTATTTGGACCTATAATATACACTCAACACTCACTGGCATGTAGTCAATTCCAATCCACAGAGAAACTGTAGGACAGAGTAGGACTGTGTCTGTGGGTTTCTAAGATTGTAAACTTTACAATAGCAGATGGCCTCATCTTCCTTGAAACTGTGAAGCAGCTGGTGGGTTTGAAATGCCAACCTTGCAATTAGCAGCCCAATGTGTAACCTACTACAGTCCAAGTTTCATACCTGTAACGCTGAGCTTCTCCAAACCTGAGGATAGTGTTAAAATACACACACGTTCAGATTCCATAGCTTCAGCTGGGGCCTGAAATTTTGCATTTTAACCCGTTTTTGCATTTCTTAGCTCCCAAATGAGGCTATTGACCATAGTTTGATTAGCAATTGAAAGGACCCTGTAACCAGATAAAGGTGTCTCCTAAAAGGTATTTTCCAGTCCTAACTGGCAGTACTCATGAAAGTGACATTTTAAAAATATATACCATATATACTTGAGTATAAGCTGACCTGAATATCAGCTGAGGGGCCTAATTTTACAACGAAAACTGCATTAAAAGTGTGCTGAAAACTCAGTTTATACATGAGTATATATGGTATTAATTGGGATTTAACACATAAATCACATCATTCCATATTTCAATCATGTCAAGTAGAATTGTACTATCGTTACCACAGTTTCCAAACATTCATTTTCTACATGGACTCCTAGACATTGTCTCCCTTTTACCCCCACCATCACCACTGCACCCCAAAGCCCCAAAATACTTATTCTACTTGCTGTCCCTATAGGGTTATCAATCCCAGATTTCATATACCAAAAAACAGAAAAGCATATAACACAACTTCAAGAGGGTGACCTCCAATGACCTAACACCTCTGAAATTCACCCTAATATGTACAAACAAACAAAAAACCAAAAAATACAAAAAATTTTAGAAACCAGGTCAGATCCAGCCTGCATCACAGTGAGGATCTACTGACAAAGTTTTAAATGTTCAAGTCAGATTTGTGCCTTTGACCATCTATACTCCTCTCTCTCAAGCATTCTGTTTACTGACCATTTTCCTCCCATCTCTCAATTTTAGATAAGGGGAGTTCTCCCAAGGTTTATTCCCTGTGTTATTCCACAAATGAATCTTGGGCTCCCACTGTCATTCATCGCCTGCTGCACACCAGATTCCCACCATTTAGGCTCTGTGTTAGCCCTGGTAGACTAGAGAAACAAATCCAGGGAGACTCATGTGTACAGTATAAGAAAGAGCTCTATATCAAAGAGTAATTGTATATTAAGAAATATACAGTCTAGATCAAGTCCATAAGTCCAATATTGGCCCATATGTCTAACAGCAGTCTATAAATTCCTATTCCGACTCATGCAACATATGCAATGATGCTGAATGCAGAAAGATCACAGGTCAGTGGGTGCAGTGGTGGTGGAAGCATCTCAGACTGGCATGGGTCTCCACATGGCTCCTCCAGCTCCAGGACTCTGGATCTATCTGCATAGCTCCATGTCGTTTGTCAACAGGAAAATGAAGCAGAGAGAGAGTGTATCTGACCTCCAGTGAGCTTTTTATCTCCACAGGACCACCGAATGCTGTGATGTGATTGACAGGCTGGACTCTACCCCTTCCTCAAGTTGACAGTAGATTGATTATATAAGTGCCACAGGCTCTAATACTAATCCCTCCTTCAATTCTAGATTATATGATTTACAATCCTTTGGTGACTGATGATGGTGTCCTTCCTTGTGGACTCATTTGACATCTCACTTAGAGGGTTGCTTGTTTGGAGACCAGATCCCAGAAATTGTTTTATCTGATAGCCGTGCACCATCTAAATTCTTCACCACAACTCTAAGATTGAGCAAGTTCCAATCAAACCAGTGGCCTCTGAGGGTATCTGTTGGGCCAGTTAATTTTCACTTAAAAAAAAAAAGGCTTCTTCATAATAAGCCTCAGTTGTCATCCGTGTTCTTTGAAAAAAGTGCATCAAGAGTTATCTTTTAGAATTCCCAAAACAATTGCCATAACCTAAGTTGACCTTTCTGCATATATGAACTGAAATCCTAGTAGCAATACATTTTTACTTAAATTAGTCTAAAAGTGAGTATGTTTGTATAATATAACAAAAAAACACCCTTTTAATTCAGTGCCACTCGTAATACTCACCAAGCTACACTTATACAGCTGTACCACTATCACCACTATCTTTTTCCTCAATGTTTTCCATAATACCAATAAGAAATTCAGTAGTTATTAAACAATAATTCCTTCTTTTCCATTCCACCAGCCCCTGATCCCCACTAATAGACTGTGGTTTGTAATGTATTGCACTCACTGCCATTGAGTTGATTGGGACACATAGTGACCCTTAGGGCAAGGTAGAACTGCCACTATGGGTTTCTGGGACTATAAATCTTTACAGGAATAGAAAACTTCATTTTTCTCCCCTGGAGCAGTGGGTGGTTTTGAACTGCTGACCTTGTGGTTAGCAGCCCAGTAAGTAGTCCACTATGTCACGGTGACTCCTTTGTATGTATTAAAGCTTAAATTATAAGCACTTGGTTTGAGGAAAGCTACGGTTTACAGTGGAAATCCTAAGTCCATTTTGAATCCTGACATAAATTCAGCTTTCATTTGAGTTCTTTCTGACCTGTAGTGGGCAATGTAAAAAGCTTTGCCCTCAGGCAGAGTGTTTGAAGATAGGTTACTAAAACTCCCCTAGCCATTCCAGGGAGGGGCAGTCTCACTCTCAGAGACCAACCTGTGGGTATCCTTAATGGAAATCGTTGTGCCAGGGCAGCATGGTCATGAGACATGCTCTGACCAAGAAAGTGCTAGTTGATGGTGGTGCAGAACCAGTCCTGTAAAGTTTTCTGATCTGTGATAGTGTACATATCCAATCAAGAGCCTTTTCCTACTTCTGTAGTACTGCCTGAGATAATGATGAATTGATTTTTTGCCAATCATGATTTTGTGCAGATTTCCTTTGTTTTCCATGTTCTATAATTAGCACCTTCCATTCGACTGCCAGTTTGTGTACTGTGTTGGCTTGAATATTGATGTGATGCTAGAAGCTATGCCATAGTTATTTCAAATACCAGGCTCACCCATGTGATGAACAGGTTTTAGTGGAACTTCTAGACTAAGAGCAGATTGGGGAGAAGGAATAGGCTGCCCTCTTTTGAGGGATTAGTCACTGACCACCTTATGAGTAGCTTTGCAACATTTTCAGATACAGTGTTCTCAAGCTGACAGGCACTCAAAAATTGACTCTTCAAAATAGAGTCAACCTTAATGGTGTTGATGGAGTAAAACTTCCAGAAACTTCATTTACAGTTGATACACAACTCAAAACAAGAAGCAGCAGCTGCAGATATCATTAATATTTGGATTGTAAGAAGTATGAATCTAGAAAAATTGGATGTCAAAAAATGAAGTGGAATTTTAAAAGACCAATATGTTAGGTATTAACGAGTTGAAATGATCTGGTATTGGTCATTTTGAGTCCAAATCATATTGTTCCCTATGCCAGAGATGGTAAATCCAAGAGGAATGATGTCACATTAATGTCAAAAGAACATTTCAAGACCTATCCTGAAGTGCATAGAGGCACTATGAATAACAACTGACTCAACAACTGAAAATAACAACAGAATCAGCCACATGATCAGGAGTCCTTTGAACACCATTATGGCTTATGTTGATGGTCTCTGTGTTAGTCTGGGTAAACTAGGGAAATAAATCCACAGAATCTCATTTGTATAAGAGAGAGTTTTATGTAAAGGGTACATGTACATTTAGAAAGCATCCAAACCCAGTGCTGCCCAAGTCCATAAGTCCAACATTAGCCTATATGTCCAACACCAATATACAAAGTCCTCCTCAATCTTACAAAACACATACAATGACACTGACTGCAGGAGGAAAGCCGAATCAGTGAGCATGTAAGCATCTCAGCACTAGCAGGGGTCTCCACATGGCAGGGCTGCTTCAGGGTAGGTCAATGTGGCTTCTTCTCAGGGATGTCTTGCAGGAAGTGAGCCTTGCCAGCTGAAGCAGGGAGCTGGCTAAGGCAGCTGCACCCTGGTCTGACCATCACAAAGGAAGAGACCCGAGAACTAGAAAGGCAAGGCTCACCGAGCCATTTATCTCTCCGCCCTTCAATTAACCCCACATGAGTTTATCGGCCAGGTTGGCACAATAAACTTTAACTATCTCAGTCTCTGTCATCAGGACAATTTGTCTAAGACCTAATAAAAAGTCTCTACAAAATGTGCTTGAATTTGGAATCTTTCCCTCTAGAACAGAATTTACTAGATATGACATATAAGTAGCATCACATAGCGTGTGTTCTTTAGTGATTGACTTATTTTACTCAACATGTTTTCAAGTGCCATCCATGTTGCAGTTAGTTTCAGGTCTTCATTTCTCTTTTGGACTGGTTAGTATCCCATTGTATGTATATACCACATTTCCACATTTTGTTTACCTGTTGATGGGCATTTGGGTTTTCATTATCTTTTGGCTTTGTGTAGAATGCTGCAATGAACATTGTGTCCCTACTTACAAGTTTGTTTATTTGTTTTTCCTTTTGCAAGGGGGCAGGAGGGTGGGGAACTGGGCCTGTGTATATATCTAGGATTGAAATTACTAGGACAAACAGAAATTCTACATTCAACTTTTCGATGAACCATTAAGCTGGCAGGCTACTCTTGACAAAGGATTCAAGCTGGGAGGTGAAGTTGGAAGCTATCTAGAGAGATGAGACAAATAGCCAGTCTTCATTTGCCAAGAATCTCAACTCTTTGGTGGTGTTTTTAAAACTTGTTAATTAACTGGCTGACTTGGTTGACTGCTTCCTTTTTTTAGACGATCACTTGGGGGTGACTCTTGCTCTCTGTAAAATTAGTTTAAGTACTCAGCACATTCAGTGATAAATAACTAAACAGATAAAAAAACTAAACAAAACTTTAAAAAATGCAGTTTTATGTCCACATTATTTTTCATTAATCCCAAGTAAACTCGATATTCTGAAGGACTATGAAAATGTAGCACATGATTTAAAGGCCTCTGGCTACTTTAGTGTTAGTACAAATAAATCTTTAAAGCAGAAGAGTGACTGCCTTTCTGAAATGTCAGGGATTGACTAAAAGACTGCCTGGGGAACGTTCTGGGGTGTTTTTAATGGTTTATAACTTGATCAGGTTTTTTAATATTTTTAAATAATTTTCTTGGGGGTTAGTACAATTCTTATCATAATCCATACATACATCCATTCTGTCAAGCACAAATGTACATTTGTTGCCATCATAATTCTCAAAACTTTTGCCTTCTACTTGAGCCCTTAATATCGGCTACTCATTTCCCCCCCTCCATTCCCACTCCCCCTCCCTAATGAACCCTTCATAATTCATAAATTATTATTATTTTGTCATATGTTACACTGTCCAAAGTCTCCCCCACCCTCCTCCCTGCTGTCCATCCCCCAGGCAGGAGGCTATACATAGATTCTGGTAATCGGTTCCCTCTTTCTACCCCACATTCCCTCCACCCTCTAGGCATCGCCACTCTCACCACTGGTCCTGAAGGAGGCATCGGTCCTGGATTCCCTGTGTTTCCAGCTGCTATCTGTACATACATCCTATGGTCTAGCCAGATTGGTAAGGTAGAATTGGG
>NW_022111329.1:3872895-3877995 GCF_000313985.2 Echinops telfairi | reverse complement strand
CCCTACCAGGCCTCTCACACCCTCCTTGCCACTGGTTTTGGATCACTTGTTGCTCCCCTGTCCCTGGGTTGGTCAGCACCACATCCTTAACCCGCCTCCCCCTCTTCTGTGTCCCCCCGAACCATTGGTCCCATTGTTTTCTCCTCAAGAGTATTCATCCAGTCTATCTTATCTAGATAGATCTGTAGAGATAATAATATGCACCAAAAATCAAGCCATAGTGAGATAAGTGATGAATAAGAACACAGCGATGACAACAAAAAAGAAAGTCAATTACCCATAGAAAAATAAATTAATTAAAAGAAAAAAAATTAAAGAAAAACATGTAAATAGATCAAGGTCTGATTTTTTATCTCTAGGTGTGTCCTTCAGTCAGGTCCGATGGGGTAGCATGCTCTGGCCCCAAAGTCTGTCCTTTCTACTCCCTCAGGAGCTCCCTGCTCTGCTCCCATGGTTGCTCTGCTGCACACCTTTTGTGGTTTGCCTCAGTGTCACGGGGTCAGTCTGGGCCAGTCCTGACACTGGGCCAGTCTCCGGTGTTGTCCCCCTTAGGGCCCTGGGTCAACAAGGGACAGCGTGTCTCCTAGTGGGATCAGCCACATTGTTCACTCTGTGCATTAGCTGTTCAGAGTGGGGATATCGTCCTCCAGGCCTGGTGGGCCAGGATGTGCTCCACTCTCTCTTCCTTCCCCTTCATTTACTCCAATTTTCTCTGATCAGACATACCCTCTCCCCTAGCTGCAGTTTCAGTGTCATCCTCTAAAGTAAATTCTTCTGGGGGGAGGGGCAGTAGTCCACGTAGCTGGTATGGGACCCCAGCCCTCAGGCCCCTCCACTGGCTCCCCACTCCTTACTGGCACACTGCATTTGTCTGGCACTGGCTTTGCTTTACGTCTGGTTTCTCTTTCTGTGTGGAGATATAAATAATACCCTCTCTTTGGGTGGGTCAGTTCCCTATTCCCCCACCACACATTTTTTCTCCAGCCTTTAATTCTCAACCTGTTTTTGTCTGCAAGCTTGAGATGAGTCTTCTGGAGGCAGCAGATCAATGGGTTATGTTTCCTGAGCCAGTCTGTTAGCCTCTGACTTTTAATGCCTGAGTACAGGCCATTGATGTTCAGTGTTATTATATACATCTGTGGCCTCTGTGATGTCATCTTGTACCCTTTGTGTTGGATATTTTCCTATCTATGTATCTTATCCACTTGAGTTGCATGTGTAGTTTATGTTTGTCTCCTTTCCACTATTGAGATGATGCTATCCTGGGGGCTGTTTCCTCTTTGTCGCCCTGTGGGTGGAGTTGTTCTATGTGATGGTCTCTTATTTGCCCTCGGTGAGTGTTGATCTTCTGCCCATACTGGATTGGCAAGGATCTTTTGTAGGGCTGGGTTTCTTTTTATGTATTCTTTGAGGTTGTCCTTGTCTGGGAAAACTCTTACTTCTCCATCTATCTTAATAAATAATTTGGCTGGGTACGATATTCTTGGGTTTGCCCTGTTTTCCTTCAGTTCCTTCCATTCCCTCCTCTTCTTCATCGTTCTGCTGATAGGTCTGAACCCACTCTTATTGGGGTACCTTTATACATGACTGTTTGCTTTTCCCTAGCTGTTTTTATGATCTTCTCCTTTTCCTTATAGTTGGATAATTTGACAATTATGTGTCTTGGTGACTTCTTGGGATTCAGTCTGCTTGGTGTTCTTTCAGCCTCTTGAATGGTTGCCTGATTTTCATTTATTAAGCTGGGGAAGTTTCCCCTAAGAATTCCCTTGCTATTTTTGCTGTTGACTTCTTTGTTGTGTCTTGTTCCGGTAGTCCAATTATTCTAAAAATTGATTGTTTTCATGGCATCAGACATGGCTCTCAAGTTTTCTTCAGATTCTTTGATTGTCTTATTTGATTGCTTTTCCCATTTGCTGAGGTTTGCTTGGTTATCCTCTAGGTCACAAGTAAAATTCTCTGTCTCCTCAAGCCTATTGGCAAGATCTGTCAATTTGTCACTGGATTTTGTTATTTTGTCCCTTAACTTTTGTATTTCCCTTTGGTACGTTGTCTTTATCTCCTCTATCATTTCATCTTTTTCCTGCATTGCTTCCCTCATATCCTTTATGACTTCAAGCAGAATTTTGAAATTTTCTTTTTGTGGCAGGTCAATATCTGCTTTTTCTATGCCCATCGTTAGCCTTATGACTTCTTCCAGCCTTGTCTTCTGTTTCTCCTGCTTTTAGGTTGAAGCTGTTAGAAATGGTTGCTATTTACGTGTTGTTTTAGAGGAGCCTGGATCCATCTTCCTGAGTCGAAGAGCCCTGGGCTCTCTCTTTGGGGATTCATATGAGTACTTCTATGAACTACTTGCTGGTAACTGTACTGAGGGCTCAGGCTATCACTATATCTTCCTGTAGTTTCATTCTTATCCTAGACGTCCAATATTCCATTATTTGGAATGTGTGTTGGATATTCCTCTCATGTGACACTGGCCAGTTTGTTGTGGGCCCACGAAGGCATCGCTTCCCTGGCTGATCTCTAAGTAGGCTTTATGGTACTTGGAGCACCTCGGCTGTCATGTGGTGTTTTCCTCTGCAACTGGAATGCTGAGGAGGGCGTGTGGGTATACCCTCCTTGGTGTAGAGATCTGTAGGTGGCAGGGGAATTACTGTAGACAAAGAGATCGCCTTGAAGATTGGGTGGATGTTCCTGCAGTAGCATGTAGCCCCACCAGTGGTGGTCAAGTATTTCCCCCAGTCACTTGTAGGGCCTCGGGATTTAGGCTAGGGATGCCCCCACTGTTTTCAGGGGAGAATACCATGCTGCTTGGTGTGTGGAAGAGGACCAGCATGAATTCCCCAGCTGTTTACCAAGCCAATAAATGCGGGTGGGAGCTCCCCCAGTTAGGCCTTCAGAGTTGTCCTAGGCAGAGGGGAGTGGCCTGGATTCCGCTAGTGGTTTGTGACAGTAAAGAGAGTGAAAGGAGAGGATAAGGAGAGAAAGAAGAAGACACAGACCAGAGCAACAATGCCAAGCAAACTGACACCCACTCACACACACACACAATAAAATGTACAGAGTAAATAAAAGTGAAAACAGTAAAAGAAAGAAAATAGGACAACAAAAAAGGAGAACTGATTCTGCTAAGGCTGTGGTAGGAAAAAGAGAAGAGCTAGGAGAGGAGGGGAAAAGAAGAAAAAGTGAAAGAAGAACAAAAAAGAAAGAATGAAAAAGAAGGGAAAAAAGAAAGAGAAGGAGAGAGAATTTTTAAAAATAGATAAATAAATAGCTGACCCTGTGCTGTGCTGTGTGTAGCACTGACTCATCCTGTGTGCAGCACTGTCTTAGGGGTCAGGTTGCCCACTGGGTGGGCAGAGTTGCCCTAGGCAGAGGGTAGGGTTCTGGGAACCAGCAGTGGCATGTGAAAGCAATGAAAGGGATAAGAGAGACTCATAGAAGCAGAGAGAGAAGTGGAGAACAAATAAAGAAAGAGGAAAGAAAGAAAGAGAAAGAAGGGGGAAAAACCCAACTAGGTTCACTAAGATTGGCTGTGATGATAAAGAGGGAAGAGAGAGGGAAGGAGGAAATAAAGAATAAAGAGATAGCTGAATCCATGATTGCTTGAATGTGGGGCCAGAGGGGTTTAGACCCTGCCCCACAATGGCAGGTTGGTGTGCCCTTTTAATGCAGGGACCCAGTGGTGCTGGGCAGAATTGCCCTAGTTGACGAGATCATCTTAGAGGTTCAATGGAGGTTACCTCAGCAGCACAGTGCGGTGTAGATGGTTGTCCCAACTGCCTTGTGTGGTGTACAGCACTCCCACGGAGGACAAGCTGGAGTTCCTCCTGCTATTTGGGGGTTGATTTGCCCTAAGGAAAGGGTAGTGACCTGGAAGCCAGTAGTGGAGTATGATAGGATAGAGTGGGAGAGAAGAGGAGAAAGAGGGAAAAAGAAAAAAAAAGAGGGGAAAAGAAGAAAGAGAAAAAAAACACAACACAAACCTGAGCTCATTGAGACTGACTGCAGTGGAAAAGATAGAAGGGCTAGTGAATACAGAGAGTATAAATAGGGTAGTAGGTAGGTAAGGAGATAACTGAGACTTGATCACCTGTCCCTGAGGCTGGAGGAGTTCCAACTCTTCCTCAAAGTAGCGAGGTGGTGTACCCATGTGATGTAGGGTTCCACAGATACTGTGTGGGATTACTTTCAAAGGCAAGATCACACCCGTGGCCAAGTGTCAGTTGAGCACTGGAGTTCACTGGTATACCTGCCTTGTGCTTTATGTAGCTCCCACTTTTCACTGATTTAAATGTTGTATTAGGGGTTTGGTTTTTGTTTCTGTTTTAAACGAAGGGGTCATACTTGTGGATTAATCCTCTGGTGAATCCCCTCTGAACATAGACTAGGAATGTGAATAGCCAGAGTGCTTTTGAAAGTGGATTATAGCAGATATAGCTAGGTTAAAATTTAACGTTATCATTTTATCTCCTTTTTGATCCATAGTCAAATTGTTCTCCGTTTTAATATTTTGTTTTCTTTTTATTGAGGTATTTCTCTATATTGCTATTGTTTTAGCTTTTCTGTTTCTTTGTTTAACTGGATTAATGGTTTCTTGTGTGTATGGCAGAGGAGATGGGGGTAATGGGAAGCTAATAGCAAAGAGTATAAGAAAGAAGAAAATGTTCTAAAATTGATTGGTGTAATGATTTCACAACTCTTCTTGATATGATTGAATTATTAAATTGTATGATATGCGGATTATCTTATCATATGTAAGCAAAATTTTGCCGAAGATCATCCAACAATGGTTGCAGCAGCACATTGACAGGGTTCCAGCTGGAGTCAAAAAAGAATGTGGAGCAAGGGCTATATTTGCTTATGTCAAATGGATCTTTGCTCAAAGCAGAGAATACCAGACAGATGTTTATTTGTATTTTATTGATTATGCCAAGGAATTCAACTATGTAGATCATAACAAACTATGGGTAACCCACAAGGTGTTGAACGGATCACTGAAGACAAATGGGTGCATAAGCAAATGTGGCAAAGAAAGCTGATGGTGCCCGGCTATCAAAAAGTATAGCATCTGGGGTATTAAAGGCTTGAAGGTAATCAAGC
>NW_022111329.1:3848205-3872224 GCF_000313985.2 Echinops telfairi | reverse complement strand
AATGTACAAATGCACTTTACACAATTGATGTGTGTATGGATTGTGATAAGAGTTGTATGAGCCCCTAATAAAGTGATTTAAAAAAGAACTATGGATAACCTTGACAAGAATGGGAATTCTAGAACACTACATTGTGCTCATGTGGAACTTGGACATGCATCAAGAGGCAGTTGTGTCACTAGAACAAGGGAATGTTACATGATTTGAAATCAGGAAAGATGTGTGTTAGAGTTGTGTCCCTTCACCATACTTATTCCATGTGTATTCTTACCAAATAATCAGAGAAGCTGGATTATATGAAGAATGCAGCATCAGGATTGGAGGAAGGCTTATTAACCACCTACACTGTGCAGATGACAATAACCTTGCTTACTGAAAGTGAAATAGAATTGAAGTACTTGCTGCTGAAGATCAAGGGTTGCAGCTTTTAGTATGGATTACAATTCATTGTCAAGAAGACCAAAATTCTCACAACTGGACCAATAGGTAACTTCATCACAAATGAAGAAAAGGTTGAAGTTGTCAAGGATTTCATCTTGCTTGGATCCACAATCACTGCTCATGGAAGCAGCAGTCAAGAGATCAAAAGGCATATTGCCTTAGATAAATCTGCTGCACAAGACCTCTTTAGAGTATTGAAAAGCCAGTATGTTACTTTGAGGACTAAGGTGGGCCTAACACAAGCCATGGTGTTTTTCATTGCATCATATGTTTGTGAAAGTTGGACATTGAATAAAGAAGACTGAAGAAGAATTGATGCATTCAAATTGTGGTGCTGGAGAAGAATATTGAAAGTACCATGGACTGCTAAAAGGACAAACTGATCTGTCTTGGAAGAAGGATAACCAGAGTGAGAGTGCTCCGTGGAGGCAAGGATGGTGACATTTTGTCTTACATATTTTGGACATGTTGTCAGGACAGACCAGTCCCGGAGAATGCATCATGTTTGGTAGAGAGGCATCGAGAGAGGGAAAAAAAGGAAGGTCCTCACGGAGATGGATTGACACTGTAGCTGCAGCAATGGGCTCAATCATAGGCTATATGTGAAGATGGCACAGCACCTGGCAGTGTTTCATTCAGTTGTGCATAATAAATCTATAGGTTGGGACCAACTGGATGGCACCTAACAACAACAGCAACATTGAATTATGTGATACATGAATTATATATCAAGGATGCTGTTCAATTTTTTAATGGACCTGATTACCAATAATTATGAATATATTGCAAGACCAGGTAACTCTTCATTCCATTATACATGGATTGCTGAGTTGGACCTGATATAACAACTAAAGAAATTCTACATGACCACACTGATCTGAAAATAAGAACTTATATGTAACACAGGAACCTTTATTTCAAAAACATGAATGTATACTAATGAATAATTTAAAGAATGATGAAGCATAATTAAAGAATTTTTTAATTCTAAAAAATGACCTGCCATTTTTAAAAATGCAACTTTACACCGAAGGTGAAACCAGTCCTTGGTCATGTTTTA
Organism: Echinops telfairi; assembly: GCF_000313985.2. Taxonomy (NCBI): domain Eukaryota; kingdom Metazoa; phylum Chordata; class Mammalia; order Afrosoricida; family Tenrecidae; genus Echinops; species Echinops telfairi. The sequence continues at coordinate 3,870,723 of NW_022111329.1, read as the reverse complement.
TAAACAAATAACAAATCACAAAACAAAATTAGTTCTTAGATTATATTTTAATTTATATTATTTATACTTTTTAAAGTAAAATTTATTTTCAGCACATTTGTTTCACATTTCCAACTGGAGATATGTTGTTCTGAAATTGGATTGCTGCAAATGTAATTTTAGATCTGCATCTACAGTGATACAGCTGCTACTGTAATAACCAAAAGAAATGCACTCAGAGGTTTTAAGAGCATAGGCTTGGGGAGCACACAATTGGACTCAGAAATTGTTATGTCTCCCCAGAAGATGTGTTGAAATCATAACTCCTGGTACCTGTGAATGTGACCTCGTTTGGAAATATGTCCTTCAAGATGATACCTGTTCACTTGAGGTCATACTGAAGTACAGGCAGGGGGTTCTGGTCCTATATGCCTGAGTGTATTTATCAAAGAGAAGATAGACAGAGATAGAGGAATGATACTACATGACACTGCTGCTGCCATCAAAGGAACACTTGGGGTTACCGGGAGTCCTAGCTTTTGAGACTTGGGATAAAATAACTTATTTTTTAAAGCTTCAGAAGGAATCAATAGGGCTGACTCTCTTACCTCAGATACCTAGTCTCCATAACTCTCAAACAATACATTTCTCTTCTTTACAGCCTTCCACATTGTGATATTTTCTCATGGCAGCCCTAGTAAACTAAGACAGCGTTGAATAACTGCTGATGTTTTATTTCAGAAGGGTCTACCGGGAAGGCCTTTACTTCCATACTGTTGTTGTTAGTTATCATTGAGACAGTCCCATGGAATGAAATGTGTCCCTGCTGAGTCCTACACCATATCCATTCTTCCTTTATTATGCCCCCAACCCTAAAATAGACCTTTATTCTTTCAAATTCAAATGGCAATGAAGGTAGAAATAGATTACCTGTCAATACTCAGTTAAATGCTACAGTGGGGATGTAAAGGTCAACTATGAAGGCACTGGACTGATGAATTAGAGAAAGGAGAAGTTTTTGAACAGGAAGTGGGATGAGGAAGCAGGAAGTGAGCACAGGCTGGTGAATACAGAGGTAATATTAATCCAAAGTTGGCTGAAGGAATCCACTGTTGGTATTAGCTGACTGCTCCCGGAATGCTCAGGCCACACAATAGGAAACAGAGGGAACACATGGGACATCCAACTCCAGCAGAAGGCAATGGGCCAAAGAGAATTCAACTCTGCTTGGTCTCTCTCTTATACAAAAAGACCTATGGCATAAGACTATGACCTGATTGATAGATTTGGCCTCTACCCTTACCCAGGATTATGTCCAGTTGACATAATCCCTAAGAATTAAAATAAACACATATATTTCTAATTAGTTCTATACTTTCAGATATTTCTCTTTCTTCTTTTCAATCAGTATTTTCTTTTTATTTATTTTTAATCATTTTATTAGGGCCTCATACAATTCTTATCACAATACATACATACATCAATTGTGTATAGCACATTGGTACATTCATTGCCCTCATCATTCTCAAAACATTTGCTCTCCAATTAAGCCCCTGGCATCAGGTCCTCATTTTTCCCCTTCCCTCCCCGCTCCCCCCTCCCTCATGAACCCTTGATAATTTATAAATTATTATTTTGTCATATCTTACACTGTCCAATGTCTCCCTTCACCCACTTTTCTGTTGTCCACCCCCCAGGGAGGAGGTTATATGTAGATCCTTGTAATCAGTTCCCCCTTTCCACCCCATTGTCCTTCTACCCTCCAGGTCAGATGTTTCCTATCATCGTAGGTGATGAATGGCAATTAGGATGGCGGAATCCAAGCCATCACCACATAGATGAAGCAGAATTTATGATACCCTGTGTAACCATCATTACCAGCTGCTGATGATTTATAGCAGCCCAAGGTGTGTCAGACTATAATTTATAGGGTTTCCAATGATTAATTTTCCAGAGGTAGATCGCCGGGCCTTTCTTCCACGTTGACTCTGGGTGAACTTGAACCTCCAACCTTTTAGTTATAAACTATGGTAGTCACATAATGTTTTGTTAATTTGAGTATTAAGAGCGAAGGGGTGGAGTTTAGCCTGTCAATTAGGTCGCAGCTTGATGACCTCATTTGTAGGCACTAAGGAGATAAATAACTTGCTGGAGGTAGGAGAAAAATTGACTCCCTGACAGACATTCTGATTGACAAGACACATAGAGCTACGCTAGAGCCCTGAAGCTGAAGGAGCCACCTGAAGACCCCTGCCAGGGCTGAGATGCTTCTACCACAACTGGATCCACAAGACTTTCCACCCACTGGCCTATGGTCTTGCATTTGGCATCATTGCACGTGTTTCGTGAATCTGAAGATGACTTTATAGACTGGTACTGGACATATGGGCTAATATTGGACTCGGAGGCTTGATCTAGATTGGGCTGGGATGTTTCCTCAATATTCAATTACTCTTGCATATAAAACTCTTCCTTATACACAAATAAGTGTCTATTCATTTGTTTCTCTAATCTGTCCAGACTAACACAGCAACTAAGTGCTTTAAGTGTTTGAGTCCCCCAGGGACTCCATAACCATCACTAGTCAACCTGATATTCCTACATGCTAGCTTCTTGTTTTTTCCTCACACATTGACTTCCCACACACATAGTAATGGCCTTCCCAATCCCTCTATTTAATGTGAAGTCTAATGTCTCCAATTTTATCATTTGACCTCAGTCTTCCTACAATTGCCTAAATTTGTCTGGAGTGCGGTCTTCTAAGCATGAGTTGAAAAGCCAGTTGTTCCTCACCCATAGAGAATGAGTCATATTTACCCAGGATTTGAGATATACCCACTTGATAGTCTGTTGTTAAGTAGGCCTACTTGAATTATTGAGGGTCTTGCCCTTTCACCTTTCTCATCTGTGTGCTGTGTGATGGGCAGGGGCAAGTACATCTTCAGCAATCTTCATCCTCTGTCCCCTTCAATCTCCCTCCTCTGTCCCCTTCAAATCACTTTTTCCACAGGTGAACAGGGCTTAATCCTTGTGAAGGAAAAATTGTCTTCTTTTTTTTAAGTATCAAAAGTCTCAGTGTCTCAAAAATTTTGCCTAATACCAGAGGGTGTGCTTAGAAATATACATATATATATTAGGGAGAGGATCATGTACTCATTGAAGGAGATACTAAACTAATGATAGAATATTGGCCATCTGGAACAGTTTGACTTTTTCAGGGAGATATTTTGTAGTAAGATAATTTATGCCCCCAAACAAAATGAGCCTTCTTTACCACTCTGCTCTTCCCATTGGGTTAATCTGGCTCCATTGTATTTTTTCTACCACTAATTCACACCTTCATGTTTCTCCTCCTTGCCTCCTTTCCAAATTTCACACTGCAAAACTGATTTATCCTTTCTTTTATGAAGGTTGCTCTTCCTGTGCAGCTTGAAAAGCTCCCGTGGCTCATTGCCATAGCAAACTGCTGAACTCAGCACCATCAAAATGCTGATAAAGCACAGCTGGGGAGATGCGTGCCTCTCCCTCCCACTCTGCCATGCACACATCCAGATCTCAGATTACACCCCTTCAGGATCTCTAGAGCTGCAACTCTGCATCTCTTTGGCTCATCAAACCAAATCAAACTCATAGCCATCGAGTGGATGTTGACTCATAGTGACCCCATAAGACAGGGCAGAATTGTCCCTGTGAGTTTCCAAGACTATAAATGTTTACAGGAGTAGAAATCCCTGTCTTTCTCCCAAGGATAAATTTCCAAACTCCTGAGCTTGCAAATCTCAGTCCAAAAGTAACCAGTATGCTACCAGGGCTACTGTGACTAATTATAGAACATGGAAAACACAGGAAATCTTCAAATATCATGTCTAGTGGCAGATCAACTCATCTCTTCCGCAGATGGGGTCACAGAAGTGAGACAGGGACCATGTTTGGGATAAATTGCCTTGAGATGATTAGTATGACTTAGAGGAATGGTTCGGCCCCACCCCAGACCAAGGTGGTTGGGGTGTGACTCATGATTATGCTACCCAGGGGTTCCAATTGCCAGAACAGTCTCTGTGAGTTTCCTGAGCATTTAACTCTTTACTGGAATAGAAAGCCTCTTCTTTCTGCTGGTGGTTTTGAACATGGTGACCTTGCCCAATACATAACCACTACACCACCAGGTTCCTACAACATGTCTGTGAGATAAGATGTTATGTGAGTCACCGGGCAAAACACTAAGGGTGTGCAACAGAGCAGCAAGGGGAGCAAAGCAATGAAGTCCTTGAAGAATACCAAAAATAGACTTTGGGGCCAGAATGTGGCATCCCATCAGACTCGACTGGAAAACACTCATTAAGGTCAACAAACAGTCCTGAAACTATTTATAAGCTTTTATTTTATGTTGCTGGTTTGTTGTAATTGTTGTATATTGCTTTGTTTTGGTTTTGTGCCTATTATTATTTTTGCATGTCTATCTAGATAAGATAGGCAGGATAAACAATCCAGAGGAGAAAACAACAGGACCACGACTTCCAGGGGGACAGGGAAAGGGGGAGCTGGGGAAAAGAAAGGGGGTGCCAATGAACCCAGGGACAAGAGAACAACAAGTGATCTAAAATTGATGGCAAGGAAGGTATAGGATGCCTGGTGGGGCTTGATCAAGTGCAGTGTAGCCAAGAGTAATTACTGAAAGGCGTATTAAGGTCCAACATGATAATGGGCAAGAGGAAAGTAAAAGGAAATAGAGGAAAGAACTAGGACATTTATAAAAGGACATTTATAGAGGCATGTACATATGATCTTGCATAAGTAGGGGGAAAATACCCTAAAGTTATTGAGAGGGACAGCGAAGGGGCTTCTACCCAGTCTGCTAAGGGAATGAACAAAGGGCCCTGTGAAATAAGTGATGAGCAAAGAACTCCAGGAGAATTAGCTTGGTAAACACCTTAACTACCCCAGTAAAATCCGGACACAGGACTGTACTTGGAGATAATTCTGAGACATGCTGACCCAGAGCAGCAGCCCTGATAAAATGGAAAGAAACTATGTCTGAGCCCCAAGGATGAACTGAGTAACTAACTAATTAGAAATTTGCTTGAACATCAGCAGAGTGGCAAACCCGCACCCCTTTGAAAGTGCCTTATAAAACCTAGACGTGTTTCTGTAGACAACGTCCCTCCTCACCTTGAGAGGGGCACCCACTTCGCTCCCCAGTGAAGTAAATCTTATTTATGCTTAAGGGGCCCCTTCTTAGCTCAAGAGGGAGACTCGCATCATTTCTTTTGAAATGACTCTATGCTTTAATAAATTTGTGGCATCAATCTTTTTGGGTTGTCTGTGATATGTGTGTGAGTGAGGCTTATCTCTGAACCCTAACAAACCTCATGGGTTTGGTGCTTGCTAGTTACCCTGTGGCGACAACCCAGGTACTGAACTTCACAGTTACTGAAGAGTGGCCATGTGACTAGATTGGCATTTAGGAAGATTGAGATGTGGTTCACGAAGGTTTGGAGTGCCTTGGGGAAAGTGCTACAACTTCTTTTTATCCTACCAATTACGTGGATTTCCCAGCCCATGCTGGGAATTTTGCCTGCTGCTTTTCTACTTCCTCTTCATACTGAGTGCTCCACCCCACACTCTCCTAGGCTTGTGCTGGGCTCCTGCAGCACACATGGCTTCCCCAGCACCTGCTTTATTCAGGGCATAGCAGACAGGGACAGTGTATTAGTCTAGGCACTTTAGAGAAACAAATCCACAGCAACTCATGTATAAGAGTTTTATGTAAAGAAAATGTGCATCACAAAAACATCCCAACCCAATGCTGCCCAAGCCCACAAGTCCAACATTAACCCATTTATCTAACACCAGTCCACAAAGTCCTCCACCTCACAAAACAGAGGCAATGATGCCGACTGCAGGAGGAAAGCTGAGTCAGTGAACGAACAAGCATCTCAGCACTAGCAGGGTTCTCCACACGGCTGCTCCAGCACCCAGGGCTGCATCGGGATAGGTCCATGTAGCTTCTCCTTGGGGATGTCTTGTAGGAAGTCAATCTTGCAAGCTGAAGCAGGGAACTGTGAAGGCAGCTGCACCTGGTGCAACCATCACAAAACAAGAGACCCAAGAACTAGAAAGGCGAGGCTCACCACCCATTTATCCCTCCGTCTTTCAATTAGCCCCACATGTGATTATCGGCCAGGCTGGCACAATTAACTAACTCAGACAGTAAGCAACTTCGCCTGACATTTTGGTAACTCAGGGTCTCTGAGAACAGTGTCTCTGCCAACTTAAAATGCAGACTTCTGGAATGTTCCAGAGGGAAGTTTTCCAATTATTTCTACCTGGATGGCACCCCACTGATATCTCTGCCTTGTAGGAAGTCATAGGTGTGCCCTCTTCCATAAATTTTGGATCTTCTTTTGGGGGTGACAGATAAGGGGCTGTGGCTCTTCCTTGGGCAGCTTACTCAGGCACAAGGTTAGTGGCTGTTCCTTATAATTACTAAGAAGCCCAGTTGGCATAGTGTGCGATGCATTAGGCTACAGCCATTCAGTAGTTTGAAGTCATCAGTCCTCTGCAGGAAGCAAAATGAGGTTGTCTGTTTCTATAGATTTATAGGCTTAGAATCCCATAGAGGTAGTTCTACTCTGTCCTTTAGAGTCTCTGTGAATCCAAATTGATTTAGTGGCAGTGAGTTTAGTATAGTCTTTAGAATTCCTTTTACTTTTTAGTAGCCAAATAATTGTTACTTCAATTTCCTAATATGGTTAATGGTTCCTTGTATAGCACTTTCCCTGTTTAAATCACTGTTTTCTCTTGGTTAGACCTGAACTGACACATCAGTACTTGTGTTATATAGAATGGTAGTCTATCGCACGTATAGTTGAACACTCGAAATATAGCAAATGCTACTGAGGAACTAATTTTTTTAGCTGATTATTACAACTTTTTATTTGTGATTTGGGTACTAGTTTACAGAACAAATTAGTTTCCCATTCGACAATTCATACACATTTTGTTTAGTGACATTGATTGTAATCCTCATGATGCAACACTTTTCCCACTTTCTCCCTGGGTTTCCCATTTCTATTTGTCCTTCTTATCTGTCCCTTCCTGCCCTCTGAACTTTAGCCCTGGGAAAATGCTACACTTTTGGTCTCATATGCTGACTATTCTAAGGAGTGCATGTCCATTCTGGAACTATTGTTCACTTTATAAACCTATTGTTTGGCTAAAAGTTGTGTCATGGATGGGGGATAGGAGGGCAAATCCAGTGTCTAAGGGCCATTGTCTCAGAGGGTTCCACCAGTCTCTATTGGATTTGTAATCTGGTCTTTTTTTATGATTTTGAGTTTTATTCTGCATTTTTCTCTCATGCTCTCACCATTGATTGTGACCCCAATGAGAAGGTTAGTAGTGGTAGTTGGGCTCTATCTTGCTCTTCTGGTCTCAAAGTAGTGGAGGCTGAGGTTCATGTGTTTCTTCAGTCCTTTGTACTGTTTGCATATGTCTTTGATTCCCTTCACTCTTTGCTCCAGATGATCAGAAAGCAATAGCGGCACCTTAGAATGCTTTCACAAGCTTTTAAAATGCCAGCCACTATGCAACAAAGTAGGATATTGAACATTGTCTTGTGGCCTACATGATGCCTATTGACCCTGATGTCTCCTGAGACTATGCTCCTGAATCCCTAGACCCAGTGATGCATTCCACCAAGGTGTTTGGTGATGGCTTGACTGCTTCATTATACACATGAGTATATTTGCTGCACATATAAATATGTAGAAGCATGTTTTGTCAGACCTATATATATTCTTTAAATTGCAATTAATTTAAGTGGGAAAAAAACCCTGAAGCAATGTAAAATATCTTTGTATTAAATGCTTTATATAAAATCTCATTAATATTTTATTATTTTATATATTACATATTATTTACATCTTGAAACTATTTTAGATCTATTAAAAACCTAGAACCCTTCTGCCGTCAACTTGATGCTGACTCATATGGAACCTATAGAGGGTTTCCAAGGCTATAAATCTTTACAGATGTGGAGAGCTTTATCTTTATTACATGGAGCAGCTGGTGAGACTTGAACCACTGATCTTGTGGTTAGCAACTAATGCTTACCTGTCAGCATTCACCAGGGTTACTTTGGATCTGTGTGGTTAAATAAAATATATCATTAAAATGTTTTAAAGCTTTTTTCCTTTACCTCTTTAATGTGACTATTAGAACATTTTATATATGTCTTGTATTTTATTTCTATAGACACAGCTATTCTATATAATACCTTCTACAAAGTCTTTCCAGATTTTTCTGAAAAGATGTATCTGCCTGCTTTGAACTCCACTCTGGATTTCTCTTAGGCTATCTGTGAGGACTCCTGCTAGTTCTTTATCTGCTAGCATCCTATCTCTTCTTTGGGTAGGTATCTCAGTCTCCTTTTGGGGGTATGTTCTGTGGTGTGCCTTGCTGAGAATTAATGGCCAGTCCCCACTGTAGAAACCGAAGCATGATTTTTCCCAACAGTTTTATTGGCACATAATTTACATATCATACAATTGTATAGTACAATAGTTCAATCATATAATGAGGAATTATATAATCACCACCACATATATCTTAGAAGCTCTCCACCCCCGACCCCATAGTTAAATTGCCTCTAAAATGAGTTATGCAATCACGATCAGTTCTAGTGCTCCCTCTTCCTTCCTACCTTCATTATTTACTCCCTTTCCCTCCTGAGTGCCCACCCCTAATCCCTGCATTCCTTATAACACCTTGTATTAATTATTATCATTATACATCCTCTCCTCCTGTGCTTCACAGCTGGGAAAACAAACAGAAAACAATGAAAAACAAATTGCGCTATTGTGGTAAAGATAAGATCATATCAGTATAAAAACAAAAATACAAATAATACTTAAGAGGGAAAAGACCCCCATCAACAACACTTTAGTATCATGAGCACACAAATCAGTATCTTCCAATCAGAAGTGCCCTTGTACCTTGAATGTTCTATCTTGAAAACTGTTGCAAGGACAGTTCGTTGGAGGTTCTACTCCTTACACAGGGAGCAGTGTTACTCTCCCTAATGTGTCACTGGGCTGCTGCAATATCCATATTTTTCAAACCTACATACCTCATCATTATTCTGTGACATTCTGATGCCCAGCCAATCAATTACTTATTTCCTTAAGATTGGTAGAATCTGTTTCTGTTGTTTGGAACCAAAACCCTGACTGATACTACATCCATGTTGCTTACTACGTTTTACAGTCAGTTCCAGCAAGGTAAAGGCAATGGAGAAACTCTCAGAAAGAAAGGCTAAGCTGAAGAACCAAGCTTTGGAAATGACAGGAACTAGCCCTCAGAGTGATGTACCAAAATATACCTCAGTTGTATCTTCTGCACATAAGAAAAATCACAACAGCGACTCTGGGGTTGGGACTAGCAAAACGTCTTTTGGAGAGCTGGCTGCTTCAGCTGTGAACATGGCAGATATTGGTGGCGTGTGAGCTGAGAGCTGCACATGGGAAGGAAACCCAGGTTAATGCACAAAATACTCAGTAGATTATGATTAGTGTCATAAATGTAGTAGCTCTGGGAAATGCTTAAACAGCTTTGACAAGAGAGAAGCCAGTTTGAGCTGACAGAAGCCATTATGAACTATAAATAAACTAGCTAATATTAGGGAGGTAGGCTGTGTTGACAAGCGCAATGGACTGTACCAAAGGAAATGTATGTTCAGAAGGCTTGGAAGAACTAAGAGCAGTTATTGTTCAACTGAGAATGGTTAACTGCAATATCCTGCTTCTGTACTCTGCTTGCTTGCATACCTGCACATTTCAGAAGTATAAAAACCTTTGGAAAATTAGACAGGCCACTGCTCAGTCTCCGCTCAAAGAGGGCTAACAGTCCCTGCATAGGAAATAAAACTTTTTCTTTTAAACTTGTTGGCTGTCTCAGTTGTTTTCTTTCTGGGAACAGACAGTAGGCTACAACATTTGGAGGTCCCACCAAGATCCTACTGCCACTGTCTAAGCCTGGTTAGAAAGGAGACCTCCTTTATAGGAGTGCTCTCCCCAGAACTAGGGGATTTCCAAAGAGACGTGCCTTCACCCCAGTTCCTTTGATTTGATCAACCGCCTTTGGTGAGTGACTTGAACAGTGAACTTTTGGGGGCGAATTGTCAGCTGGACATAGCATATGACAACCGCCTGAGGTCCCAGGGAGAAGTCCCTGTGGAACTCTAGAATCTTGAAAGGGGCAGGGCCCCTCTTGGTTCCCCGTGGCTGTTCCCTGGTCTTGGCATTCTTGTTGTTTGCTCGCTGCTTTTGCACTGCTTTCGCTTTTGTCTCTGTGTTGTCGCTTTAATTGTTCATTTTGCCCTTTTTAAAGGCTCCTCAGAGGCGGGAATCCAGAGAGTTCCAGAATGGGACAGAAGCCTTCGACCCCACTTGAATGTCTTTTGGCTAACTTCTCTGATTTCTCTAGGCGCTCACGAAGAGCCTATGATTTTAACCCTAAAGACTGGAGACTCCTCAATATGTGTAATGGTGATTGGGCAGAAGGAGTCCCTGATTGGTCCCCGCAAGGCTCGTTTTCCCTTCCCCTATTATGGTCATGGGGAACCGGGACATCCCGATGAGACCCTTTATATTGATGTGTGGATTGACATGGCCACTGATAAGCCATCATATATATAAGATTTTCTTCCTCCCCCAACAGAAAGGGTTCTTGTTTCCAAGACTTCAGGAAACGCGGCGGGCCGGTAGGGAAAAAAATGGCCCAAGTCCCTAAAACCTCAGAGGCCGAGCCCCACCCTTCATCCCATTTTGCAGGAGACTCAGGGCAGGAGAGGAGCCAGCTTCTGACCCTTTGGTGCCGCCACCACCCTATCAGGTTCCCTGGGGCCAAAGAGTGAAATACTAACAACCCCTTTTTGAGCCCTCCACACACACACTAGGGCTGGCATGTCTTACCAACCAACCCCCCCACACCCAAAGGACCACTTTGCGACAACCATTCTTCCCTTAAGACAAGCAGCCCCAACACCTGGGAAAGAACCCCAAGTCCCTTTCTTGATATATGTCCCCTTTTCCTCTAGTGATCTGTATAATTGGAAGCAACAAAATCCCTCCTTTTCTGACAAACCACAAGGTCTGATTTCTTTGCTAGACACTTTTTCCACACTCATCAGCCCACCTGGGACAATTGCCAGCAACTTCTCCAGGTGCAGAAAGAGGCCCAGAAGGCAGTCATTGGACCTGATGGGCAGCCAGCGGACACCCCCCACTTGAGAGAAACTCTTTTTCCCCCTGTGCAACGGATGTCGGATCCAAACTCCTCCCAAGGCCAGGAAGCCTTGACCAGCTATCATCAGTTTCTGTGGCAGGGCCTCCACAGAGCGTCCAGGAAACCTACGAATTTATCTAAGGTCAGTGAGACTTTACAGGCTCTTACAGCAGAATCTCTGGCTGCCTTTTCAGAGTGGCTAATAGAAGCCTACTGGCTTTATAGCCCTATAGACCCGGAGGCCCCCAAGAACAGGAGGGCAATAAATATTGCCTTTGTTACTCAGTTGGCCCCAGATATTAGAAAGAAATTGCAGAAGTTGGAAGGGTTTGAAGGAAAAAATCTTAGTAATTGGTAGAAGTGGCTCAGCGGGTATTTAACAACAGAGATGACCCCACTACGACAGAGATAAAAAACTGGCTAAAATTTTGGTAACTGCCATGGGAGATCCCAGAGGATCAGGAAAGGGAAATCATGGCCCACTCGTGGGGAGGCCAACCCATGGGCACTGCCAACCCCTGGGGAAGGATCAATGTGCCTACTGCAAAAAAGAAGGACATTGGAGAAATCAGTGCCCCGAAAATCCCAGGAGAGGCGAATGACCCACTACTAGAGAGGATGGGCCTCATCCTTGCCTAAAAAAAGTGAGAGACAATAATGCTTGAAGAAGCTGAATGAAGGAGTCAGGGTTCTGTTTCACTTGGCCACAGGAGCCCAGGCTAACTCTCCAAGTAGGGGGCCAGCCAGTAAATTTCTTCGTAGACACAGGAGCCACCTTCTCAGTTTTGAAAAAGACTACAGGCACATTGTCAAAAGAAAAGACTTTAATTACAGGGGCCACAGGGAAGACCCAAGCTTACCCATGGACAACAGCTAGAATAACAGATTTAGCACAAGGGACAGTTACACACTCCTTCCTGGTAATGCCTGCGTGCCCCTATCCCCTAATTGGTTGGGACTTATTACGGAAACTGGGGGCCACAATTACTTTCTCGCCTGCTGAGAACACCTTAACCCTAGAACCTGAAAACACCCAGGTTTTGCTCACCGTTCCATTGTCAGGGGGATATGTGTTTTATCAAGGAGAAGAGACCTCCTCATCAAAGGAACTTCTTGATAAATAGCTAAAAGATATTCCATTTGTTTGGGCAGAGAACAACCTGACAGGCGTTGCCAAGTACCAGGCACCTGTGGTAGTACAACTTCTGAGCTCAGCTACACCGCCGGTGAGAGTCAAGCAAAACCCTATTCCATGGAAAGCAAAGGTGGGTATTGCTGTTCACATACACAGACTAAAAAGGATAGGTATTTTGGTGCCCTGCAAGTCTGCATGGAATACTCCCCTGCTACCTGTGCAGAAGCCACTGTGGGATCTCAGAGACCAGTTTAGATCTCAGAGAGGTAAATGTGAGGATAAAGACTGTTCACCCCACGGACCAAACCATTATACCCCCCTGAGTACTATTCCGCCAAACCGAATTTGCTATACAGTTTTGAACTTAAAGGATGCTTTCTTCTCCATACCCTTGTCCCCTGTAAGTCAACCTAGTAAAGACTTACAAGAATACAAGGAGGAACACCCCAAAACAACCTTGCTCCAGAATGCAGATGATCTCCTCCTAGTCTCTAAAGCCCTGGAGAAATACAAAAGGGCTACCAAGGATCTGTTAATAGTCCTCAGTAAATTGGGGTACAGGGAATCTGCAAGAAAGGATCAACTGTGTGTCAATAAAGCGGTATACCTAGGCTACCAACTGGAGGAGGGAGAAAGAAACTTGTCCCACAGCCGCATTGAGGCGATCCTCAAAATCCCAGTACCCAAGACTCAAAGGCAGGTGTGAGAGTTTCTAGCACCTGTCGGGCACTGTCAATTGTGGATTTTGGGATTTGCAGAAATAGCCAAATCCCTATATGCAAGTACTGGTGGAAAAACAAAAGAACTTAAATGGACTAAGGTAAAATAGCAAGCTTTTAAATCCTTAAAAATGGTGCTCATATCAGCACCTGCTCTTGCCCTTCTGGACATAGAAAAGCCTGTCCAGTTGTTCACACATGAGGCGGAAGGCATAGCAAAAGGAGTGCTAACTCAGAACTTGAGGCCATGGAAGCAACCTGTGGCCTATCTTTCAAAGAAATTGGACTCTAGCTGCAGGATGGCCGAGCTGAATGTGAACTGTGGCTGCCACCACCATCCTAGTTAAAGAAGCTTACACTGGGACAGGATATTGCTGTGGTAGGGGGACATATGGTTGAAACCCTCCTAAGAAGTCCCCAGGACCGTTAAATCTCAAATGCCAGGATTGTACAACCAATCCCCCTAAGGTAGTGGCCGTGACCATGACGTCCCCAGTGTTACTGCCACAACCTGCATACTCGGCGAATGATCTAAAGGTAAGCCAAGAGCTGAGCTGCCAAAAAGACTCGGAGCATCCAGGGTGGCTGCCCCACCCCGATGGAAGAAGATTCATGCCAGAAGCACTGGGGAGAGATCTGATTCAAGGACTACATGAAGGTATGCACTTGGGGTCCTCTAAATTGTCTCAGTTGCTCCACAGGTACTTTTACATACCCAGGCTTGGACATTGGGTGGCAGATGTCACCCACCATTGCTTGCAGTGTGCTTGGGTAAACAACCCTAGAAAAGAAAAGGAGCACCCCAACCATGAACTTGAGGTCCTGGATAATTCTGGGAGGTGGATTTTACAGAAATCAAACCTGGAAGGTATGACTAGCGGTATTTGCTGGTGTTCGTGGACGCCTATTCTGGATGAGTGGAAACCTTCCCAATGAAGAAGGAAACCGCTGCCACTGTGTATAAATTATTAGTAACTAAAATTGCCCCTAGATTTGGCCTTCCCACCACCTTGGGGTCCGACAGTGGCCCAGGATTCATTGCTCAAATTACTAAAGTATTAGCAATGCTTCTATATATTAACTGGAAGGTCCACTGTGCTTATAGGTCCCTAAGTTCAGGGCAAGTAGAGAGAATGAACAGAACCCTAAGGAATTTTTAATTAAATTGCATTTAGAAACTGGCAAAAACTGGGTTGATCCTTTCTTTACCTTTTGCCCTACTTTGAGTCCGATGCACTCTGTATGCGAAAAGCATTACCCCATTTGAATTTATGTTTGGCAGACCTCCCCCAATCCTTCCAAGGTTGAAGAAGGTAGAAATAATGGAAGTCACTAATAGTTCCCTCATTAAGTGCCTGCAGGCTGTGCAGCAGGTGAGAGAGACAATCATCTGCTCCGACACCTTCATTTTGGGCCCAAACAAGGGAAAGGTGAAGCACCAGCCCACAACTTGTAACCTGGAGACTGGACATAGGTAAAGAAGCACCAACCCAATACCTGAGAACCAAGGTGGACTAGCCCATACCAGGTGATACTTACAACACTAGCTGTTGTTAAAGTAGCAGGGAAGGGGCCATGGATTCATCAGTCACAAGTAAAGAAAGCCCTCCCCGAGCATATCCAGAAAAAAATGGACACTCAGAGAGACGAAAAACCCCATAAAAGCAAGACTTTGCAGAACTTAATTGTTTTTGTCTGTCTGAATATCGTTGGAAGCACCCTCCATTTCCCCCATCAACCATAAACACATCTGTGGACTGTTGCTCAAACCTCCAGTGGGGAAAATGTAACTTCTTACACTGGATATGACCCCCCTGTTTTCCGCTTTGATTTGTGTGATTTGTTTGGACCTGAGTTGCATGTAAAGATCATTGGCGGGCATAGATATAGAAACTCCTACACCCCAAAGGGATGCTCAAATCTAAATTAAAAAAAAAAAAACAGCTTAGAAATTACCATTTCTATATATGCCTGGCTGATGGACCACCCTAACTGCCAAGGGGAGGGACATTACCATTGTTCAGCTTGGGGTGGTGAGACTATCTCATCTAAAGGGTGGAAACTTGTTAGAGAAGACCCTGATATTACTTTTAAAAGAATGGAACTAAAGTCTAAGGGGTTCAATCCGCCACTTGTACAGTTCCCAAATGTAACCCAATAAGACTCAGATTCAAGAGTTATTGGGAACAGAAGTGGTTCACTGGGAAAACGTGGGGAATTCAACTCTATGTAAGTGATAGAGATCCCAGGACAGCCTTTACTATCCAAAAAAGTAAAATATGGCAACCCCCTGTCCCTATAGGCCCAAACCTAGTGATAAATCCTGAAGAACCTTTGCCACACCCTCCAGACTCTTCAGTGACTTTCCAGTTTACCGCCAACCCAACTCAAAGGTTTTTATACTTCTGAAATGTGCAGGTATGCAAGCACCCATTCAGGTGCCACCTCAAGGTTCTGCGTTTAATACTCTGGACACTGTATTCCAATTTATGAACTCAACAAATCCTAACCTCACAACTGATTGTTGGCTTTGTCTAAACCCTGCTTCCCCTTACTATGTAGGCATAGGTACAAGTAGCACTATTGGTACAGATTGTAATCAAATTAAAAATGTTAGTATGAAGGATTACACTAAGCAGCAGTCAGTCTGTAGGTAGGGTCAGAACGGGCTCAATTCTAAGCTCACTTTAGGAGATTTGCAAGGGCAAGGACTGTGTTTTTATTCATCTAATTATCCCTTAAATATGTCAAGGTATTGAGATTTTTGCCTTAAAGCTGTTCCTATTGAACCAAATGTTAATCCTTATCTATTATCTGCTCTGATGGGCACGTGCTTTGCTTCTTCCACAGAACTAACATCCAGTCTCTTTTCCCCAGATTAGCAGCGAACTTGGATATTTGTATGCTAGTATATGTTATTCCTCAAGTGTACTTGTATTCCGGTGAAGGAGGTAGGGATCACCTTGGAATTTCTGGACCAGTTAAAAGAGCCCTAATTTTGGTTCCATTGTTAGCAGGGCTCAGGATTGCTGGGTCAGCTGCAGTAAGGTCAGCTGCTTTAATACAACGAAACTTAAACTATCAGACTCTTAGTTAGCAAATTGATTTGGATTTGCAAGTATTAGAAAAGTCAATTTCCCATTTAGAAAAATCCTTAGACTCTCTTGCAAAAGTTGTGTTTCAAAACCACCAAGGGCTTGACTTGCTCTTTTTGAAACAAGGAGTGCTGTCATGGTGTTGGGAGAAACTTGTTGTTTTCATGCAAACAATTCAGGAATCATTAAAGATAGTTTATCCCTGATTAAGAAAAGATTAAAGGAAAGAGACAAGAAAAGAAATGAAGGAACCAATTGGTTTAAAAAGCTATTTAATTGGTCACCCTGGCTAACTACCCTAGTAACCACCCTAGTCGAACCCCTAGTCCTCCTGCTAAGCCTCACATTTGAGCCAAAAATAATCAATAAGCTAGTGGCATTCGTTACACAAAAAGCACAAGCCATAAAACTCTTAGTGCTGAGCCCACCACACACTCACCTGGCGACAGCAGATTCGATGGTTTGAACTTGGCTAAGAACAGGAGGGAATGTAGTAGCTCTAGGAAAAGCTTAAGCAGCCTTGACAAGAGTGATGCCATTTTGAGCTGACAGAAGCCATTATGAACTATAAATGAACTAGCTGATAATTGGGAGGCAGGCTGTGCTGACCAGTGCAACAGACTGTACCAAAGGAAATGTATGTTCAGAAGGCTTGGAAAACTAAGAGCGGTTATTGTTCAACTAAGAATGGCTAACCACAATATCCTGCTTCTGTACTCTGCTTGCTTGCATACCTGCACATTTCAGAAGTATAAAAACCTTTGGAAAATTAGACAGGCCACCATTCAGTCTCCTCTCAAAGAGGTCTGATGGTCCCTGTGCAAGAAATAAAACTTTTTCTTTTAAACTTGTCAGCGGTCTGGGTTGTTTTCTTTCTGGGAATGGACAGAAGGCTACAACAATAAACACAAAGTGTCAGATAACGAGAAAGTCAATAACTGAAAAGTAGACTTCCGGCTCTGAGCATGGAATGTCTGACTCCACCTGACTTTCACCATTACACTCAACCCTTTCTTGACCTTGGGCCGCAGCAAGAACCCAAAACAACATTTCAGCACTCCTTTGGCCATGGCCATGGAGCTGGCAGAAGTTTAAGGACTGCTCCATGCCCCTCCACAAGGACGACGAGGTCTAAGTGGTTTAAGGACACCACAGAGGTCAGCAAATTGCAAGGAAGTCCAGAAATACAGAAAAAACACATCATCCATGAGAGGGTGTGGCAAATATGGACTTTCAACCGGGCATGGTGGTTATCACCAGGTTGAAACTGGACAAAGATGGGTGGGTGTGGGTGTGAAAAAATCTTGGACACAAAGCCAAATCTTGACAGGTTGAGAAAGAGAACAGCAAATACAAGGAATAACTTACTGAGAAATTGTAGGAATAAATATAACCTGTTGTAGAACCACAGTTTAGCTCTGTATTTCTATCCTGGTGTATGTTTCTCCTTTTTGTTTTTAAAACTTTTTAATCATTTTATTGGGGGCTCTTACAACTCTTATCACAATCCATCCATCCATCCATCCATTGTGTCAAGCACATTTGTACATTTGTTGTCATCATCATTCTCAAAACATTTGCTTTCTGCTTGAAGCCTTGGTATCAGCTCCTCATTTTCCCCCTCCCTCCGTGCTCCCCCCTCCCACATGAACCCTTGATAATTTATAAATTATTATTTTGAAATATCTTACCCACTCCCTTCATCCACTTTCCGTTGTCCATCCCCCAAGAAGGAGGTTATATGTAGATCCTTGTAATTGGTTCCCTTTCCACCCCACCCTCCCTGTACCCTCCAGGTATCACCACTTTCAGCACTGGTCCTGAAGGGATCATCTGTCCTGGACCCCCAGTGTTTCCAGTTCCTATCTGTACCAGTGTACATCCTCTGGTCTAGCCAGATTTGTAAGGGATCATTATGGTTTGGTGGTGGGGGGTGGGGAGGAAGCATTCAGGAACTAGAGGAAAATTATATATTTCATCATTGCTATACTTGAAGGACTGCCAATGTATTCCATGTCTCAGGGAAGTAAGTAGCACTGAGCCATCTGTACTGCTTTATTGATTAATTAACTTTTACTTCTTATGTTATTTATCTATCTATATAAATATATATATAAAATCATTACTGTCCTGGTTTTGTTTTTCTAGAAAATACCGTGTAACATAAGAAACTTCATTAAACAAAAAATATCAAAATATGAAGCTATTGTTTCTTGGCATAACTGAGGCAGACTAGCAAAAGAAACTCCATTTTTGTTAGCTGCTAGATGGCTTGCCCACTTTCCCTCTCATCTTGGAAAGGTGACTGCGAGTTGACATGCCTGCCCCCCACCCCTTATGGGAAATCTCTGCTGGTGATTACTTTTAGAATGTACTCTCATGTTCCCAGGTTCAGGACATTATAGTTAGTTTTGACTATTCTTAAATATATTGTTTGTTTTGATTATTTTTCAATATTGTTTCTTTTGATGTTGTAATCTTAATGGTGTAATTAATCTTGCTATGTTAACCAGGATATTATAATCAATTTTGGTATTGTTTGTTTTTTATATAATAGATGTACCTTGCAATACTCACTTGCTCTTTTTAAAGTTACAGCTAACCCATTAAGTTTGCTTTCTGCTTCTGTTCATGCTTGCTTGAGTCCTAGACAGGTGATAAATGAGTTTTGGGCCTTAAAGATGGACTGAGAAGTCCACTCTGGGCTGCTATGAGGGGGAACAACTTTAGTTTCTCAGCAGCCCAGAGAGCTGAATAAAGACTCTTCTACATTTCCAGACATTATTGTGGTTGTCATTTATTTGAACCCACAACATAACCTCAACTTAAATCATTACCCTTTTGAAGGCAGTGTTTCCATCTTTCTAATGCTTTTTGATTGAGCATTTTGGGGGATTCAAATAATTTTCCCTTTAAGTGGGAAACAAAACAAAGTCTGAAGAGGCAAGATTTGAGCTTGTAGAATGGATGAAGTAAGATTTCTCAATGAAATTCTCTTAGGCCAGCCCTTGCTACCCTTAAAGAATGATCAGGTGCATTGTCATGATTTCTCTTTTTAATTCCTTGGTGAAATTATAGTGGCCATTTTCTCACCAATACCATTTTAAATTTTATTAAAATTTTCCATATTAAGCCCCCATTCTATGGCCTTTAGTCATCTTTCAGGTCTAGAATTGAACTCACTCCTGTAGCTCAATTTTCAGCCAACAATAGAGAGATTTTTAAGATGAATGATAACTCCAGAAAGATAGCATTGCTTGCATATTCATACTGTGAAGAAGAAGAAGAAGAAGGAGGAGGAGAAGGAGGAGCAGGAGGAGGAGGAGGAGGAAATCTCCTGTGATCATTCTGTGTCCTTTGAGAAAAATCTGTCAACATTAGCCTTTCGGGATCTCCAAGAAACAGTCCCCATAACTTTCTAGGCTGACCTCTCTGCCTTCAACTTGACTGGCCCAGCAGGTCCCCTCAGATGCCACTGTTTTGATTGCACCTTTTTATTTGAAGGCACCCTAAGGAGACTAATGATAGAAAGATGGGACTTTCTACTCCTGTAAAGAGTTGAGTTAAAGTCTCAGACACTCACAGGGGTAGTTCTATCCTGCCCTGTAGGGTCACTCTGAGTCAGCATAGACTCATAGTCATTGAGTAAGGAGACAAAAACAAGTGTATTACAGAGGGAACTTGGTTGAGGTCATCTGATAACAGACATGTTTAACCGCATTTTTTTTAATAAACTCGTGTATGTATGAACTGAATAGCAACAGTTTTGACTTGCCCTCATGGGGTGTGTGTGTGTGTGTGTGTGTGTGTGTGTGTGTGTGTGTGTCTTAAGGAGCAAGGAGCTCTGGTAGCACATTCTGTACTTGGGCTGCTAACCAGCTGTTCCTTGAGAGAAAGATAAGACTGTCTGCCCCAGTAAAGATTTACAGCCTTGGAAACACTATAGAAACCCTATATAGGCTGCTATGAATCAGAGTTGACTCAATAGCAGTCGGATATGTATCTTTAAAATTCAGAATTATCATAGAGTCTCATGAAACTTGAAAATGACTGATCCTCCCTCTCCACTCCCTCCCCTTCCCCCAGTCAACCTCAAAAACCAAACTCATTGCCATCGACTTGGTTCAACTCATAGTGACCCTGTAGGACTGGGTAGAACTCCTCCTGAGGTTTCTGAGACTATAAATCTTTAAAGGAGTATAAAATCTTATCTTTGTCCCACAGATTGAATGGTGGTTTTGAACTGCTGAACTTGCGATCACAGCCCACTAGTAACCACTACACCACCAGGGCTTTCCCCTTAATAACCAACCAAACCAACTAAAAACTGCCATTGAGTCGATGCCAACTCATAGCAACCCTATAGAATAGGATAGAACTGAGTTTTGAAATGGTAACTCTTTACAGATGAAATAAGCTCTGTCTGTTTCCCTCGGTGGTTTCAAATTGCTGACCTTGCTGTTAGCAGCCCTTTCCATAACTACTATGCCATCAGAGCTGCTTCCTCTTAATAAAGACATAACGAATTCAGCTGGCTGCCCGGCAGCTAGACATATGAACCTGTTCTATAGAGTGTTTAAGAATCACTGGCTTAGTCCCTGACTAATTACCCTGTTTCCCCGAAAGTAAGACATCCTCCGAAAATAAGACCTGCTTACAGTTTTGCCTCTCGCTGAAATATAAGGCATCCCCCCCAAAAAATAAGGCCCCCCGAAGCTACCATAACTCTGGACTCTGGACTGTAACAGCGGGCGCCGCCACACAGCTCACTGTTGACCGCAGCTCAGCCGGAGCAGACAGGAAGTGCGAGGTCTCTTTTAATAAAACAATAAACAATAAATGTGTACTGTATTCTTCTTCATGGAAAAATAAGATATCCCCTGAAAATAAGACCTAGAGTATTTTGGGAGCAAAAATTAATATAAGACACTGTCTTATTTTTGGGGAAACAGGGTAGTTGTTGATAAATGAGCAATAATGGAGACCTATTTAAAGGCACATAAAATGAGATAGAAGTTATGGTCCAGTAGTCTAAGAATGCACAGAGAGGAGAGGTAAAGGAGCAATAACAGGGATTTACTGTACCTGTCCAAAATTCCTGATTATGGCTACTTAAAGGTCACTGGAAGATCAGAGTGGAGTGATTGAAATAGTCATCTGCAGAGCTGGACACTTGGCCTGACGGCACCAATTGATCAGTAGGTAACAAAAATGTCATTTTTGAATGTAGAAGAACATCACTCTAAAGGGGTCATACATTGTTAGTTCATAATTCAGTTAAGAGGATTTGGCACCTACAGATACTTTTCCTGCAGTTAAGGAGATCAGAGCTCAAGAAGCAGTAAGGTTTATCATGGTCACCCTTCTCAAGGTGAGTGTGTTCTGTGAAAACAATTTAAGTCTCTAAGCATTCCCTTAGGACTCTGTGCATTTGTTTTGTTGTTGTTGGAATTTGAGAGGAATGCAAAGGAAGAGATCAGAAACTACAGCTAAGAAGACTCAAAAAGAGATGATTTCAGAAAAATTATTCTTATTTTAGCCATACAGAATATCCTGGAAAACTTAAAAACCAACAAAAACACCAATATCTGTACTCAGAACTCTGGCACCTGAATGCTCTAAAAGCTCCACAAACCACCACCACCACCACCAACAACAACAAAATCAACCCCCCTAAAACAAAACCCAAACAAATAAAAGTAACACCCAAACTCACTACATCAAGTTAATGCCCATACATGTTGGCCCAGAAGGGCAAGGTAGACCTGACCCCTGAGTTTCTGAGACTGGAATTCTTTACAAGAGTAGAACGTCTTGTTTCTCTCCTACAGTGGCCAGTGGGGATGGCAGCCCAACAGAACCACTATGCCACCAGAGCTCCTCCACAAACCTATCATTACTCTCTCAAGTACACGGTGATACCTGGAGACCCCAGGTGTTTTCTGAATAGAATTGCCAGCTCCGTTGAGTTTGTATAGCTATGAGCTTTAAGAAGTAGAGAGCAAATCTAGCTTGGAAGCAACAAAGCCTATGTGGAAGAAGCACACCAGCCTGTGTGATCACGAGTTGTCGAAGGGATCAGTTATCAGGCATCAAAGAACAAAAAATCTTATAATTGTGAAGGGGAGTGCGGAGTGGGGACCCAAAGCCCATCTGTGGGCAACCAGTAATCCACTTACAGAGGGGTCTCATGGAGGAGACAAGGCAGCTAGAGTGCAGTGTAGCAATGATGAAACATACAACTTTCCTCTAGTTCCTAAATGCTTCCTTCCCACCTCACTATCATGATCCCAATTCTACCTTA